>NC_142875.1:38914318-39217348 GCF_051225735.1 Oryctolagus cuniculus
TTTTTTTGACAGGCAGAGTGGACAGTGAGAGAGAGAGACAGAGAGAGAAAGGTCTTCCTTTGCCGTTGGTTCACCCTCCAATGGCCGCCGCTGCAGCCGGCGCACCGCGCTGATCCTGGCAGGAGCCAGGAGCCAGGTGCTTTTTCCTGGTCTCCCATGGGGTGCAGGGCCCAAGCACCTGGGCCATCCTCCACTGCACTCCCTGGCCATAGCAGAGAGCTGGCCTGGAAGAGGGGCAACCGGGACAGAATCCGGCGCCCCAACCGGGACTAGAACCCGGTGTGCCGGCGCCGCAAGGTGGAGGATTAGCCTATTGAGCCACGGCGCCGGCTCAGAATGACTTTTTTTTTTTATAGCTGTATAGTACTCTGATGTATAGATACAGCCGGCTCATTTGTTAGATTCCTGATTAATGTGCATTAGAATTTTGGCACTGGCTTTTACCATAGCAGATATAAACCTCCAGCAAAATAGTTTGACTGGCTTTTGTGTGTGTGTGTGTGTGTGTGTGTGTGCGCGCGCATGTGCTATAGTGTTATATTGTTCCTGTTTTATTTAAACATCTGCTAGAGTAGATAAAAACCTTAGTGGCTATAAAATTTTTATAGCTTTCAAATACACCTGAATATATGTGGACATTTGATTCTGTCATCTTAAAACCTTCACTGAAAGTTCTTTTCAAAATCAATTTTATTACTGGAGGACAAGAGCACTATTTGCCTGAGGAGTTTGGAATTCATCGGGAAGAAGTGAGATCACTATTTCTTAATAGTTTGACTTTTTTTGCCTTCTCTTGTCCCTTTGTTTTCTTGGGTTATTCCAGAGCACTCTTCAGATTGTGAAATAGATCAGGAAAGATTTCTAGTAGTGAAGAATTTGTAAATGATAAAATCAGGTCTTTCAAAAATATTCAGATTCCAAATTTTGTGAAAAAACTAATTGGACCATGAGATAAAGATACTTCTAAAAGTTTGTGGAAAATCTCATTTAAAAATAAGTGTATTTTGGTATGCACAAATTGTTTTTCTGTAGTATTTTTTATTTTAAAGTTTTATTTATATAAGGTGGCCAGCACCGCTGTTCACTAGGCTAATCCTCCGCCTGCGGCGCTGGCACACCGGATTCTAGTCCCAATCGGGGCGCTGGAGTCTGTCCTGGTTGCCCCTCTTCCAGTCCAGCTCTCTGCTGTGGCCCGGGAGGGCAGTGGAGGATGGCCCAAGTGCTTGGGCCCTGCACTCACATGAGAGACCAGGAGAAGCACTTGGCTCCTGGATTCGGATCAGTGCAATGCATCGGCCGCAGCGCGCCGGCGGCAGCGGCCATTAGAAGGTGAACCAACGGCAAAGGAAGACCTTTCTCTCTGTCTCTCTCTCTCACTGTCCACTCTGCCTGCCAAAAAAAAATATTTATATAAGGTGAACAAATTTCATATATACAGATTTAAGAGCATACTGATACTTCCCACCTTGTCTTCCATCCCTGTATTGGTCCTCCCTCCCTCCCCTTTCCTTTCTTATTTTTTCTTCTAATTTTTTACATTGACATACTTTGTTTATTTTATTAAAATCACAAGCTCAACCCTCCACCAGATAAGGAATTCAGCAAGTAGTATGGGGGGAAAAAAAAAAACAAAACAAAAACAAAAAAACCAAAACACTGTTCCTCAAGGGGATAGACAAGGGCTGTACACAATAATCAAATATAAAAATGTTAATGTTGCTTATATAAATTACCTTTTTGTACTCTGTATATTAGTTACTTCAAATCGGGGAAAACATAATATTAGTCTTTTTTGGGACTATTTTATTTCACTAAGCATGATAGTCTCAGTTGCATCCATTTTTTTGCAAAAGACAGGATTTCATTCTTTTATTGTGGCTTGTAGTATTCCATCATGTATGTATACCCCAATTTCTTTATCCAGTCATCTGTTGATGGTTATTCGGGTTGATTCCATATCTTGGCTGTTGCGAATTGAGCTACAATAAACATGTGGGTACCTCTTTCATAGGCTGATTTCATTTCCTTTGGGTAAATTCCCAGGAGTGGGATGGCTGGGTCCTATGGTAGATCTATTTTCTGCTTTCTGAAGAATCTCCATACTGTCTTCCACAATGGCTGTACTACTTATATTCCCACCAGCAGTGGACTAGGTTACCTTTTTCCCCACATCCTTGCCAGAATTTATTATTATTATTTTAATTTTTGGATGATAACCATTCTGATTGGGGTGAGATGAAACCTCATTGTGGTTTTTATTTGTATTTCCCTGATGGCTAGGAATTCTGAGCATTTTTTCTTGTTTCTGTTGGTCATTTGAATTTTGTCTTTTGAAAAATTCCTGTTCATGTCCTTTTCTCATTTCTGACTGGATTGTGTTTGTTTTGTTCTTGTTGAATTTCTTGATCTGCGGATTCTGAATTTTAATCTTTTATCAGTTGCATAGCTTTCACATAATTTCTCCCGTTTTGTCGGTTGCCTCTTCACTTTACTGAGTGTTTCTTTTGCAGTTCAGCTTCTCAGCTTGATATAATAACATCTGTCTATTTTTGCTCTTATGGCCTGTGCTCCTGATGTCTTTTACAAGAAATCTTCGACTATGCCAATGTCTTTCGGAGTTTCCCTGTTTTCCTTTAGTAAGTTGATTGTATCAAGTCATAGATTTAGATTCTTGATCCATTGTGAATTGATTTTTATATAATTGTAAGGTCATGATCTTGTTTCATACTTCTGCAGATGAAGATCCAATTTTTCTAGCCCAATTTGTTGAAAAGACTCTCCATTCTCCTGTCATTGATTTCAGCTCATTTGTCAAAGATTAGTTGGTTGTAGATGTGTGGATTAATTTCTGAGTTTTCTATTCTGTTCCATTGGTCTACATGTGTATTTTTGTGCCAGTACCAGAATGTTTTGATTATAACTGCCCTGTAGTATGTCTTGAAATCGACTTTTGAAATCCATGCATTTGGAATATCTTCAAAAAGGCCCTGGCGAATGTGTGCTCTGAAAAAGTTGTGCATGCATTTCAAACTGGTTTTGCAAATTAATTCCATTTTGAAGTGCCCTTCTACTTCCCATGAAGGAGACTACCTCATGGGGCGCAGGGACCCAAGTTCTTGAGCCATCACTTGCTTCCTCCATTGACTGGTGCACATGAACCAAGATTGGAGCTTAGACTTGAACCCAAGCACTCCAAGGTGTTACCCGAATGTCCTATGCAGTGTCTTAACCACTGTGTCAAATGCTTGTCCCTTCATTCTGTCTTACATTGACTTTTAAGGCAGAAGTAATTCAGTTACTATGAGTATTAATACATAAAAAAAATTGAAGAGTGACCTTTATTTGTCCTATGTTAATATATTCAGTCATTCAGAGGAGAGATGGTTCTTATTCTAGGTCATTCTAGACATTTGGGATTTTTATGCTTATATAGAGAAAATGTTAGAAGGCAATTTACATTTTCTGAAATATATTTTAAATAACATTTGATTTTTAATTTAAAAAAAGTAACTCTTGTCAAAGTTTGTTTTTGTGTTCTTTTTGAACTTACCCTTATTCAGGAAAATATATTTGTAAGATGGTACTTCAAATTCATGGAAAATGTGTATTATGAAAAAACTATGCATGGATTTTAAATGTTTTCACATGGAAATAAACTTATCTTTTACTTCCATTTTACATGTACTTTTAGAAGTATTTTTCATATATATATATGCATATTTTCTAAAAGAATTAACTTACCTTTTGGTCATATTTTTGCTTCAGCTTCCTGTTGGAAATATTGTATGTTTTTGTTCTTTTCATTTTCTTCACTTATTCTTATGAAGAGAGCTTTTGAATAACCTAGCAAAATGCATTCTATATATTTGTATGTTGGCTAAAATGTTGGAATTCAGATTTTCTGAGAGAATTTTAAGCACTTTCCAGTAATTTATTTTCACCTTCAACACTGACATTGTATTTAAAGATACAAAAATTATTAGTTTCCTCTGAATTCTCTCTTTCAGGACATTGTGAAAAGATGCAGTTACTACAAATTTATTTTATCTACCTGGCTTTTATTTGCAATTCTAGAATCTAGCAGTTCCTCATTATGTAAGATAGAGTGAGAGTTCCTGTGAATTGAACAGAGCAGGTTGGTTGCTTATAAGTAGAAACGGAGATCCAAAATAAATTGGTGTTTCAAAGTTACTTTGTTTATAGGGTTAAAATAGAGGAAAATTTCTTTTTACCCTGAGTCAGGTTGACTGGAATCTCCTGTTTTTAGAAAACTGGCTCAAGGTCAATTTGATTACATGGCGGCTAGCACAAGTGACTCTACTCTGGCTGGTGTGGTGTGCAAGGACTAGTGCCCTAGGCCCATCAACAACAATGGTCTGCCATAAGCTTTCTGTAACCACCTGATGAAATCAAGGAAAGGTAGTGTCCAGTGCTATTTTTTTAATTATTAATTTTTAAGTGTTCACTACAAAATGAAATGGGGTCCCTTACAGCCACCATTGTCTAAAATTATAGGAAAGCAGCTCCTCTTAATTTATGTGAGTGACTTTTTTTTTATTTTAATGAACATAAATTTCCAAAGTACAGCTTATGGATTACAGTAGCTTCCCCCCCCATAACTTCCCTCCCACCCACAACACTCCCCTCTCCCACTCCCTCTCACCTTTCATTCACATCAAGATTAATTTTCAATTATCTTTATATACAGAAGATCAATTTAGCATATATGAAGTACAGATTTCAACAGTTTGCACCAACACAGAAACACAAAGTGTAAAATACTATTTGAGTACTAGTTATAGCATTAATTAAACACCTAAGAGTAATTGTGTATTAATTACAGAGTTCAACCAATAGTTTTAAGTAGAACATAAAAAATACTAAAAGGGTAAAGTATTAAGTTCTTTCTTTTTCTTTTTTTTTGTTTGTTATATAGTTTTTTTTTTTATTTAATAAATGTGAATTTACAAAGCGCAACTTTTGTATTGCTGTGGCTCCCGCCCCCCACCTCCCTCCCTCCCTTGGCCCTACCCTCTCCCACTCCCTCTCCCATCCCGCTGTTCATCGAGTTTCATTTTCAATTTAAATTTAAAAATTTTAAAAATAATACTTAATGAGATAGACAATTATTCTGCAAGAAAACCTTGCTATCAAATTATTATCATTAAATTGTAAATTTTTTTTATGGGAAGAAGATTTGAAGTTTCTGATCAAAAAGCTGAAGCAAGCATGCTTAACTTCTCCTTGGTGTATTTTTAGTGATAATTTTTGAAGTATAGCCCAAGGGAAAGCTTGTAAAATCCATGACCCCAAATTCTTATGTAAAGCAGAAGATAAGGGAAGTGGCTGAATGGGTGGAAGTGAGTCAAAGGAATTCGGTTATTATTATCTGATAATAAAAAACTACTAGGAAGACTAGATACACTCCTACTTTGAGTATGTTTCAAAGCATTGTCCTCATGTGGTCTCTTATCTCAAATTCTAGGTCAATATGTGCCTCATAAATCAAATTACATCTTTATAATTATAATTGAGTGACTTGCTTATTTAGAGGAATTTTTATAAAGTATAGGCCTAGAAATTCATTCTTTTAACCTCTCTTATTTATTTGCAAAAATTATAAAATCATTTTGTTTTACCTTCACAACCTACTATTTGAAAGCATGAAATTATATTTAGTTTCTTTTATTTTGGAACATTCTTTAAAAATTAGAAGCCCAGTGGCATTTTGCCTAAATATGTTTCTGAAATTTAATTTGCTATTCTAATTTTTCTCAATTTTTTGGGACCTTATTAAGCTTTTATTTTACATTACCCTTGCTCGTACTTTTAAATATATGAAATGCTTCAAAAAGTGCTCCAGAACTTTAATATATATATTTTTGGCTTGTCATAGATAAATGTTTCTTTTTTTCCAAAAATCGATATTTTTTGGTCACACCATAGATTTTGTCAGAGTTTTCTACTGACATGCTTGATTAATCAAAAATTACAGTCAATAGTACTTGGTTATAAAGAATTATAATTGCCTGGATTCTAAATTTACATGGTAAGATTTTAAGAGAAAGTTACCCTTCCAGTTTCTTGGTGTATGAAGTGAATAGAATTCCCATATTGTAGATATTGAGGTATTCTATTATAAGTGCTTACTCCAGGTGTTCAAATGCAGTACTGCTTTAGTGAGTTGCACTTTATACCCCTAATGCAATAAGTTACTGCAAGAGAAACACACAGAGAATAGTGGAGATTTGACTCTAATCTTTGTGCTTATACATAAATGCATATAATTGGGACCTGGTGTTGTGGTACAGCAAGTTAGGCCACCTGCCGCCACACCAGCATCCCGACATGGGTGCAAATTTAAGTCTTAGTTCTTCCAGTTTCAATCCTGCTTCCTGCTAATGTGCCTCAGAAGGCTATGGAAGATGGCCCAAGTACTTGGGCTCCCGCCACCCACTTGGGTGATTCCAGGCTTTGGCCTGGCCCAGCCCTAGATGTTGTGGTCATTTGGGGAGTAAACCAGTGGGTGGAACCTCTCCTTCTCCCTCTCTCTGTAACTCTTTCAGATTAGTAAAATAAATCTTTAAAAATGTGTGTATATAATTGAGTGTCATATATACTAATGGTCATATACATACATGCATACACATGCCTTATGTATGTATATATAACATGTACATTTTACACATAAATATGAACTTTACATGTAAATGTACCTTCTACCCATCTTGTGGTTTTCTGTATCTCTACTGTAGTCTCTGACGTCGAACTACAACCTGGAGAGGGTTCAGGCTTTCATGTGGGTTCCAGTAGAACCTGGTGAAAGATGACTAACCATATCAAGGGACACTGGCCATCTCAATGAATCAGTCCAGATCTAAAATAATCTATAAAAGCCCATCAGCCTATAAAATTAAAGTGGTTCCTATGCTGCAGGAGATTTGTAGGATCACAGGTCTGAATATTTTAGAGCTATTTCCTTTGTCAGCAGTACTTCTCTGAGTGCCTTTTTCAAATGCAGTGGAGCCTCCTTCATTAAGTTTTTTGAAGCCAATGGAAGAGCATCAGGTATGACAGGCAGCAGCCGAGAGTCAAATCTGAGTCCAACAAGTCCTCACAAGTCTGAGACTTCTTATTTTACAACTGACATAACACTTTTGTAAAAAAAAATTTCATAAAGCATAAAAAGTTATTTTCTCTAGAATGTTTTTTCATTGACAATTCCTATTAGATATGTGCATGTTTTACTTTCTCCTTTTTTATTACTTACCATTTATTTTTAAGAAATTAGAACACAGTAAGCTTTTTGTTGTTAAGCTTTGAGTAGCAGCAGGATCTCATTTTCTCACTGAATCCCCTCCTAATTAAAAGATAGGCTTAATGGTTTAATAAGACTGTTATAATGAAACATTAGAAACTAAGTCATTTTACTATAAATTATTTTTATCTAAAATGATACTTTCTGAAATAGAGAAGACACTAAAAAATGGAAAAAATCTTCCATGTTCATGGATTGGAAGAATCAACATCATCAAAATGTCCATACTACCAAAAGCAATATACAGATTCACTGTGATCCCAATCAAAATACCAATGGCGTTCTTTGCAGATCTAGAGAAAACTATGCTGAAATTCATGTGGAAACACAAGAGACTGCCAATAGCTAAAGCAATCTTATACAACAAATACAAAGTTGGAGACACCACAATACCTGATTTCAAGACATAATACAGGGCAGTTATAATCAAAACAGCATGATACATTCACAGAAACAGACTTATTGACCAATGGAACAGAATATAAACTCCAGAAATCAATCCATGCATCTGTAGCTAACTTTCATTTGAAGAAGGAGCTAAAATCAATCCATGGAGTAGAGACAATCTCTTTAACAAATAGTGCTGGAAAGCTGGATCTCCACGTGTAAAAGTATCATGTTAGACCCCTACTCTACACCCTATACAAAAGTCTACTCAAAATGGATCAGTGACTTAAATCTATGACCTGATACCATCAAGTTATTAGAAAACATGGAGGAAACTCTACAGTACATTTGCATAGGCAAAGACTTCTTGGAAAAGACCCCAGAAGCACAGGCAATCAAAGCCAAAATTGACAAATGGGATTACATCAAGCTGAGAAGATTCTGCACTGCAGGAGAAAACACTCAGCAAAGTGAACAGGCAGCTGACATAATGGGAGAAAATCTTTGCAAAATATGCCACTGATAAAGGGTTAACATCCAGAATCTGTAAAGAGGTCAAGAAATTAACAACAAAACAAACAATCTAGTAAAGAAATAGGCAAAGGACTTAAACAGGCATTTTTCAAGAGAGGAAATTCAAATAGCCAACAGACACTTCAATTCAGAGATTGGTGCCCAGTGACCCATTTGTCTCTTCTTGGGCCATCCTCTACTGCTTTCCCAAGGCGTAAGCAGAGAGCTGTTTTGGAAGAGTAGCCAGGAAACAAACTGTTACCCATATTGGTTCCTGGTTGCGCAGACCCAGGATTAGCCTACTACGCCACAGTGCTGGTCCCTGGTGGTTGGTTTTTAATTTTTAATCCTCACTCAGTGCATTTAAAAAATTAGTTTAAGAGGCCAGCATTGTGACATAGCAGGTAAAGCTGCTGCCTAAAAACTCTAGCATCCCATATGGGAACTGTTTCTATCCTGGCTGCTCTACTTCCCATCCAACTCCCTGCTAATGGCCTGGGAAAGCAATGGAAGATGGCCTAAGTGCTTGGGACCTCAGGCCCACATGGGAGACCCAGATAAAACTCCTGGCTTGGGCCTGGTCCAGCCCTGCTTTTGCAGCCATTTGCAGGAGCAAACCATTGGATGAGGGATGTCTCTCTCTCTCTGTGTCTCTCCCTCTCTAACTCTTTCAAATAAAAATAAAATAAATTAGAAGTTTTAGAAGCTGAGACGAGCACTTGAATATACAGCTGGGAGACTGCCTAGTGTAGATTTCGCAGTAAAACAATTCATACTGGTCCATCTGATCATCTGCTGTCTTTTGGGAACACGGAAGATGGTGACAAAACCATGATCCATTCTGCTGGTCTCAATAGAGATCCCTGTGGCTTGCTTGTTTTGGTTCACCCGGCATTACCTAACATTGTGCTATTGCTCACACAGTCATCAGTTGGGAGGCTGGAGGCTACAGCATCCAACTCTTCCCTCCAGCCCGCCTTGGTAAGCAGGCAGCCCAGAGCAGGAGCCTGTCTTCCCAGTATGCACTCGCTCACTCGCTTGCTCAGACTCCTTGGCTGCACACGTTGGAGTCTCACCAGCAGGAACACATGCAGGCTGGGAAGGTTGGTCCACACGACAACCACAGTCCCTTGAAGCACCCCATCTCCATGTGTGAAATAGCATTGTCTCCATCAGTCTGCAAGGTTCTGATTTGCCATTGCAAAAGATGACCTCCACCTATTCTTGAGTATTTTGATAAACACCAAAGAAGCTGGGGCTATGAAAGTTATTTTGGGGAAAACTTCAGGACTATTTTATTTGAAGTCATGGAACCTCTTACTGTTTCCAATACATGATTAGTAACCAATAACATGATTAAATAAATAAGTAAATAATAATAAATCCCTTGTCTAAAATCCTCTTCCCCTCTGTAATTGTTCAAACTTCACTAATAAGCTGCCAGTCATTTCTGTTTTCCGTTCTTGCACCCAGCAACTTGTTCTCTGCATCACGTAATTTTCTTCTGATTTTAAACTACTCAGCGTCTTTCCATTTTCCTTAGAATAAGTGCTACTTTTTATTCATAGCTTATGGCCATTGCTTGTTCCAATTCCTGGAATTCTCTTTTCGTACATATTTGTAAAACTTGAGGCTTTCTCTCTGTTTCTCTCTTTCTCAATCATTTGAAATCTTGATTCAAATGACTACTTCTCATTTAGCCTTTCCCTGACTACATATTTTAAAGTATATCTACTCCATTGTCTTAGCAGTGGTAGAAGATTGGTAGTGACTAGAGCAAGAGTGGATGAAGAAAGACAATTTTGGGTACTTCCTCAAGTGTCAGAACTAGAGGCAGTGGTGATTTGGGCTAGGTTTGTGATACTGGAGCTAAAGTCAACCAGTATGTGATGTGTTTGCAAATTCAATTAAAATAATCACTTATGGATCAGATTTTTGGAGTGATGGATGAGAAAGATATCAAGGATAGCCACTTGCTTTCGTCTTGATCTCCATGGTAGGTATTGATGCCATAGTGGGATGGAGAAGGCTATAAGAGGAATTGGCATTTTACAGAGATAAGAAATTAAGAATGTTGCTATGGATTTTTTTACATTTGGATGTTAAGTGAAGATTTCAAATACACCACTGACTATGGGATTTCTTGGGAAATAGAGGTTGTGTAGTGATTGACATATCGACATGAGATTACCTAAGAAAGCATAGATTAGAGGGTACAGGTCTCTATGCTGTGACATTTCAATATTGAGAGTTGGAGCACAGTAGATGGAGCCAACAGAGAAGATGAAAAAGAGATCTAGCCAAACAAAACAAAAATAAAACAAGGAAGTTTTGTGCCCCAAGGTCTAAAGTAGCAAGTACTTAATGAAGAAGTGATTGTTGCAATGCTGAACATTCCTGAAATGAAAGCAACATAGTAAATGCTTGGGATGGATTGTCAACCAAGATGTCAAAGCTGAACTTGACAGGAGACTTTGTTAGTCAATATTGTGACCACTATCTGGTATCCACATATGACTCTTTATATTAAATTAAATAAAAAATTCCTCAGTAACAGTGGTTGTATTTGCAGTGTTCAGTGGCCATATGGAGCTGGTGCCTTCCCTGTGGCACAGCACAGATGGCTTATGTTTCCATTCTCAGGAAGTTCTGGGGAGTGTTGCTGAGAAGGGAAGGCACATCCTCCCTGGTCCTGACTGAGCCCTCTTTCTTTGTCAAGGGACTTGGTCCCGAACAGGGTCTCTTGTCCCTGGTATAAAGGGGACACTGCCCAAGAGTCGCGGAGATGAACAGGAGTTGAGGAGTGGGAAATAGACCGGA
This sequence comes from Oryctolagus cuniculus, assembly GCF_051225735.1. Classification (NCBI taxonomy): domain Eukaryota; kingdom Metazoa; phylum Chordata; class Mammalia; order Lagomorpha; family Leporidae; genus Oryctolagus; species Oryctolagus cuniculus. Next base: position 38,925,357 of record NC_142875.1, read on the forward strand.
CAGCTCTGGTTTGACCGACGGTGAAAATGATTATCCAAGACCTTTTCTTTTCTTGAATGTAAATGTTAAATTGTTTTCTGTTGTGATACCTGTGGGAGGTCCAGGACACTGAATGAAGAGACAGCGATAGTTGATGTTGTCTGGGGAAATGTATTCAATGGGCAGTGCTTCTGCTAGTCTGAAGTTGAACAAGATTCAGATCATAAACAGGATATTCCTATGACCTTCAGCTGAAGAAAGCAGACAATATGAAGGGGCTTCAAAAAATTCATGCAAAAATATTATGTAAAAACAATGTGCATTTCAAATTTTTTGATTCAAAATGAACTTATCTTTTAATGCCATTTTTTTTCCAGAAGCTTTTTGAGGTACTTACAGATAGGTGCATTCTTAGACATAGCACATTTAGTCCTCAGAACAACTTAGGAATTTCTCATTTTACAGAGAAGCAGTAAGTTCCGGCTTATTCTGAGGAGTAGGATTGAAAAGTAAACTGAGGTTTTGTTCTGTGAACCTTTAAATACAACATTTGAGAGTTAAAATTTTAGTATAGGGGTCAAAAATTACTTTTTGTCCTCAACTGTATTAAAATTGGGGAAAATGCCTGAAAAAGACTGATACTTTGTCCAGATGACATGTGTGAGAATACAGAAAAGTTTGTAGGAAGTAGAATTAAGACATTATTTTGGTGCAAAAATTTGGAATTGCATGCATATCGATATCTATAATTAAGTTGCCTTTCATTCTATTTTAGCAGTGTGTACTTCATAGTAGAAGTGGCATCTCCCTCATTATCTGTACAGTCCATGCCCTAAATTTAACATCCAATAAAATGTAATGCTTTGTTAACATTTGAGTAAATTAGTTTATCAGTTGTCTGTTAGTAGCAAACACCTTACCTGTTGCCATTTTGCTCCTTACAGTGGAAGTAACTATACCCACTTTGGGTTCTAAGATCCTTGAGGTAATGATGGATTTATTTTTACTCGGCAGCACCCTGCCTAAAGCTTTGCAGATAATTAGGTATTTAATAGATACAGGTGGGACTGAATCAACTGTTGTATTACTACTGCTGAATCAATCTGGGGCCTGCAGTACTCCCTGTCTGTTTTACTTTGGTGCTTGATCTAAGGTGTCCTTCCCTGTCATATCGCTTCAACTGGCAGAGAGAGAGAGAGAGAGAGAGAGAGAGAGAGAAACGGGTGTGCGGGTGAGAAATCCCTAGTGATACTACCATGCAGTTGTCCTGTTTATGTAATGCAAGTTACCAATTTGGCAAAGGTCATTTTAAACTAAGGTACTAGTCACACATTCCAGATGTGTGTATGATTAGAGCTGGTGCTTCAACAAAAAAAGAACTTTTGAGACTTTTTTTAAAAATTTTTTCCCCTGGAAACTTTATTTAAGGAACACAGACTTCATGCCTTTCATAAATACAGCTATAGGAATATGGCGATTAAGAGAATCTTCCTTGGCTGGCACCATGGCTCCCTTGGCTAATCCTCCGCCTGCGGCGCTGGCACCCTGGGTTCTAGACCCGGTTGGGGCGCTGGACTCTGTCCTGGTTGCTCCTCTTCCAGTCCAGCTCTCTGCTGTGGCCCGGGAGGGCAGTGGAGGATGGCCCAAGTGCTTGGGCCCTGCACCCACGTGGGAGACCAGGAGGAAGCACCTGGCTCCTGGCTTTGAATTGGCGCAGTGCGCCGGCCGTAGCAGCAATTTGGGGGGTGAACCAGTGGAAGGAAGACCTTTCTCTCTGTCTCTCTCTCTCTCACTAACTCTGCCTGTCAAAAAAAAGAGAGAATCTTCCTATCTTCCTTTTTACCTCATGCAAGTAACTGCTTCAGTTTTTAAGGAGTTTACTGTTGTATACATTGCTTATTAATATGTAGCAAGATATGATTTAATTTGTGCAGTAGCTACCAACAAACTTCAAGATGTTTAAAAAAGAGTGAGTCCACATCAACATGGTATTGCTATAGTAATTATTTGGTAGAGGAATTCTTAATTTAGCAACCTCCCCCACCCCTTGATGAAATAAAAGTGTTTGCATTCAGGAATGATTGTTTCAATTTCACAGGAGACAGTTTGCAAAGGCAATAATACAACAGTACAAGGAAAAAGACAATAAGAAGGACTGTTTGCCTTAGGGTGAGGTGGTTCCCTCCATCCATGTCTGCAGGATCCTGTTTGCTTCCATAATTTTCTTTTTAATATGTAAATGATGAGCTGTGTTAATGTATGATAGTTTGCATTGCTTGTAGCTTGACATATTTGCAGATCTTTTAAAATGTTTGAAAGATAAAATATCAAAGCATTTGAAGCATTGCTTTTGAAATTTATCATTGACGCTTATGGTTCAAATACTGCAATTTTATTTAAATGACCTCATAGCAATAGAACATGGGCTGATGGAATGTGATTACTTAAGTGTCCCTGTGTGAGTAAAACAAAAATTCAGTTTAAAAAAATCAAGTTCTGCACTTCACTTTTCTCATATGGAATTTTTGAAATGAATTCTTACATATCAGTAATTTAAAAACTATTTTCATATTTCCTCAAGCTTACTTTACACTTCAGAATTCCTTATGTCCTTATACATTTCATGTAGTAAATCAAAATCTAAGTACACATGTGCATCTCTCTCTCTTTTTTTTTTTTTAAGATTTATTTATTTGAACAGCAGAGTGACAGAGATCTTCCGTCTGCTGGTTGACTCCCCAAATGCTTGCAATAGCTGAGGCTGGGCCAGCTGAAAACCAGGAGCCAAAAATTCTGTCCAGGTCTCCGACAGGGGTAGTGGGAACTCAAGTATGTTAGCCATCATCTGTTTTCCCAGGGGAATTAACAGGAAGCTGGATTTGAAATGGAGGAGGCGAGACGAACTAGCACTCTGGTATGGAATGTGGGTGTCCCAAGTGGCGGCTTAACCCCCTGAGCCACAACACCTGTTCCTCTCCATTTTCATATATCATATGTATGATATATATATCTCCCATTTCTGTCTCTGTCAGTATATTCTGAGTGATCATAATATGTATGAATGTCAAAAATGACCAGAATGAGACTGATTTCAGAAGATATTCTGCAGACTCCAGAAAAGGTATCTCTTTTGAATGTTAGAGGAGGTTTTAAGCTTTGAGGGTTTGTCTGCAGAGGTTGGTTTTCCGGTGTCTGTGGTGACGTAAAGGCAGTCACATCAGAGCAGACAGGTAAAAGACGAGAGGACCTGAGCACTGCTATTGGGGTTGACCATGGTGTCCCCGAATCCCTTGACCTTCAAGTGGAGTGAAGGAAAAAATTAAGTAAAAATTAAGTGAGCTAATGAAACATCCCTTTCACAAGTCCTTAGTTTTTAAACTTTTTTTTTTTTTTCATTTTGTAGACAGAACCACAAACCAGGCTGTGTATTTTGGTTTATCCTGATAAAAAGGATCCAGTTATCTGTTTATATTTTATTACAGTGAATTTTGTTTATATGCTATTGATAACAAGACACATTTCTAGAATTAAGATTTAATTCCACTTCTCCACTAACACTGGAAGTAAAACAATAAAATAAAATAGAGTAAGAACACTCATGACCTTGTGCAGGACCAAGACCAGATTTCTAAAGTTGTCAGTAAATTGGAAAGGGAAATCTATGGGAGGAGTTGTGAGTTTGTCAGAATTAAGGAGGCCTTGCGTACACTGTGTACTTTTTAGCTGTCTCTTATAAACACATGATTTTTCTTTGGAGAAAAATGAGGAAAATTGCCACCTTATGCACAAAAATGCTTACCTATGCAGAAGAGAGAAGATTCCTGTGGTAGTGAAAGGGTTTTACAAACTCACAAGCCAGAGAAACACTGAGAAACTTTCTGTAAGGGACATAATAGATTAGAAGGTGAAATTCTGACCTCGAGGAAAGTGTATTGTTCCACTGTTAAGATGCAGGCATCTCCCAGCAGTCGAGGCATCGTGTTGTTCTTGTTTGTTTTTGTTCTCTACTTTTTTTTTTATTCATACTAATTGGTGAACTCTACTTGGTGTAGGGTTAATTTTATGAGTATGAAAATTAACTGAAAATTTTTTATCTCTGTAAAAAGTAAGAATGAGAAAGGAAGAGGGAACAGGAAGAAAGGCGGGAGTGTGGGTGGGAGGGAGGTAGTAGGAGGGGCAGGAGCATCATGTTCTCAAATCTGTATATATTAAATATATGAAGTTGTATTTCATAAACAAAATTTTAAAAATTGCAAACATTCAATAATTTCTTTCCTGAGTGTTTATATGTGAGATCCATGACAAGATTTTGGTTTTGAGTAAATAAATTGATTGAATTTTTAGTTCCTTCATACTAATTATAAGAAAATTTGTACCTCATTAAAGAGATGAAAGCTATTATTTTGTTACTTTAGTCTTTCAGCAAAGTTTAAAGAAAATCATTAAATATTTTGATCTTTTATGGAAAATAGCACTTATTGATGTGGATGTTGAAATGTAGATATAAAATCTATGTCTTTATTTATAAATGCTTTATAAATATGAGTTACAAAAGTATAGACTAATTTCCTGTTTTGTCTTTCACTTCCAAAACATGCTTTAATTACTGTTTAATCTTCTCTATAGTGACTCTTAAAGTTTGAATTTTGTGAGCTATAGAAAGTAAGTTTGAGCATTAATGATTGCATGTAGCTACATAAAAATTTAATCCATTTTAGACATTCACATTTGATTAAAATTACAGGCATATTTTATTTTTTAAGGCAATAATAAAATAACTTGTGTTTGCTTATAACATGAGCACACGGTCTTGATAGATTTTCTTCTTTAAACAGGTCAAGGTGTAGTTTTCCATTCTGTAATAATTCAGTTAACTTTACTAGTTTTCTGATTCAAACCAAAACAAGACCAAAAACCCCACCCAGCCAAGAATCTGGAATCTAGAAACATTATTTTTGGGAAAGCAACCCTGTTCATGCACCTGCGAAGCAAAAAAAAATCCCCTAAGTCCTTAAAAGCTTGTTTTTCTTTTTCCTAATTTTACACACCGGTTTTACCACACATGTGTTTTGCTTTCCACCTCTTAAGTAGTTTGGAAGCAGCAAATAGAGAGCAAATTTTGTGAGTCATGGTTGGAGGCATCTGAAACAGCAGGAAGCAACACGGGACCATCCATCAAAAACTGGGAGGCAGTTCCTCACAAGGCCTAAAGACCCTACTTAGAGGTTGAAGAGGAATGATGCTTTATGATTTTTATTTCATCAACTCAGTGGCCTGGGGTCACTTCATCATGCTGATTTGTAGTAGGTGGCAACAGGCTGAATTTGAATTCCCTGCTAATTGATTTAATTCTCTTTGTAAGTCTGATGCTAGCCACGGAAGTTGGAAAGTCTATTACTTGCTTGTTTGGAGAAGAGATGTAAAATGTACACAACAGATCCTTTTCCCGGGGATCTGATGGTTAACTGGGTGGTGAGGATATAAATAATGAAAATCTGGTGAGCTTTAATTTAATATTATGTTCCAGGTGTGCATGAGTTGATGTGGACCAGGGAGAACTCTCTGTGCTCACTGGGCAGCGAGGAACATTCTGTTAGAGATGGCTTTGAGCCGAGTCTTAGAGGAGAAGCAGACCTAGCCAAGCTGCGGAGGTGGAGGGCCAACTTGTAGGCACAAAGGCCAGTAGAAACAGTGCCTGAGGACTGAGGGAGCAGGACTCCAGGACTCTTGAGTAGCTAAGGAGCTTGTGGGAAAGTGAGTTTAGAGTTGGGGCCAACAAATTTGTTCTGTAAAAGGTCAAATAGGAAATATTTTAGGCTCTGTAAGCCAAACGGGCCATATAGCCTGTTGCGTAGATTGAACTCTGTGGAGTGGTGCCAAGGCAGCCCTAGACGGTATGCGAATGAGTGGGCACAGCCAAGTTTCGAGTTCGTTGTTTACGAATACTGTCTGGTTAGATTTGGCACATAGAACCCACTTTGTGATCCTCTGGAATAGAGGGAAATTGCGTGCTAACACCAATACCTTCTACTGCTTTGACAGATCACCATGGCATAATAGAGATAGAATTATGTGGTCTTATATACCTCCTGTTGTCAGTAGGGCATTATTTTTATCTGTTTAAATATTATTATTTTACTTTTTGGAGGTATCTGATCTATGCTCATGGAGCTTCTAATATTTGTTAGCATAGGGTTCTGCACATAGCAGTTGTCCGCATGTGTCATTACCTTCCTATCCTTTTATATTTTTCGTCTGCAACTTGTGCCACATCCAAAGTGTTAGGATAGAAAGAAGCAGAAAAGGCAGTGAATATTGCAGGGTCATAAAGGTGTGGCTTCACCAAATGATAATATTTGGCCCATTTGGAATTAGATGGATTTTTGAGGCAAAGAAAAGAAGAAAACATGCTTTGGGCACATGAAGTTGCACACGCCAGAAATAATAAAAAAAAAAAGTGATATCCCTAGATCTCTCATACTTTGTATCTCCAGTAAACAGGGGGAACATATAGGCTTATCTTTTGTTGCTAAATGTCTTCACTGATGCTGTTTGCAGTTAGGACTTTTCTTGTAGGTTGTAGAAAGTTCTTGTCTTTCTGCTGAGTCTGTTACTCCCATCACAGCCACATGGGCCTTTAAAAATATAAACCAGATTATATCACAGCTCTCTTGAAAGCCTTTGCTTCCCAAAATAAAATCTGAAATCCTTGTCATCTTCTGAGAAGTCCGACAATGACCTGGCTCCAAACTCCTCTGCCTGATCTCACTTCTTCCTAAATTTCCTGCTCCACCTCCACTGTACTCTGAAATTCCCCCAGCAGGCCTTGCGCATTGCATGTCAGCTAGCAGTTCCTCTGGCTGGAACAGTTCACAAGGATACTGCTCATATTTTACACAGGTTTTTTTCCCCAGTTTTTCGGGTGGGCCCTCTATGAGCACCCTATCTGAATCGGACCCCTTCTGATTGTACTGTCTGTTCCTAATTCTGCTTTTTTTCTTGTTAGAAAATCTTTGTTTATAATTCTAATTCTCATATCATCGTGGAGATTGAAGGTAGTTGAGGACCATGGATCAAATGAGAAAATTACTAGAATCCAGGTGGAGGTTTTGGACACCACAGAACCAATTCTTTGATAATTCAAGCCAGAAATATTTTTAAAATAGTAGAAGCTGTACTCTTTCTTTATACTTTTATTTTTTTCATTCTCTTTGTTTTTCTTACTTAAAATGGCTACTTAGAATAGCTTCATACCATGTCCAAATGAGAAAGTCTAGTTTTATGTAAGAAGCATTGAATCTTTAAGGTTAAGTTTTATGTGTGTTTGGCTCATATAGGAAAAGGGAAAAAGATTTTTCTCTTTTTATTAGCCTCTCTATAGTTTTATGTGATTATCCATATAGAATATAATTTCCTATTGAGAATAGAGGTTGTGGAGTAGGTAATTTAATTAAATTTACTTTGAGTTCATGCTTTTCCAAAACCACGTATAAAGTCAGTGTGACTCTTATGACCCATTAAGAGTCTAAGATTCATGAGAGAGATCCATTAACCCCCTTTCGGATTTGAAGGTCAAGGGAAATGGCAATGGAGTTATTACTGTTTTATCTTGGAGTTCTTTATGAAGACTAAACTACTAAGAAAAGGAGCAACTAGATTACATCTAATAAGGATGTATTAACTATTTATGTGTCTGTAGGGCAGAGGGGAGAGCTGCATTTCCAAGAAAGGTTGTACCCAGCTGTTGTTAGGTCAGGTGAACTGTTACCTGTACCCTTTAAGGCTTGCTGCTTCCTTCTAGGGCACGGGATATGGCGTGAGAGTGCTTAGGTGAAGTTCAGGAGGCACCAATGCACGCAGAAATTTTTTTTTTTTTTTTTTTTTGACAGGTAAAGTTAGACAGTGAGAGAGAGAGACAGAGAGTTCTTCCTTCCACTGGTTCATTCACCAAATGGCTGCCATGGCCGGCGCTGCACCGATCCAAAGCTGGGAGCCAGGTGCTTCCTCCTGGTCTCCCACGTGGGTGCAGGGCCCAAGCACTTGGGCCATCCTCCACTGCCCTCCCGGGCCACAGCAGAGAGCTGGCCTGGAAGAGGGGCAACAGGACAGAATCCAGCGCCCCAACGGGGACTAGAACCCGGTGTGCCAGCGCCGCAAGACAGAGGATTAGCCTAGTGGCCATGGCGCCGGCCTCACAGGAATGTTTTGATTCATTCCTGGTGATGAGCTTAGCGCACTTACTCTTTTTTAATTCTTTGTTTCTTTATGTCAAATAATGTGGTATAATAATGAATTGTTTGGGAAGGATTGCATAAGCAGCACACTAGTAATTATAAAGTAACAAATGGGTTTCCAATAATGTCGTTTGATTATACAAATGTCTATCTAGCAAAAGCTACTCTGGTTATTTTAATATTATGGCAGTAGTTACTTTGATAGTATACACAGTTCTGTCGGCTAGGTGAGACTTTCCATGTTGGGTCAGCTCAGTTTTTTTAATTGACAAGTGCTTTATTCAAACTAGGGGAAATAACAGCATTATAGGAAATTATGTTATTGTTGTGATATTCAGAAGCTCTTTAGAAAAATGAAGAAAACTTGAAAAAATCTGATCGTTAATGACAGTGGCTCGATTGGTCGGGTTTTTGTAGACTGTGCTACTTCCAGCACTTCGGATGATGAGGCAGCCTGAAGAGGCATCCTCCTGCAGAACAGTTAAAGAAGCAGACAGATCAGGGAGATCTGCAGGTTTTTCCATCCTTACCAGTTGGTATCTGCTCTCCCTGTCGCCCCTAACCGCCTGCCCAAACATCAACAGAGTGACACACATACTCGTTTTATCATGAGACCATAAATTTAATGGGAATTACCTTGGGAATGTCAATATTAGAAAAGCAGAAAGGGCAGGCATTGAGGGTATAATGGTGCCGCATGTTTAAGTCATTCTTTTTTTATTTTTCTAAAGATTTATTTATTTATTTATTTGAAAGAGTTATACAGAGAGAGAAAGAGAGGCAGAGAAAGAGAGAGGTCTTCCATCTGCTGGTTCACTCCCCAACTAGCTGCAATGCCAGAGCTCTGCCAATCCAGAGCCAGGAGCCAGTAGCTTCTTCGTGGTTTCTCACATCGGGGCAGAGGCCCAAGGACTTGGGCCGTCTTCTACTGCTTTCCCAGGCCACAGCAGAGAGCTGGATCAGAAGTGGAGCAGCGAGGTCTCAAACCGGTGCCCATATGGGATGCTAGCACTGCAGGTGGTGGCTTTACCCTCTACTCCACAGCACCAGCCCCTTAAGTCATTCTTGAGATATATATGAGTGCCTGGGATTGAGTCTTGGCACTTCTGCTTCTGATCTAGCTACATGCTAACACATCTGGGAATTAGCAGGTTATAGCCCAAGTGCTTGGAGCCCTGCCTCCTGTGTCAGAGGCACAGGTGGAGCCCTCTGGCTCCTGCCTTGTGCCTGGCCCAGCCCCATCTGCTGCGGACATTTTTTGGGGCAGTGAACCAGTGAATAGCATCTCTCTCTTCCTCTCTCTCTCTCTCCCTCTCTTTGTTTCCATCTGTACCCTGCTTTCACGTAAATATAAATAAATCAATTGATCTTCTAAAAAGGAAAAATTAAAACTATATAAAGTTGAATCAGTGGTTAAACTACTCTTTGAAAATTGAGAAAAGTTAAACACAGGGAACTTTGTCAAAATCATAGGAAAAAGACATCTCTTTATGAAGAAAACTTTAACAGACTGAAATCTGACTTTTTAGTATCTACAATGGCAACTGGAAGCCAGTGGGATAATATTTTCAAAGTGTGGAGGGAAAATACCCATGTAAATTTATGTGGTAGATCTCAGAAATTCTGAGACATATCTTCCATACCATAAATGATAGCAAGCACATTTTTGAGTGAAGATAAACTTAGAGACCTGAAGTAAAGGAATTTCTAAAGCATCTGATCAAATGTTTAATAGGATTTGTATCTTCAACAACATTTAAGTTTGGAGATGACATTGGGAATTAGTTTGCAAAAGTCTTTATGTTTCTTGTCTATGACTTTGTTAATTATGCTTGGTAAAAATTCAAGAATAGAGGTTGGCATTCTGGCACAGAGGGTTAAGCCTCTGCCTGCAGTGCCAGCATCCCATGTGGGCGCTGGTTTGAGGCCCTGCTGCTCCGCTTCTGATCCAGCTCCCTGCTAGTGCACGTGGGAAGGCAGCAGAGGATAGCTAAGATGCTTGGATTCCTTCACCCATGTGGGAAACCTGGATGAACCTCCTGGCTCCTGACTTTGTCCTGGCCCAGCTCTGGCTGTTGTGGCCACTGGGGAGTGAACCAATGGATGGAAGATACTCTTTCTCTCTCTCTCTCTCCCTCCCTCCCTTTCAAATAAATAAATCTTTAAAATAAAATCAAGAATAACTACTAAAAGAATACATAATTCCCCAAACTGGTAGAATTTAAAAAAAATAACACAACAAGGAGATTCTCTTTCAATTTTCGAAATCAGAAATGAGAGCAAATAGGAGAAATAGAAAACAAAAAGTAAGATGATAAAAACAAATCCAAATATCACTACAATGAAATCTGAGGCAACCAGCTTTATGAAGAGAAAGGAATCCAAGACCAGACAGCCCCATTGGTTTCATCTCCAGTGAAGATGGCTTCTTAAAATTTTTCTGAAGATAATAGCTAACCCAAAAAATATGCTAGTGTGGTCTCACTTAAAAGAAATGTACCAGAGTAGGCATTGTGGCACAGAGGTTTAAGTTGCAGTTTGGGCATCCCACATCCACATCAGAGTTCCTGATGCACATCCCATCACTTGTCTTTCCAATCCACTCCTGGTAATGAATGCAACCTTGGAGTCAGCAGGTGACGGCTCAGCTACTCAGATGCCTGCTACCCACTTGGGAGACCGGGATGGAGTTCCTGGATCTTGGCTTTGGCCTGGCCCAGCATTGGCTGTTGTGACTGCTTGGCGAGTGAACCAGTAGATGGAAGTTATCTTTCTTATTCTCACTCTCCCTCACTCTCCCTTTCAATTAAATGAGAGAAAAAGAAAAAAAAAAAAAAAACCAGAAACTTATTCCTGAAAACTTCAGAACTAACACATTACTTGATACGCAAGAAAATAATATGACTATGAAGATGGTATTCAGATGTCCTATGTTATTTAGTTTTATTGGTATTAACTTGTAGTGATTAATGGTTTCATTCATGGTAGGCCATTTCCAAGGTGGTGAGTGGTGTAATAGGATGTACTTATCTGATCCTCAAAGCTATGTCAGCCCTTACTATGCTTTGATGTAAAGTTAGTGCTCTCTGCTGAAGAAAATAAGTCTGTTAATGGAACCATTGTGATTCAGAGTAGACTGACATCACCACAGTGGCATTTTCCTAAATAACTGAATTTGTCAGGACTGAATTTTATTAAAAAAAAAAAAAAGGGCCTCATGATTTATTTTTCATGGGTATAATGCTTCTAGTAAGATTCTGTAATTGATTTATAATCTACATTAATTTATTGCAGTGCATAATTGCTTAAACGTATTGAACAGGCCTGAAATGTTTCACAAGGGAAGTCCCCTCATCACCTCTCTCCAACCCAGTGCAGCTTTTTCTTTGGATAATATTAATGATTTACCTATATAGAACCTATTTTCTCCATAAAAAGCAATATATCATGTGCCTATAAAATAGTTCCAAGGTCAGGTATTCAGACAATCCATAAATACCTTATTTGAAATCATCACAGTATGAGCAATGCTCTGTAATAAAAATTCAAAACTGCTACTTCCTTATTAAGTAGTCCACGGCTCCAGAGGCTGCACTTGACCTCATCAGAATTCTCTGCCGTGAACAGTCCTCAACCTTGCTTTTTCCGTTGCCATTATAGCCTTTGGTTCCTCGAGTTGCTTTTTCTAAGCTAGTTCACTTGTATTCATTTGCATTTTTAATGAATTATTTGCTTCAATGCCTTTTTTTGAGTGGTGCCATATGTTTACTATTCAAATTCTGAGTGCCTTCTTAATTTAAACACTACTTTCAGGCTCTTGAATACATCATCATTGTGAATTATTCTTAGAAATCCTGAAACATTACTAATACAAATCACTAATGTTTTTAACATGGCATTTTGTGTTCTTTTTCTTTTTTTTCTTTTTGACAGGCAGAGTGGAAAGTGAGAGAGAGAGAGACAGAGAGAAAGGTCTTCCTTTGCCGTTGGTTCACCCTCCAATGGCCGACGAGCTGTGGCCGGCGCACCGCCCTGATCCGATGGCAGGAGCCAGGAGCCAGGTGCTTCTCCTGGTCTCCCATGGGGTGCAGGGCCCAAGCACCTGGGCCATCCTCCACTGCACTCTCTGGCCACAGCAGAGGGCTGGCCTGGAAGAGGGGCAACTGGGACAGAATCCGGCGCCCCGACCGGGACTAGAACCTGGTGTGCCGGCGCCGCAAGGTGGAGGATTAGCCTAGTGAGCCGCGGCGCCGGCCGGCATTTTGTTTTCTTTAGAGAACAGTATAATAAATCTTTCTGTATCACATCTTTTTGCTGACAACCAAAATAGTACACAATCAAGTTCATGTATTACTACTTTTCAGATAAAGTAGTTGACTAAAGTATTCAGACTTAGCAAACATTTATATAGTTTTCAGAAAAACTCACAAAAATAAATATGGACATAGTGAAAATTAATGAAGTAGAGTTTCAATTACTCATTTCCCATTGCTTTGATACAGTATATAATTTTGGATCAGTTGAACCTTACAATGGAAGTTGATTCTGAATGGTTATATAATCAGATGCAAATGGTTTATGAACTTTTTAACAATACAGCAGCTATACTGAAACTATCCCTGTCACATTTGACAAGCAGGGTTTTGAGAATTTTCATCTATTTACAATTGGGCTAATGAAATGACATACATCTCAGACCTTAGCTACTGAAGCTTGTCAGGAAGCCTCTCGGGCACGGGACAAGCGGTTCTCGCAGCTCGGTTTGGGTTTATACTTATTCTCTGTATTTTTAGAGGTTGAATCTACTATGTTGATTTCTCTGACCACTTACTGCATTGCAATTTAATAGAAGAGCAGAGAGCCAAAGTGGTCCAACTGATCACTGATTGGGTTGTCTTGATAGGCTATTAACAAATGGCCAAGGTAATAAAACTAGTCATTTAGATCAGTTGCTCAATCCATTAGAATGTTCTGTGGCTAAATTATGTGATTAGTTTTCACCCTTGATTTTTAATGTGATCAGCTTGCATTATCACACATATTGGACAGCATGAGAATACCTCCTTGAGGCTTGAAAACCATGATAATGTGGCAGTTGGAGTGGTCAGTACAGCAAGCAAAGGAGAGAACCGAGAGAGAGGCACCTAAGGACACCAGCCTGAGTTCAGTCATTCATTCCACAAACATGTCAGGCACTTGGGATGGGAGAGGGAACAAAATAAAACCTCTGCTGTTATAAAGATTCAGTCATTTCTTTGGCCTCCGATAGTTCAAGTTTCAACAGCAGAGCCAAAGGATTGCTATTCCTAAAAGCTTGACTCTGTTTTTCAGAACGTTTTCAGAATCTGTGAAACAATACTTAATGTCACCACACCATTGCCCGCTCCACTTACCACCACTGTCATACCACTGATAAAGATGTCACTTTCTCAAGTGTCACTCTGTGATGATCGGGGCTTGGCCAGGGTGAAACAGGGAGCCAGGAGCTCAAAATCCCGGTTTCCACGTGGGAGCAGAAGCCCAATTACTTGAGCCATCACTGCTGCCTTCCAGAACTTGTATTAGCAGGACGTTAGAGCCAGGATTTGAACCCAGGTACTCCAGTGGAGGAAATGGGTGTCTCAACTTCTAGGCCAAACATCCACCACGAGAATTAAACATATTTAACAACAAGTTGAACAAAGACTGTACAGTTGGAATGAATCTGGTAATGAAGAACTGGATTCTGCATTAAATCGGGAGTTCATGATCTCTGACAACCCACTGGCTTCTTAAGTCCTCACAGATGTACTCCCCTTCCTTCTGAGTCGTGGACTCTGAGCCAAGTCCCCCTGTTGTATCTTGGACAATGGTTGAACTTTCCTGCTGGATTCCCATCTCATTGTCTACCCATTTCCAGTTTCAGTGTGAGGGGTCATCTACTCTGTCCTCTGATACTGCACTGAGGAGTTTTAAGAGAAAGAGAGAGAGAGAGAGAGATCCTAATATCTTTTGGTTCACTCCCTAAATGGCCACTGTAGCTGGGATCGGGCCAGGCTGAAGCTGGGAGCCAAGAAGTAAATTCCGGTCTCGCATGCAGGTGGCAGGGGCCCAAGCACTTGGGCCATCTTCCAATGCTTTCCCAGGCCCACTAACAGACAGGGAACAGGATCAGACGCAGAGCAGCCAAGACTCCAGTAGTCTGATACAGGATGCCTGCATAACAGGTAGCAACTTAACCTGTCGTGCCACAATGCCAACCCCATACTGAAAAGTTTTGATAAACTCCAGAAACCTGTGCCTTCCAAATACTCAGTGAAAACTAATCACTTGTGGTTTTTTTACTTCTATTTTTCTTTGTATATCTCAATCATATTCAATGGCGTTGGAAAACCTAAATGAAAAATTTTTGCCACTGAATCAGCTGAGGTGGAGTGAATGTGGGGACTGTAGACGTATAGATGTGTTGATTAAATTTTGAGATATATTTGCAGTGTGTGGAGCAGACATACAGGAATATACAGATTTTAAATCTCATCATTCAGCATGAAGTAGACCTGTCAGATGTTACATTTATACAAAGCACATGACCTACACACATAGCCTTCTCCTCTGCTGAAAGAAATATTTTAGAAGGAGAATCAGCAATCTCTATAAAATATTTTGCTTTGAGTTAAACCTTAAATTTCCATGAACCCTACAAAAATATAATGTTCCATTGTATTGAATGAGGATTCTTTTATAAAACTGGTGCTGTTAGTCTCTTGAGGCAAGGTGTGCCCATGAGAAACCAGAATCATTCTCCTGCTTATTCATTTGGTGAATAGTTACTGAACGTCATCCCAAACTCCAAGGCTCTCATGGTCTTCTAAAAGAGGTTAAAAAGAACAAAAACCAAACCAAAACAAAACAAAAAGATGTTGGACACAAGCAGATAATTTTAAAACAGCATGGTAAGGGGAAAATTGGGTAGATAAAATGTATTACATTTTAGAAGAGCTTCTAATTAGGAGAAAGTGAGTATCAAGAGACTGAAAGGAAGGAGGAGTGTCTGAGCTTTATCTTAATGATGTGTAGGAGTTGGGGAAACGTTGCATGTGGAAGAAAGCACGTTTGGGAGAGAATGGTGTGCTGAGTAATACAGCATGCTTGTAGAGGCAAATAGGAGGAGTGTGAGGGCCAGGTGTGGGACCGTAGAACTTCATTTACACTGTGCGTAAGAACCTGGAATGCATTTGCCTGCTGGTGGGTGACCACGAATTTTCCCTCCTCCACCAGCTTTACCTTTTCAATACAGTCTCTATTCATATTATTAAATGTTTCTTTTGGAGTTTGGAAGCAGACAGCAACCGTGCTTCCATTAGCTGCTTCACCTGCCAAATGCCTGTGGAGCCAGGAACTCAATCCAGGTCTCCCGTGTGGGCGGCAGAAACCCAGATATTGGAGCCATCAACCGTGCCACCCAGGGTCTTCAATAGCAAACCCAGGCTCTCCAGTGTGGAATTCAGGCATCTTAACCACTAAATCAAGCAACTAACCCTTATGCTGTTTCTTTCCCATTCTCTTAATGATTGTCAATTCATGTGTATTACAGGACATATTGGACACTTTTAATATAGAAAGTCAGATGCTCCCATAATCCACAGAAGAGAGGGAACCGGGGAAATGGCCTCCTGCTTCTCGGCCCTTGACTTCAGAACACAGTACCATAGCTGTGTGTCAGAGACAGGGAAGCTGCTCCCTCCTGCTTCTCAGCCCTTGACTTCAGAACACAGTACCATAGCTGTGTGTCAGAGACAGGGAAGCTGCTCCTGTTGGAATTACTGCTACTGACCCGGCTGCCTCTCGCACAGATAAGAGCCTGGACCCTGTGGCACTAAATATCCTTGCCAGTACTGCACAGGCAAGAAGACTGCTGCCTCTGAATTCCAGGGGGCATCTCAGTCGCATAAGCTAGAACCTTCGTGCAACAAGCTTGAACTGTCAGTCCTCACACTTCAGGGAGGGTAAAGGAAGCAGTGACAACCAAGAACAAGCCACTGTGAATCATCCACATATTATTTATCATGTAAAAGATTCAATTTGATTTTTTTCCTAGTCCCATTTTCCCAAAAGACACTTCCTTTATTTTGATGGTCACCAGACAGAACAATCCAGGATGTCAACAGGGAATGAAATGAAGTCAAGAGCCAAAGTCCCATAACGGAGCAGGAGAAGAAAGACATTTGAAGGAAAGAGATGCCAGGGTTTGGAGGGCTTGTTCTCAGTGGTCATCCTGCCACACTGATTTAGTGTGTCTCTTCTGTTTGTCTCTACTTTAACCTCACCGGAGTTCTGAAGACAAGTTTTCTGGCATTTTGGATGTCCTAGAACTGAATAACTGACTTGGCGTGGAGACACAAGTATCACTTCAAGAATATATTTAAGATCATTGATCTTTTTTTTTTTTTTTTTTTTTTTGACAGGCAGAGTTAGACAGTGAGAGAAAGAGACAGAGACAAAGGTCTTCCTTCTGTTTGTTCACCCCCGAAATGGCTGCTACGGCTGGCGCTGCACCAATCCAAAGCCAGGAGCCAGGTGCTTCCTCCTGGTCTCCCATGCGGGTGCAGGCGCCCAAGGACTTAGGCCATCCTCCACTGCCTTCCCCGGCCACAACAGAGAGCTGGCCTGGAAGAGGGGCAACCGGGACAGAATCTGGTGCCCATATGGGATGCCGTCGCAGCAGGTGGAGGATTAACTGGCTTCACGATCATTGATCTTTGCACACATGTTTGTGCACACAAATACACACACAGACACCCTCTGTATACCTTTATGCACTTTCAGAATATCTTTCCAGTATTTCAAGATAAATATCAGGCTATGAACTTCAGAATGGGAAAGAATTTGAAGCAAGTTTTGTGGCGCAACCAGTTAAACCACCAGCTCAGGACACCTGCAGCCCGTGTTGGAGTGCCATTGTGAGTCCTTGTGCCTCCACTTCTGATCTAGCATCTTGCTGATGTATCACGAGAGGCAGCAGATGATGGTCCAAGTGCTTGAGTCCCTGCTGCTCACCTGAGAGACCTGGATGGTGTTCTGGGTCCTGACTTGGTCTGCCTTCCCCATCCCGCCACTCCCTGGTTATTGTGGGCATTTGGGAAGTGAACCAGCAGATCCCAAATCTCTCTCCCCGCCCCCCCCCCCCGCCTCTGTGTGTGTGTGTGTATTTCTGTTGCTCTCTCACATAGATGAAAAATTTTTTTAAAGCGAGAAACACCTGGAAAGTGCTGACGACAGACTCCCACTGAAGCCATGTTGAATGTATTTGGAATGTTGTTGCTCAGAATCCATGAGAAAACAGGTGGCTTGCTCAGGTCATATAAGTATTGTATTACTAAAGTGTAGTATTAGGGCAGTAAGCAAACCTTTTCAGTTGCTGACAGGTTTTTGTGTTTGTTGTTTAAGCCCAATGGGAAAGGGAGGGAACACCAAGGATGCATTGGTTAGATTTTCCTTAAGGGAGAATGACATCCTTGTGATGTGAACGTGACAGAGGGAATGCATGTTGGCTGTAGGAAAATAAGAAATGAAATACCAGACAGTAATGGAGGGGTCACCTTGAGGATAGCTGACGTTCTAGAGCGTCTCATATGATAGGAGAGTCCACCTGACTCATCACGGAGGACTCTGAGGATATTCTAACTGGCTAATTGTGTACCGTCTAAATGAGCCCAGCAGGAAAAACATGGCCAAGAGGAGGAGTCAAGGTGACTGGACCGGGAGCCTTCTGATTCTGAAATACAAAAGATGAGTTACCCGGGGACAGACCAGTGATGGAACTGTTCGGTGTTTGTTCAGTAAAAGGAGAGCATTTTAGCAAAAAAGCCCATTGTGTAAAGATGGAATTAAAGTGTTCAGCTGAAGAAAAGCTGTTCAGAGACCATCTTGATTGTGTCACAAGGTTCTATTAATGTGTCCTGCCTTCAAGGTACCAAGAACTATCCTAAGTGCTTAATGTATAAAATACATAGACTCATAAATATAATTTATGTATAATCATGTGTTGATTAATGAGAAAGGCATCATTAGGCAATTTCATTGTTGTGCAAATATCTTACTGTGTATTTATACACACCTAACTTCGTTTCTTGAATTTATAGCTGATTGGTTTTTTGTTTTGTAAATTGTATTTTTCTTAACTATTAAGCATTTTACTATAGTTCTTTTAGAGTCGTTTTGATAACTCTAAAAATTGTGAGTCATTCTTATGTTTCTTTTATTATCTTTCCTTCATTTAGTTATAAAGAATTTGAAGCATATCCTGGAATACTTTGTAATATTTAAGTGAATACCAGACACTGTGATTGTGCCTTAAAGAAAAGTAGTTTAACACACTAACTATTGTGTTCCTTTCTTCCTTGCATTTTGGACCATCGAATTCTGGCTGTTTAGTTGCTCTCAAGTGCTTTATAATGCACTTTTTCAAGTTTAATTCAATTTTGTTATTGTTCCTACTAGGAGAATTGATCGTAGACAAAAGGCTACTTTACCTTCTTTGAAATGGAATTTATCCCTTACTTTATCCACTTTTGAGCTGCTACAAATCACCTAGATCATCTAAGGTTATTTTCTCATTTTACCACTTTGGGTCTTTTTCATAAAACCCCTCATGATGAAGTTTTGCAGTTTAACTGACGTTTTGCAATTATGTTGAAAAATATGTTTATTTCACATTTAGATAATATGATTTATAGAGGTACTCATGTAATAGTGTTATCTTGACAGGAAGCACAAGGCTACACTTGAAATTCTTGTTACCAAGTTCATCTTAACAACTTTTTTTGTCTTAGTGAGGGAACTTCATTGTCTATGTAATCAAAAAAAAAAAAAAAAAAAACTTGGATGACTGTACATGTCTTTCATGTATTTTCTCCCAGGTTTTTTTTATGCCTGTACTTGAACATAAGAACCTTTTAAGTCTGTTACTCCTTAATGTTAGTTTTGCTTGAGAACTACTTACTATCTCACCTTATTTAAAGTTGACAACATCGTATCTTCTTTGAAATCCTTATTTTTATGGTCTGTCTTTATATACCACTTTTATTGCACATGCATTGCTTCATTCTACTTTGGTTTTCTGTCAGGTATTCCTGAAAATCTAGTACATCTGAAATGATGAACTTGGTGCTGATTTATGTTTCCACAGCATGATTTTTCAGCAAATCCTTGCCTGGCAGTCAGACTTACTTCTGAACCCCTTTGAATTTAAAACCCTTTGGATTGAATATCCTGGATTTATAGTCAATAATGCTTCCTTACTTATATGTGTTAGTGAATTGTATATAAACCTAGTCTTTTACAAATATACATCAAAATTCTATCTTCGCACTTCACATTGAGAGCTGTTTACAATCTGGTACAATTTGTGTATATTTCTGAGACAATATAGATCAGTGTTTTTCCCTAAGAATTTAGCTCGATTTCCTGTTGCATTGCTTATGTTCCATCTCATCTGACAAGTAAAGCCTGAAAGAATTTATTAAAACTGAAATCTATTAATATAACCTCAGTCACTAGTAATTACAGATATGCAAGCAATGAGTTCATTAGTAAAACAGTAAAGGATAATGCCATCTCTGTGTCACCTTTATACAAACCAATACCTTCCATATGCTATTTAGAAGTAAGAAATAATTGTGTAAGCTTGTACAAGAAATGATCTATGGTTATTCTCTGTAAAACAAGAAGTACTTTATTTTAAGATTTATTTATTTATTTGAAAGGCAGAGTGACACACAGAGAGAGAAAGAGTGGAAAGAAGGAGATAGTAGGGAGACAGAGAGACTATGAATTTCTTCTGTATGCTGGTTCACCCCCAGATGGTTGAAATTGCCAGGACTGAGCCAGGCCAAAACCAGGAGCTTGAAACTCCATCCAGGTCACCTACATGGGTCGCAGGTGCTCAATCACGTGGGCCATCTTCCTCTGCCTTCCCAGGCACGTTATCAGGGAGCTGGATTGGAAGCAGAGCAGCCAGGACTTGAACAGATATTCTGATTAGCATGCTGGCATTGCAAGTGGTATTTTTACTTCCCCAATTATTTTATCCTATAATGCTTTGCAATGTAGTACACGTTAATGAAAGAAACTGTGGAGTTAATAATAATGATGCCGTTGCATTTAAACCGTTTCACAGTCTTTTAGTTGTAGTTCTCAGTCTCTTTTATCAACACCTGAACTGAACTCCTGTTCAGATAGGTACAGTCTTCAATTGAAAACACATGCTGTAAGTGCTCATTCATTTTACTACAGAAATCTTCATGTGTCTGAGAGCCCAGCTAGGCCCCAGGTCCTCTTGGCAGTGTGCAAGCTCTTCAAAAAATCTTTAAAGTCCAAACTCTTAAACATGATCCCAGAAGTTTAAAGCTTGAGGGTACCTTTCTAGTGTGTTCCAGTTAGTTGCAATACTTGTGAACACGCTCAGCTATCTTCTGCCACAGCAGGTAATGAACACATCCTACCTTTTGCCGCTCTGGTATGCTATATAATTTATTGCATCATCAGAAGTGGTGTAGTTTTATGAAACCCAAACTGATAGAAACTCTCAGTTTTAGTCAGTACTCTCTCTGGTGTTAGCATTGGAATAATATAGGTAAATTATTGCTACAGCATAAAATGACAACCATAATTAACTTTAATTGAATACTTTGTGTTAGGAACTTGCATTTAATCATCTAATTTTTGGAATTGACATCAACAGTAGGTACTAAGGATGTCATTCTTTCACATGCGAGCAACTGAAGTTTAGCAAAATAGGAAACCTGCTTTTTGTCATGGAATGACGAGAATGTCATAGAATGTCAAAATGAATGCAGGGCCAGTGCACAGTTTGTCACTAGGAATCCACTACCCATGCCTCTAACACATCTGCTGTATGTTTGCAGTATATCACTTTTTTTAAAAAAAGAATTATTTATTTGAAAGAGTTACAGAGAGAGGTAGAGCCAGACGAGAGGGGTCTTTTCATCCGATGGTTCCCTACCCAATTGACCGCAACGGCCAGAGCTGTGCCCATCCGGAGCTGGGAGCCAGGAGCTTCCTCTGGGTCTCCCACTTAGGTGCAGGGGCCCAAGGATTTGGGCCATCTTCTACTGCTTTCCCAAGCCATAGCAAAGAGCTGGATCAGAAGAGGAGCAGCCGGGACTTGAACCAGCACCCATATGGGATGCCGGCACTGCAGGCTGGGGCTTTAACCCACTGCGCCACAGTGCCAGGCCCATTATATCACTTTTAATTAATCACAAAGGCTGTTAATAAATATGAGAATAACTCACTATAAACTCAGTTATTTTATCTTCCTATTGATTATCTACAGGAAGACGATGCTAATAGCTACTAGTAGATCGCCTTCCTTTGGTCTTCCACCTTGTATCTGGAATCCTCCCTCCTACCATCACTTGGCCTGTGCTCAAGAACCACAAATGAATTTAATATGAGCCTGAGAAAAAAATATAATTATGGTGGTAAATCTGCTGGAATCATATAATGAATTTAAAACCCAGCGTAAATGGTTTTCAGATTATCTGTCACTTGGGATTGCGTATACTGTGATCCCAGTATGAATGTAGATAATTGAACATTGGCTATTTAGTTCACTGCAAGTGAGCATTCTGATACTAGGAAGAAAATGAACCATGTAAATGTGAGTTTGCTTATTTATTTAATAATTAATTTGGAATTTCATCACAAGAATCATTTAGAACCAAGCAACCGAGTAACTGTATCTCATGGGAACCTAACTTCTATTATTTGGGTCAAAGGAATGATTAAGAAACCTGACTTTATTCTTTTTCTATTTATTCAATAGTAAATAATTAAATAACATACAGATGTTGTTTTCTTAGCGATATTATCAGAAAATTCACAGGAGAAAAACATTTAAGATATGCTTCTGAAGTCCATGAAAGCTTTTACTTAACCTTTGGACCCGTTCTTCCTTATTCAACAACCCTATAGTCACCTTTAAATTCATAAAATAAGAGAAAATATTGTTTTGTGGATATGATGAGAGTGATTTTAGTTTCTTCTGATCCAGTACAGGCATACATTTTAAAATCAGGCATGAGTGTCAGCATCGCATTCATGTTGAGGCCACGGAGTTGGTTGTCAGAGACCACAACAATTTGTGTTTTGACATTACCACTTACCACCACTGCGACATTTCTCAACCTCTCTGTGTCTGTTTCCTGTCTGGAAAAAAAGAAGTTAATGATAACTTCGTGCATTGATGTGTTGTAGAAACATACGGTATGCTGTATTGCCTGTGCATCAGGTATTTAAGTGTGAGATGTTCGTTCCTTTATCCCTGTATATGTGATGCAGGTGATTCAGGTTGGAGGTCTGGAGTAGGCCAGCTCCAGAGCCATGACTTGGGCTTTTGTTCAGAATCATTACTGCATTTGGGAATCATCAGTTGCACTTGTGATTTAAGCTGCCTATCCTAAACTCAATCCCTCTTGATTTTCACCAAAAAAAATATATATATATATTGTATGTAAAATATATATGTACTTAGTATTCTTAGACTTAAGTACAAAAATACACGATAAGTACTTATAAAATGAAGGCCTGTGAACATGCATGCACAATGCATCTGATAAGTCATAAATTCAAGTTAAGTTTTATGCATTCTCTTGCCATGTAAACATACACACCCTTATTCCGCTTAGGATTTTTAAGGGGACAACATGCTAAGAAGTCATGAGAATATACACAGCCTTCTTGTCTGTATATAAACTATATTTACGTATCATAGAAGTGCACACATTCATGTTTAGACTATAACAGTGTATTCCTGTGATTGTGAAGAAGAAAAACATGATTACGAAAACACAGCAGAATGCCATACAGAGGAAAATACAGATGTTTGAGGGAAAATGGTAGAAAACAGCTGGTAAGCTTAGTGCAGAGTTTCTTACCTTTGGCACTTTGATCATTGGTTTTGGGGACTGTCTTGTTTGGCTTTGCCTCAGTTGTGACAATCAAAAATGTCTTCATGCAGTGCTCAGTATTTTCTGGGGGGACGGAATGATCCATGGTTGTGAAATCCCCTGATAGTGTCAGTAAGAATGCCAGTTACATAGATGAAGGTAGAGCATCGCATGGAGTTAGACAAAACATTTTAGAAGAATGGCATTTACTTGAAGGAGCACAGTGGGAAAAGGACAAAGGGAAGTCGAGAGTGAAATTTCTGGAAGGCGTGCAATAGAGATTGGGAGGAAGAAATGGGAAAATCGGGTTTGCTGGACAGGATCGGAAGCCTCAAAGAACAGTCAGCGCAACATGCTTTGTCTGCTACCACGGAATGGAAAATTAACAGGGATCAGACACATGTATTTATCATTGTATCTAATTATAGGATTTATAATCTCCTATGGATTATACCCAGATCGGCAGAAAAATACAGAATCATTGTGGAACCACAAATACTATTGTTAGACTTTATTATTGTGACATACTTAGAGCTGCTGTGATTCTTAGAGATTTCTAGTTTAAAGAAAAAAGTAATTATTTCAAATTAACAAAAAGTAAAAAATGTGGTTCATGCGTTTGGGTCTAGGCCCGTTGGATGTGCTTGTCTTTCATTCCTTCTTTTAAAATTGTTTTGTAATCATTGAAATGAGTTTAAAACTCTGTGATGAGTGGAATTAATAAAATGACAGTCATTTAAATTCTTTTGAACAGAACAGTGAGCCTTTCAACCCTAATTTTTATATAGTTATGATTAAGTTGATGTAATTACTATTTAGGTTTCAGATAGAGGGTAATGTAATGGATTCATTGAATTGGAGACCTACTATAAAGGCTTTTGAAAGCAACCGGGGCTTTACAAATGAGCCTTAGGTAAGTGGTTACTTTGTAACGGGGACTCCCATAGGTACTGAGCAGCAAAACCCTACAGGGAGAAAGACACACAATCCTCTGGGTGTTTTAGAAGCCCAGAATAGTACTGTCTGATTCAGGATGAGCGGAACCTGGTAAGGCTGGAAGAGATACCAGCCACCTGAGCTTAGAAATTCAAGGAGGAGAAATGATCAGTGAGCTGGCACATAAAAGAGAACCTACACATTCACTTTGCATTGCCTGTTAGTGTCCAGTTTACAGAAGCTACACTTGGTGACACTGTGTTAATCCAGGAACATGTACCATTGGTCGCAAACAACAGGAGGTGCAAAGTTTTCACTGTTGCATGGTTAGCTTAAAAAAAGAAATGAAGTAATGAAGCAGGCAGAGAGCTGATTTTCCACTTATGTATCTAGTTGTACCTGCTTTCAAATCTAAAGAGGGTTTTGTATTTCCTGTTTTAATCTGTCATCTTTTTTTTAAAGATTTATTTATGTATTTGAAAGTCAGAATTACAGAGAAGGAGAAGGAGAAAGAAACAGAGAGAGAGAGAGAGAGAGAGAGAGAGAGAGAGAGAGAGAGAATGAGAATTTTCCATCTGCTGGTTTACTCCCCAGATGGCTGTAACAGTGAGGGCTGGGCCAGGCTGAAGCCAGGAGTTTCTTCCAGGTCTCCCATGTGGGTGCAGGGACCCAAGCACTTGGGTCATCTTTTGCTGCTTTCCCAGGCACATTAGCGGAGAGCTGGATTGGAAATGGAGCAGCCAGGACTTGAACCTGCGCCCATATAGGATGCTGGCGCCGCAGATGGCTGCCCTACCCACTGTGTGACAGCACCTGCCCCCTGCCATCTTTTTCCTTGATTGGTTCAAATGTATCTAACACCCAGCATGGCCATTGCATAAGTTGCAGGATGCTTCCTCAATTAAGAATGAATTTTCTGCTTGCTGTTGTCCTGAAGCCAAAAAGGAAGTAAAAACAAAATAGACTAAATGTTGTGGATCACTGCTATTTGCAACATGTCATTCCATTTGTGACAGACAAGTTACACTGGGAAAGTGGTTCTGGCTCTCAGCCAGCCGTCCTAGCAACGCTCATTTTGAGCCTGTCTTCAAGGGATATTTTGCCTATTTCCCTTGAACTGAGAAAGTTCCTCAAATAGAGACAAAGGGTCTTTCTGTGCCTGCACCAGGGCTGATGGGGGCCACATGGAGGGAGTGGGTTTGGTCTCAAGGTTCTCCCATGGGTTTAGATCCCAGAACCATGTTTATGGGTAGTTTCCTTAACATCCTGAGCCTGTTTCTTTGTTTACAAAGCTAGTGGGGGAAGAATTCACCAGGTAGTGTTTTAGGAAGTATCAATTATAAATGTTTATTTTCTTGCATTTTAAAGTGGTACATAAAAGTCAATGTTTATAGTTTGTAATACTTCCACATATACCTTTTTAAATTGTAAACTGGGAAAATGTTGGTTTGAAGAGCACATTTTTGTTTCATGCAATTCATTTGGAATGTCCTCCATGTTTATGGAATGTAGGTTTGAGGGGCCGGTGCTGTGGCTTAGCCGGTAAAGCCACTATCTGCAGTGCCAGCATCCCATATGGGCACTGGTTCGAGTCCCAGCTGCTCCGCTTCCACATAGCATAGCTCTCTGCTGTGGCCTGGGAAAGCAGTGGAAGATGGCCCAAGTCTTTGGGCCCTTGCACCACATGGGAGATCCAGAAGAAGCTCCTGGCTTCGGATCAGCCCAGCACTGCCCATTGCAGCCGTTTGGGGAGTGAACCAGTGAATGAAAGACTCTCTCTCTCTCTTTCTCTCTCTCTCTCTCTAACTCTGCCTTTCGAGTAAATAAATAAATTGAAAAAAATATAGAGAGTTGAATCATTACCTTACGTAGTTCATGCTTTCTGAATGCAGTTCTCTAAACAAAAATCATGGACGTGATGTTAAATTTTTGGTTGGGGGAAGGGGAAGGTTGCTTTTATCAGGCCAAAGGTTAAAATTCCCTTTCTCCTGTCCTCACAGTTATCACAGCACTGGGCTGGTTGTATAGCAGGTTTCACTAATTATGTATTTTTTGATTGCAAGCTCTCCATGGAAAACAGGTAGTGCTTTGGTTCACTGACACATTTGTGTGTGATTGTTTATGGCACTTTCTCAAGTATGGAAGTATTTGCCCAGTTAACAATAATGCATCAGCGTGGGAATTTCAGCGAATGCCATGGTTTTAATCCACCAGGATTATTGGAATTGCATACCTTAAGTTATCAGTTATATGTAACTTGTTTCTTTAGCTCAATTCCGAATTATGGGTGGCTATGTTAATTTCTGTAGAAAAAGGATGCTACCAATCTAAAGCTAATAGTAGTAACACCCTTGGCAAATTGAGCTGTTCATAGGATCTTTTGTTCTCTTCTAATAACTTTATGGTTCATTTGAATCTGGGAACACAAAAATTAGATTATAAATTGCAAAGGGGTCTGTCTCCTTTTTAGATTTTTCCTTAAAATACATGTCATTCACTACTACTGTTTTTATTTCTGAACGTATGACATTTATTTCTTTGTATGACAAAATAGCATGTTTTCACAGTAGAAAGTATAACCAAAAAGTGAAAAAGGAAATGTAGTTCACCCACAAATTCACCTCTGCAGAAACCATTGTTAATACTCTGGAGTAGTCTTTCTATCCTTTTTTCTAATTTTCATGGATACATGAGATGTGTTGCTTCTGGGTGACTTTGTCAGCTATCATTTTTTTCACTTAGGATTCTGAGTATGTAAAGAATATTTTCTCCTGTCATTCAGTGTTGTTTCTCAGACTTGGCTGATCATTGGAATCACAGATGATGCCTTGTTTTTTTTTTTTTTTTTTTAAGATTTTTTTTTTTCATTTATTTGAAAGGCAATGTTACAGATAGATAGGAGAGACAGAATCCTCCATCTGCTTTTCAGGTTTGCTCCTGAAACAATACCGAGGACTAGGCCAGGAGCTTCTTCTGGGTCTCCCACATGGGTGTAGGGACCCACACATCCTCCCCTGCTTTCCCTGGCACAGCAGCAGGGAGCCGGATTGGAAGTGCAGCATACAGACACGAACCCGTACCCATATGGGAAGCTGGCACTGCAGGCTGTGGTCTAACCTGTTGGGACACAGAGCTAGCCCCCAAGATGATGCTTTTTTTTTTTAACAAAAAATTTATTTTGTTTACTCAAAAAAGTTAGAGAAGAGGAGAGACAGAGAGCGACCGAGCGCCAGGAGAACTAGGCCAGTTCAAAGCCAGGGGCCTAGAACTCCATCTGGGTCTCCAATCTATGTTGCAAGGGCCCAAGTAGTTGTGTCTTCTTCCAGTGCCTTCCCAGGCACGTTAGCAGGGAGCTGGTTTGGAAGTGGAGCAGCTGAGACTTGAACCAATGCCCATATGGAATGCTGGCATCACAGGTGGTGGCTTAACCTGCTGTGCTACATCACTGGCCCCAGATGACGGCTTTTACACTGTTGGTTTGACTACTGCCATAGTTCTGTGTCCTCTAAGTGATCCATAAATGGTTCAAGTTCATAGAGCAGTTAAAACCGTTGTTCCAAATTTGATCTTCTTTTCCACACCTTTTTTTTTTCTTAAATTTTACTGCATATAAGGGAAATTAAGGATCCCTGTATATACATTTTTGTCGAAGTCCCAAATAACTCCGCTATGTCTGAAGTACAAGTCACCATAGAACGATAGTACATTCTTGTAACCAACATGAGTATATAAGCTGATAGGCAATTTTAAGTTTAATAGTTCCATTTCAGTGTAGTAAATTAGGTAGAAAAGATTTTTAAAATCACACTTCACGTAAGGCAGTATTTAAATTTTAAGATACCAGATTTTTCCAAGCTTTCACATTTTATATTGTGCCATTCACTGTCTTCACTTGCAACTTGAGCATTCGTGTGCATGTCTTCAGAAGTCCACTCTGAAGTCATGCAACAGCGTTTTCTGGAACACATCCTCTTGACTCTTGTACCGTTTGCAGTACATCATCACCAATGACGCTATCACCCCAGGGCCGTTCTCCCTGGACAACCTGAAGTCCATGTTTGCATGAATCTGAGATGGTGGCTGCAAATGTCATCTCCCAAACATAATGGCTGTCTGGCTTGCCCAGTGAATTGTGGGGCCTTTCTCACTGGCGTCCTCACTAAACCAGCATTAGCTGTACTCTTTTGTATTTCTTGCAGTATATCCTCTTTGATGATTCCTGAAAGCCAGCACTGCTGTTTGATAGAGGAGGTCATTGCCAAACTTTATTTTGATTCTCGAGTGAGTCCTTAGGCATAGATTTTGAAAGGACTCAAAGTATGAGAGCATTCCCTCACCACTGAAGCTGTGTGTAGTGTGTGTTTATGTGTGGAGGGGCTACAGAATGCCTGTGCCTATATTCTTCGAAGTATCGTTATTGGCTCCAAGGTGTTTTAAAGCTTTTTTAAGGTGTGGCTTACCCATGTTCCTCCAAGGGAATACCCGTTTACACCCCTCTCCTGCAGCTCAATAGAGCATCAAGTGAACTGTATCCTTGTCTGTATTACTAGTTCCATTAAAAAAAAATCCTGGGGCCGGCGCAGCAGGTAAAGCCACCGCCTGCAGTGCCAGCATCCCATATGGGCGCCAGTTAGAGACCCGGCTGCTCCTCTTCCGATTTGGCTCTCTGCTGTGGTCTGGGAAAGCAGTGGAAGATGGCCCAAGTCTTTGGGCCCTTGCACCTGTGTGGGAGTTCCGGAAGAAGCTCCTGGCTTCGGATCAGCTCAGCTCCGGCCATTGTGGCCATCTGGGCAGTGAACCAGTGGATGGAAGACCTCTCTCTCTCAATCTCTTTCCCTTTCTCTCTCTCTTTCCTTTTCTCTCTCTCTCTCCTCTCTCTGTGTAACTGTGACTTTCAAGTAGAATAAATAAATCTTTTAAAAACAATGCTTATTTCTGGTAAGTGTCCCAGCTAAGAGGAGCACCGAGTTGGGATTTGTTACATATCACACGTGGGGGCTTGGCTAGCGTGCAGCTATGCCTTTCCAGTAGTCAACAGGAACTTGGTTTGTGCAATTCATTCCTTACACGAATGTATTGGTTACAAACCCCTGTGTGTGCCCTGTGGCAACCTCAGGCAAAATTCTGCTCAGGCAAACAACCCTCTTATATGTCCTGAGTCCCTGCCTGCGTCCGTATAGTCCTTTGACCTGGAAGCTAAGTCTTGGTTTACGTGAGGACACTTTGCGAGTTTTGTGCTGAACAGAAATGTAATTAAATCCACTGCTCATGGATCCTTTAAAACCCTTGCTCCTCTGCGGGTCACCCTGTCTGCTTGCAGCCGCCTCTGTGCTCTGAATGAGGCCAGCAAAGCGATTCCTCTCACTTGTACTATTAGTCTTACTATTCTGATGATGGCCTGGCGGTTTCTCTCTCTGTGAACGTGTGTTCTATGAGAAGACCAGCATAAAAATATGTAGGATTTTCTCAGCTACTGGCTTGCTTTTATTATCTAAAATGTAAAACCCTTGTTTTGCAAATAAGCTTTCCTCTTTACATAAAAAGATTACAATTTTGCTTTCTACTTCTGTCAAGTGTTGGAATTTCCAAATGGATCATTTGTCTGTCAAACCCACTCAGAGGTCAAGTTTTCTCTTCTCTGAAATCTGATGTGTTTTGCTATAACAAAAATAACTATTTACAGTGAACATTTTGTAAGATCAAGAGCAGGGCCCATCTGGTAGCAGAGAAGATGAATGTGTTTGCAAATGGTAAACATTATTGCATATTTTAAAATATGTAACCAGCACAGAACATTTGCCTCAGGCACCGAAGTGCGATTATGGTCACAGAAAAAGATTCCAATGAACCTTTTATCCCTTAAAAGTTTCTAAGATATGTTTTCCTCCCACGTATGGCAAACATTCATTAATATTTTAAACCATCCACTGAATAATAATAAACATTCAAAACAACAAAGAACAAAAAAATGCTGGTCATGAGATAGAAATAATAAGCTTGTAACTAGTAGCTCTTTTTTTAAATTTGTAAATGTCATAGTTTCAGATTCTTAATTTTGCCAATGAGAGACAAAATAATAGACAAAATAGGAGCTCATCAACAGCACACTAAATTTTAATTCAAAAGAACGATGGGACAGATGTGGCAGAGCAGGTTAAGCTGCTGCTTGCGACACCTGCATCCCACTGTGGGGTGCTGACTTGAGTCCCTGGAATTCTGTTTCTGATCCCTCTTCCTGCTATATCCTGGGAGGCAGCAGATGGCCCCTGTCACCCACATGGGAGACTCCTTGGCTGTCTGAGATACTGGCCTTGGCCTAGCCCAACCCCTGCTGTGGGCATTTGGGAGTGAACAAAAAAAAAAAAAAAAAAAAAAAAGGAAGATCTCTTTCTCCGTGTTACTCTGCCTTTCAAATGGATAAAAATAAGTAAATAAATATTTTTAAAGATAACAGGTGGGTCTTTTGTAGTATAAATTAAATTTACAGAATAATTTGATAGAGAATACATTAGTTTCAGGTACCCACGCCATCCCCAACTCTGCAGTCAACTTGTCCTCTTTCATTTTGCATTTGTATGAAGTATTTGCTAGATTAATGATCTGATGACCTTATATTGATCCATTATTTTTAAAATATTTATTTTATTTGAAAGGCATAATGAGAGAGAGCCAGGGCAGGGAAGAAAAGGGAAGGGGGGAGGGTAAGGTAGAGAAAGTAGCGATGAGAATAGAAGAAATAGGAAACCTTCTATTGGCTGGTTAACTCTCCAAAAGGTCACAGCAGGCCTGGGCCAAGCTGAAGCCAGGAACCAGTAACTCTATCCTGGTCTCCCACGTGGGTGTCAGGGCCCATATACTTGAGTCACCATCTTCTGTCTTCCCAGGAAAGTGCAGGGAGCTGGATCTGAACCAGAGGAACTGGAACCTGAACTGGTGCTCAGATATGAGATGCCGGTGTCACAAGCAGTAGCTATTAATCCATTGCACCACAACACTGACCTGATACATTTTTAAGTGTAGTTCGTAGCTTACATTAAGATTCACTCTTTATGTTGTCCAATTCTTTGGCTCTTGACAAAGTCATGGATATACAATTAATATTACCATTTCAAGCAGGATGGTTTGACAGCCTAAAAATCTGTTATGCCCCACCTGTTCATCCTTTCCTTCTCTTTTCCCTAATCCCTAACAAGCACTAATCTCATCACTGTCTCTGAAGTTTGCTTTTTCCAAAATGTCATATAGTTGTAATGGTAACATTTATTCTTAAGACATGTTGGCAGGGCAGGTTAAAGCCCTGGCCTGCAATGCCAGCATCCCATATGGTCGTTGGTTCAAGTCCCGGCTGCTCCTCTTCCTATCCAGCTCTCTGCTATGGCCTGGGATAGCAGTAGAAGATGGCCCAAGTCCTTGAGCCCCTACACCTGCGTGGGAGACCGGGAGGAAGCTCCTGGCTCCTGGCTTCGGATTGGTGCAATTCCAGCCATTGCAGTCATTTGGGGAGTGAACCAGTGAATGGGAGATTCATTCTCTCTCTCTTTCTCCCTCTCCCTCTCCCTCTCCCTCTCTCTCCTTCTCTGTATAACTCTGACTTTCAAGTAAAAAATTAACCTAAAAAAAAAGACATGTTGTCATGTTTTGTGAAATTCAGCTTAAAAGCAATTGTAAGACAATAAGAATTAAACCAACTTTCTAGATTTCTTTTAGTGATTGTATGTCACCTAATTTGACCACATGGATGTAATTTCAGTGATTCAAGGTCTAGATTACCTTAAATACAATATTCTTAGCTAGCATAGGTGATGAGTGCTCTCAATTATGTGGCATGAAAACCATTTATTTGCTAAATCTTTCTGTATTTACACATATTTATATTTATGTCTAAACCTGTTTGTCCATCTTTTCAGTGTTTGCTATGACTTTGAAAAATACATCCACAAAATCCTCCGTGTTCTCCTGGCCTCATTCCAGCACAAGATCATAACACACATGGGCCAAATTGGAGTTTCATAGTTGTAGTTAATTTTAGAAGAAAAAAAAAAAACACTGATAGATGTTGGTAAACAATATGGCTTCTGAAAATCCTAGGAAATAGATGTCAGAAAAGTATAACAACTGGAAAAAAAGGAAATTGGGATGAATTTAACTATGCATTTGAATTCCTTTAAAAGGTTAGCATTTTCCGTTCATTTGGAAGCATATGCAAAATACAGAGAGTACTTTATGTTATGTGTATATTCTGAATTTTATTAAGCACTCACTCACTTGTTAAACTGAAAATTAGTTAGTGATGTATTCAGGCAGCTCTCTTCCATTGCATGTAGATTACTCGTTCAGTACTTTTAAAATCAGATTCCAAGCTGACCACATCGATTATTTCCACTTGTTGCCTTTTCCTTTCTCCTCTGTGCTTTTACAGGAAGTATGGTCTATCTTTATATTTTTTGCTGTAATTTTTCTCTGTAAATTTTGTAAATTCATACTTTTACAACAATCATGTTTGCCCTTGAATGTGTAGTGAAGAGAACAGAATCCACTGGGAGCCCTGTATCAGGGCACATGGAAGAGCAATCTGGAAAGTAGACTTCCCTTTTTAGTTAAAGGAAAGAACAGAGAGGAGAGTGAAGTTCATGTTCATTCACAGATGGATGTTCAGTCACTTTTACACCTAGAGCAAAAATAGCCAGAGTTACATAAAGCATGGTGATTACTATATTTAAAATTTAATTTGATAATGAGGGAAACCAAAGCATGGAAAACTAAGCAGGTACCCACTGAATACTTCACGTTAAACAACTTTTTCCCCATTAATTTAACAGTACTTGCATTTAAAATAATGCTTTATAACTTGAAAGCTTAACTGATCACATGATATGGAGTCAGAGATTTAATTTCAGTCCTTTTTTATATGCAATGCACAGTAAGTACCCTTCAGTACCTCTCATGAAAGGGATGTGCTCAATTAGTTGCTGTCAGTCAGCGAAATCTTTATAAACTAATTTTCTGCTCAGATGTAAGCAAAAATGCTGTTACTCCATCATAAGATGATCAATGACTGACAAACATCCATAAACAGGTATCTGAATATATATTATTGTCCTAATGGAAACACACTGAAGATACAGGTCATTTTTATTGTAGAATTACGGATCCAATCAGTTACTTAAAATTCATTCCTCAACTTTATAGGATCTTCTCTAAGCCAATCTAAGAAGATAAAAATACAGAAAGCAAGGAGTATCAAGTGACTTTTGTGTTTTAAGAGAAAATATGTGTGTGTAAATCATTAAGTGATCCTTAAAGATGACGGACCCAGATACTTGTGTAACATAACCATGTGATTGTCGAGCAAACACAGTGCTTCTACAATGGTCACATTTATGTTTTCCTGCTTAAGAATAGATCTTAGGCTGCATTCGGTGAGTCGAGTCACCCCTGAGATAGTTGTAGTAACTGATAAGGTACTATTTTGAGTTTTTATTTCTAAGGAGAAAGACTTCTGTTTGTTTGCTTGTCTCTCATATTTCTCAATATACTTAAAAAGCACTAATGCTCCTAATTTAATCTTTATAGCAATAATATGGGTTCGGAATTAACATTGCAGTCATTCCTGGGGTTTGCCAGATGTTGAGCCCAGAACTGCATGCGGATACCAGGCCCCATGAATGCTCAAGTCCGTTGTGTGCAATAGCACAGTGTGTACATGTAACCTACGCTTAGTCTCTTGAATATTTTAACTTACAATTCCTTACAATACCCACAACAGAATAAATACTTCAGAACTAGTTGGTATACTATATTGTTTGGGCTATAAATGACAAGTACAAAATATTTTGTACATCTTAATAACAGATACAACCCTTGGAGGCCTAACTACATAGTAGACCTTAGTGACAAACTAACATATAATATATATAGATACGTATATATAATATATAATATACATATAATTTATATATGTATGTATACATGTATGTATGCATGTATATGTATAGTAACTACATAGTAGACCTCAGGGACAAACTAACATAATCTATATAGAGAGATATGTATATATGTATTATATATACATATAATATGTATACATACATATATACATGTATTTTTTTCCTAGCTGCTGTTGTGGACATGAAGGGCTGGCTATACTCTGGTATAGACAGATAAGCTAAAACTGAGAGAATTTTAATGATGTTAAGATTCCCTAGCCAGTCATTGACAGGGAGGGGTATGTCATGAATTCAAATCTTTTATGTTGAAATGAGATTTTCTATTTCTTGTATCAAACAACAGGCTATAAGATGAATACTTCTATAACATTTAAACCATAAATCATGTAATGTTAGGCCAGTCATTTTACGATCTTTTCTAAAAGTTGCCCTAAAATTATTTCTCAAAATTGCAAAAGTAAAATGAAACATAGTTTATGTAGGTGATGCATGGATAGGTGATGGATGGATGAATGGAAACTGGGGTATGTGTATGCCCAGGTGTACGCATTTGTATGAGACACATGTCTAAAAATTCCTGGTGCCATTAAATATGAGACAGGTGGCTTGTCAGTCTTGGGTAACATTTAGCAGAATATCATCCCAGTCCTCCCTCAGTGGGACTGTACATGAGAGTCCCGGAGGGCCTTCCAAAACAGGGTGGGGCCCAGATCTAGTTTTTTATTTTAAGACTTCCAGGTAATTTCGGTACACATACAGCATTATAAATGCCTTTGAGTCACAATAGACCCTAATTGGTTTCAGCTGATGGTAATGGGTGACTATAGGAAAGGACTTGGAATTCACATGAATGAGCACATAGGCTTTAGATTTGGTTTTGCATTTTTTCCATGAAATGCTTAAAGCTGAAGATACATTTTTAAAATGTTTATACAGGAAAAAATGTATCTGATTAGAAATGCGCAAATGTGGTCCCCAACCCACTAGAAAAGGACATGTCCTCTGGAATGTATGTGTGACATGCCGAGTGGATTGTGAGCAGCATTGGCTTTCAGACTTTTGAAGGAAATAAGAAGTGACAACATAATCCTACCTTTATTTATCTTTAGGCCTTCGCACGCTATTGTTTTTTATGAAGTGTATTTTTTTTTTTTTTTTTTTTTTTTTTTTTTTTTTTTGACAGGCAGAGTGGACAGTGAGAGAGAGACAGAGAGAGAAAGGTCTTCCTTTTGCCGTTGGTTCACCCTCCAATGGCCGCCGCTGCAGCCGGCGCACCGCGCTGATCCTGGCAGGAGCCAGGAGCCAGGTGCTTTTCCTGGTCTCCCATGGGGTGCAGGGCCCAAGCACCTGGGCCATCCTCCACTGCACTCCCTGGCCATAGCAGAGAGCTGGCCTGGAAGAGGGGCAACCGGGACAGAATCCGGCGCCCCAACCGGGACTAGAACCCGGTGTGCCGGCGCCGCTAGGTGGAGGATTAGCCTATTGAGCCACGGCGCCGGCTTATGAAGTGTATTTTTACACTTACCTTGCAGGACCTTTGTGGTTGCTTGGTGCTATTTCTTCTGAATGCATGTGACAGGAAGTGTTAAGCTTTATTATAGGCCCTTTCAAGGGGTGTTATGTAATCTTTTTGGAAAATGGTCCTCTCTTGACAAATAGTGTTCCCATGCAGTCTCCATGTGTTTAGAAGGAGTGTTGTTTTTTGTTTGAGAATATGAAGCTGGTAAGTGTTTGATCTTTTTATAACAAGGCCATCAACAGCAAAAATTAACCTAAGGTCACTGCTCCAAGCATCGCGAAGGGCTTTTAGATAAAAATATACAAAACCACTTCGTTGACACTGCCACGGTAGTCCATGAGGATCTCAAGACTTGAAGAGCTAGTGTGGACCCCTGTGTCTGTTCCGTTTACAGATGGAAGACTTACGGACTTCATTATTTCCAATCTTGTGTGTGTTCCTAGTCCCTCAAGGCTAGTCCCTGGATAGCAAATCCCCGTCTCCTCTCACTTTCTCTCGGAAGTGTAGTTCCTTTTTTTCCACTTGTAGCTGCCCTAATAGGAACTTCTCCTTTCCCGAGTTCTTTTTGTTTCTCCTCAGCCTGGGTTCCTCCTCTTAGCTATCCAGTGTGTTCCCAGCCTCTCACTATCGCTACCCACTTCTGGATTCAAACCTCAGAACCCATGCATTTCTATCTTCTACCTCCTAAAAGTGTACAGAAGTCAATTCCCGGGGATGATATCAGGATCAAACTTTGTGATTATCTCTCTTTCTTAAAAGGAATGAGTGTGCCATAGCCATGTTGAAACCCTGTTTTTGCAGTATTGTTGACTTTACAAATATGCATGTGCAGCCTGAAGCTGGGATTATGCATGGCTTTACCTGCCAGTTTATCATAATATAAGAGATTAATACGGCTCTCAGGATAGGATGCTGTGTCAACACTGTGAACAGATGAGTGGTACAATACAGATTTTGTCTTCCTTATGCTGATGAAGCATTATTTTTGGATATGCTGGCTGCTTTCCAACTGTCACTTACAAGAAGGTAGCCAGCATGTTCTCTGTGATGTTTGCATTTATAAATTCTTGCATGGTTTGTCCATGTTTCCAAATAATATATGTCTTGGTTCCAAAGTCTTGGTTTAGTCTCCCATGATTTTATGATTTTCTATATTGCTATATATTTGGATTATGGTTTTTTAAAATTTCTACTTTCTGTATATTTGGATTGAGCTCATGCAACAGCTATGTACTTCCCCTGTGTCAGAAATCGCCTAGGGGCTCTTAGTACTTGGTGTCTACAGGTTTCTAGTATATACAGCAGAAGTAGGAGAGGAACACTCTTCTGTGGCCACACAGTTTAAGAAGTATTCTCAGTGAGCGATGAAGCACTTCCCTGCAGAAGGCAGACTGCTGTTCATAAGCTGGGGAAGTCTTAGCATTTCGCAAAACCCAGTACAGCTTGATGCCTCCCAAGTAGTCCTTTTTACAGATAAACTCCGTATCCCTGAGATCCCACATGGTCAAAATCTGCCAAGGTGGTCTCCCATTGGCACTGAGAGAGCTTTCTGCAGCGAGGGCTTGACTTTGGTGAACCTGTGTCTGCTTGGGTAGTGAGGAGGAGAAGGACTCGTGGTCATAACACTCACTGTTGCTGCAATAAGAATTTTGGATATGAGTCGTTTCCAAAAGGAGAAAAAATAATGGAGGGAGTATTTAAAGCCAAACAAATGAGTGGTGTTTAATGATGTGTGTGTATTTTATGTATTCATTGACACATTGGGATGTTGCATGAAAGCAGCCTCAACAAAGAATTTTTGAATAAATAAAATACACTGAGAAGCATCTTACATTGTTCTAGAAAGAGATTAAGTGATAATGCTGGGGACAAATTGCAAGAGTAGATAATGCTAGTAACTTTGTGTAAAGGTAATTCAGTTTGCGGTGTTTCTTTTCCTCTTGTATGTTTCTGAGAAAAGTTAAAACGCTTTTCAAATTCAGCAAATAGAATGAAAGTTTCGTGATTTTGAATTTCATGTGGTAAATATTTTATATGATTCATTTAAAATTCTTCTAACGCATTTGTTTTTGTCAGTAAGTAACAACGCTTAGCTAAGAAGCAGAACATTACACGATCAACCCATTTCACATTTTAGTTGGTCTAGTACCATTGTTGATTTATTTTCTTTTTTCTCCCATTGTTCCTGAATAAGATGCCCTTACACTACTGCTTATTGTGTGTTTTGAATGGAGCTGTAATTTATATTCTATAAAAAAAAGACTTTAAGAAAAATGCTTTGTTTCTTTCAATATATGCTTGAGTTTTGAAAGGAATAGCACACAAAAATCTTTTATTAAACACATAAGGAAATGACCAATTTAATATAATTTTAGATATTATTATTCTGGTATCATAATAAAATGGAAGAAATTTTCCATGTTCATGCAATAAAATGGTAATGTCTTTGTTAAATTGTTTAAATTAGATGGAGTCAAAATAATCTCTTACATAATTCTTTCTGTTCAGGCTAGACTGACACATGCCAACAGAACTCTTGGGCCATTTGTGTGCTCAGAATACAAGTATTTATTGAGTTAATGAGTATATGAATAAATTTATTCATATGCAGTATAATATGCTTAGGGAACATCAGCTAGTGAAAGTTTTGGAGTATTAAGTTTTACTTATTCAAACATAAAAGAATTCACATGATCTTGGACAAAATTATTTTAAAGACTCATAGAGAATATATAATTTAGTATAAAGTCTCCTAAATTTATTTCCTTAAGTATCACTTCTATTTGTTATGTATATTATTTTGCCTAACATTAGGATTTAAATTATTCAGTTGTTAGAATGATTTTTTTTTTTTTTTGACAGGCAGAGTGGACAGTGAGAGAGAGAGAGACAGAGAGAAAGGTCTTCCTTTGCCGTTGGTTCACCCTCCAATGGCCGCCGCGGCCGGCGCGCTGCAGCCGGCGCACCGCGCTGATCCGACGGCAGGAGCCAGGAGCCAGGTGCTTTTCCTGGTCTCCCAGAATGATTTCTATATAAGTATTTAGGGATCTGGTATGAGAAGCTGGAAAAGTTTGTGTCCCTTTGTGATGCTCAGATGAATGCGACATAGTAACTGTTGCAACCAGTATGAAAGTAGAAATGTCAAAGTGAGTTTTCCCAGTACTGTTGCCAGGTAATACGTCTCCATTGTGATTGTTGAAAAAGAATACAATCATAAAAAAGTAGAGTTTTAGAGTTCCAGAGGTTATTTAAACATTATCTAATCAAAATTCTGATTGTAACAGGAAACTGAAACTTGAAACACAGTGATGAATCAAACCAACACAATGAATGTTTTAATTTATGGTTTTAAGTACATAATGTTTTGTATTCTAAACATGTCTCTAAGAGGATTCTATGCAAATTTGCTGTTCATTTTTAGATTCCTGTGGCCTCTTTTCTCCTCCAAAAAGCACTGATTTCACAGTGTTTTAACAATTGTATGTGTTTCTTCAAACAGAATGAAAATATCTTTATGACAGAGGCCTTGTCGTACTCTCTTTGGTACCTTCCATTTTAATTGCAATAGTCAGCACAGAGCAGTTCTTCAAGTATTTGGGCAACAAGTTAATATCCCATGGCTATTAGAGATAAATTAATAGACATTCTGGTAATAAATCATACAGGTATGATTATCAAAGATAAACACGTGTTCCATTTTTCTCCCCACAGTCTCCAAACGTCCACAACTACCCCGATATGGAAGCCGTTCCCCTGTTGCTAAATAATGTGAAAGGGGAGCCCCCGGAGGACTCGTTATCTATAGATCACTTCCAAACGCAAACTGAGCCAGTGGACTTGTCAATAAACAAAGCCAGGACATCCCCAACTGCCGTTTCATCCTCCCCCGTTTCCATGACAGCGTCTGCCTCCTCGCCTTCTTCAACTTCAACCTCTTCGTCGTCTTCTAGTCGTCCAGCCTCATCCCCAACTGTTATCACATCTGTATCTTCAGCCTCATCTTCGTCCACAGTATTAACTCCAGGGCCCCTGGTTGCCTCTGCCTCTGGTGTGGGAGGCCAGCAGTTTTTGCACATCATCCATCCCGTCCCGCCTTCAAGTCCGATGAATTTACAGTCTAACAAACTGAGTCACGTTCACCGCATCCCTGTGGTGGTGCAGTCGGTGCCTGTTGTCTACACAGCTGTCCGGTCACCTGGAAATGTGAACAACACCATTGTCGTGCCGCTTTTGGAGGATGGGAGAGGCCATGGCAAAGGTAAGAGACACAATCGAGGCCTTCGTTTATTTCAGCACTAGAGGTAACCGTGTTCTTCAATGAACAGAACCTACAGTGTGTGTAAACACTGCATCCAGAGTTGCTGTGTGCAGAATAAGTAGCAGGGTCGCCAGCTGATAGCTACTGAGCAGAGCAGGGTTTCGTGGGAACTAACCCCACATTTATGCTTTGTTTATTTTTTATTTGTCGAGTCTTATAACATGCAAATTCAGACATATAAATTTACAAAGTAATGCTTACTTCCAAATACTTGGATGGGAAGAACAATCTCAGGTTAGCCTGATGCTTCATGAGGTGCAAAGCATCAGCTCCTTATAGATATAAGCCATTTTGAAAAATGTTTCAAGCAAATTATCGTGGCTTTTCTTTTTTGGCTCAGACTGGAGCTTATTTGGATGGCAACAATTTTAAACGCCCTGAGTCAGGGACTGCAGCTTCTGGCATCTGATCATTTTCTTTTGAGTAACTTATACCATTAATATAATTCTGAAGTTAGGTGTTTGGCTATAAAAAAAAAAATACGTCTCCTGGGTTGTTTTAATCTTATAAGTCTAAATTATTTCAAATAACAGGATGACTCATAAAATGGAAATACTCCAAAAATACAAAACTAATATTCCCTTTTAAGGTTTAGAAGGCGGGAAGATAATTTGCCACATAATTGTCAAAATACTTAGTTATTTAATTAAACTTGATAGTTATATAGCTGATCATGAAGTCATTTTCTACTTCCAAGTTCTTATATTTTTTCCCAGTTTTTTTGAGAAGAAATTTTAAGAACCTCAAGCCGTTTATTTTTCTTCTCTACCCATGAGTCTGAAGCATAAGCCACTCTTCTATAGAAATGCAAAATCGCGTATTCATTAACACACTCCTTGCGAAACTGAATATATGTGTATGTATTTTTTCTTTGGAGCCTAGAAATAAAGGTGGATTAAGACTCGCATATATTATTTTTCCTTTGACACTATATTAATACTGAGGCCAATAATTAAAATACAGTCAACAAACACATGAAACACTGCCTGCTCAAAAATATTAATAAATATGATTTTTTTCATTCTTGAATAAGGCAAGATACTAGAAATGCTATTTGTGAAATTAGAGAACTTTTTGCAATCGCATACTAAACAATTTCCAACTACCACTGACAAGTTATTGTTTTATCTACAGTAGGTTCTTCATGCCACAGGAATAAATTTTACCTTACCAACTTACTCACGTTAAAAATCTTATCGCCCAGAGCACAGAGGAGTTGTAGCCTGCAGACTTGAGATGCGGACACTGCGCTTACCTGCAGCCCTTCTCTCGTTCTACTGTAGGGCCAGTCCTAAGTTTCATCACCCTCTAGTGAAAAGGTAGAAGAAAAGAGGGATTAGGGAGACTTCTCATTGGTTTTACTCAAGCGGAACCCTCTTTGATACTGCTAATACTTCTGATCAAAGTGAACAAATCTATTTGAACTATAGTACGGTAACTAAAGACCAAATCAGATACTTCTTTGCCCTTTAAAATTTAGACATTCAATTATCAATTTTTGAACAGTTAGGAATTAACTAGCAGCAAAACTTCACGCTTGCCGTTATTCCATTATAGGTGTGTATGTGTACGTCATAGAATCTTATCGTAGTGTAAAACCACTTAAGAAGGAATATTGCTTTCATTATGAAGTTGATTAAGAAAGATTTTTATGTTCCTCATGATCTCTTAAGCAGTTGTGGCTCACTAATGAAGGAAACCAAGGATATATCTTTTATTTGCCATCATCATTTTATGGCACAACTTATTTTTAAGTATATGACATGAAGTATACTGCTAAAATTTAATCTTCTGGAAAATGTGTCATTGTGGAAGAACTGGAAGACTCATGCTGAAACTAGTTCTCTACATGGGTGTATTTATTAGTTTGATGTAGTACTTTTCACTCAGTAGTTTTTTTTATGTTAAGAATAAAAGTTTATTCAATCATAAACCTGCTGGATTGTGCTATAGTTGTTAGGAGCATCAGATGAGGGTGGTCAG
Source organism: Oryctolagus cuniculus (assembly GCF_051225735.1). NCBI lineage: Eukaryota > Metazoa > Chordata > Mammalia > Lagomorpha > Leporidae > Oryctolagus > Oryctolagus cuniculus. The sequence continues at coordinate 38,967,224 of NC_142875.1, forward strand.
AGATGTATGAGTTAGCATCTTGATGATCTCACAGCTGTGGTGTGGGAAGGCTAGTTAACATCACTGATCCTCATTTTCTATCAGTGATAAAGTGGGGTAATGAGACAATCCTTGGAGGGTGGTGGGAAGATTAGGTAGATACATAATATGTAAACATCTAGCATTGTTTAGGTATTGATAAATGTTTATAGTTATTTATGATCATTATTTTGTCTCCCACCAAACCCCCTGCTGATACCAGAAGCAGTAACTTTTGCATTTGTTTTCTATTTCTTGTAAAACTAGAATGTTGGAGGGGGGAAAAAATACTGATTGAATTTTTAAAAGAACAAATTACCTCAGGAGGTTGGTATGAAAATACTTTTCAAAGTTGTTAATGCAACAGATTATAAAGAGCGAGAGATTAGTATGAGAGATCGCCTGGAAACATCCCATTTTTCTGTTTTTATTAGTTTGTATTAAGTTTTTCTAATCACCGTAGTCTACAAATGGTGCTGTAGCATTTTAAAGTTTTTTATTGTTCCACTGATTAATTAGATGATGATAAAAGTGCCTAGTGGAGGAGGATTGCCTACCTCACAGAATGAATAAAGGAAAGGTCATTTCAGTAATTCCTCGGGTTTTTGTTTTGCACATAATACAGCTGGGCACTCGGCCAGCTGGGAAATGGCTGAGTGATAAAGGGAGACGCCATTTCTCGTTCAACCTCAGACTTGTATGTCTCATATGGAGGAGCCAAAGAGAATATGATAAGAAAGTTGGATTTTCAAAACACTAATAATAAAGCTATAGATGTAACTCATTCATTAGATGATTGTACCAGCCAGTTACCTTTGAAGTTGGTACAGCACAGCTGGCTTCTGATAAAGCAATAGATTACCCTCTGGGTGACTTTAAAGAAAGGACTGGGAATGTGGACATCCATGAACAAGTTAACGTCTCATGTGACTTGAGTCATTTTCCCATTCAGGTGTTTATTGAGCATCTGTCATTAATAGGTGTTTTACTGATACCAAGGATACAGTGTTGAACAAAATAGATACTGTTTGTACCCTACAGGGCTTCAGTCTAGTTGGAGATACCAAAGAATTCATTCAAACAATTAAGAAATGGGTAATCATGGGATAGAATTGGAGTAAAGCATAGACGAGCCAGGGAATTGCCATTGGATAGAGTTTCATTATGATTGCAAATAGAAAAAAAAAATGTGTGAGACAGAAGTACTTTTAGACATGGTTAGGTGAAGGGTTTGTACTTTGATGCTCAGTAGGGGCTTTTGAGAGTTTGAGGAATTGGTGAGGCCTAGCTTCCACAAAGGATGCTTAACTAACAACAGAGGGATATGAAAATGCCTTCTTAAGGAAGCTAGAACCTCACTGCATCCAAATATGTGAAGAATATTGGTCTAAAATAATAACAAGTGGTTGTCTATGCCAGAGCACCCACAGTGCTCAGTGGGGCCTTGGATATAATGCATGTTATGAAGAAAAATGAAATGCTGTTTGGGAAGGTACAGGAAATAGAGCCTTATTAGAAAAGATCTGTTGGGAAGAAGTTTTGCTGCTTGATAACAAAAGGGCAGGTAGCAGTAACTAGACCCTGTATACAGTGGTGCTGAGAGGTATAGAGTTCTCTATGTAGAGAAGAGTTTTGTTACTGCCTAACCTGAGACATTGCATTTATAAACCAGACCCCTCAAGTGATCATTTGACCTCATAAAGGGAGGTCATCCATACTGGGGAAGTTTGTGGTACATTTCCCAGGAGAAGTTCCTGAGTTTTACAGAATATTTAGTCCCCAACACCATAGAAGAGTCACCACAAATCACAAGCTAAGTTGTTTTGGGCTCATCATTGCTTTGATGGAAGATTGGATATGTTTAGGATCCTCCTTCCTTCCATTATGACGCGTGTTTATTGTATGCCAAGCCCAGTTCTAGTAATCATGGCTCCAATGTGAGCAAGTCTCCACTATGAACTTACATTCAGATTGTATAAATGCCATGAAGAAAAATAGGGCATGATCTAGTCACGGAAAGTTAACAGAAGAGGGACGTACTTGTAGGTTTATTCAAGGAAGGCCTCTCTGAAAAGTTAGCTATGCTAATAATACCTGAAGAAGAGTGTTCTAGAAAGAACTGCAGGGCCAAAGACCCTTAGGCATGAATGAGTATAATCTGTGATAGGAGGAACCACAAGGAGACCATGGGACGAGAGGGGGAGTAAACAGCAGAGGAGTGGTGGAGATGAGGACAGAGAGGCTCATGTGGGCACCAGATCATCATAAACTCTTTGAGTTTTGTTCGAAATGTGATGGGAAGAGAAGGCATTGGAACTGGAATTTTGAACAGGAGCGTGATATGATGTGTTTCACTTTGTACAAATATGGAGCCACTGCATGCAGTAAAGAATGTGGATCAGGAATATATGTGAAGTCCTGCTAGAGAACTTGTGGATTGAATGTCAGATGTGAGAAAAGAAAGGGAATTTAGGATCACTTCTGGTTTGGGGCTAAATTAATGGGTGAATGGTGGTGCTCTTTGTAAGGGAAGAGTGGAGTTGAGAAGGAAATTTCCTTTTGGCTGTGCTAAATTTGATGTCCCTCTTCAGCATTTGATGGGAGAACTTGAAATGGAAATTGGGCAAGTGAGTCTAGGGCTCCAGAGGAAAGAGAAGGCAAGTTTGGAAAAATAAGTTCATGACCCATTAGAGTAAGTGGAGTATTTATTTAGTGTGATGGAATATATAAGATCATCACGTCTTGGCCTTTTGGCTGAGAGCAAGTGTGGAATGTGTAGGATCATCTTGGGAGAGAGCCAAAATAGAGAAGGGAAGGAAGGCATGAAAGACTTGAGCATTTGGAGGTCAGAGAGAGAAGAGGGATCCAAGCAGTACTGAGACCAGTGTTCCAGTGAGGTCACTGTAAGACTGTTCAAGAGAATGCAAGTGTAGCGAGTGCATTTCACGGAGGGGATTGTCCATCCACTCCACTCCTGCTCAGACGCTGAATAATGTGAAGATCGAGAACTGTGGATTTGTGAGGTAGAGTTCATGGATCGCAGTGACAGGCAGTGGGCATGAGGGACAGAAGATGAAGGGAGTTCCTATTTGGATGACACGTAAGGAAAGTGAGATGGAAAGTCTACTTGGCTCTCTGGAGTAGTTTTTTGTTGTTGTTGTTGTTTGTTTGTTTGTTTTTCGGTAAAGGGCTGCAGAGAAAGCCTATGGTAGCTAGAGAGGCAGGCTCCTAGACCCTCCAAGGAAGGGTGCTAAGAGAGAAAGCATAGCACATTTGTGTGCTGTCAGGAATAACCTAGGAGTGAGATGCAAATGGATAATTTTAGGGAGGAAGACTAATAGTGCAGCATTCTTAATTACACATTATTGCTTATTACTGTATTGTGTATATTGTGTACTGTATATTACTGTGCTGTGGAAGTAACCTGCATCTCAACAGTAATTAATTCAATATTAATTATTGACAGAATTGTTAGGAATAAAAAAGATATACAGTGAAAAATCTAAGGAAGTGCAAAGACAACAAAATGATCTAGGATTCAAAATGAAAAGCAGAAAAGGGTTATCAAAATTTGAGTTCCATTGGCCGGCGCCGCGGCTCACTAGGCTAATCCTCCACCTTGCGGTGCCGGCACACCGGGTTCTAGTCCCGGTCGGGGCGCCGGATTCTGTCCCGGTTGCCCCTCTTCCAGGCCAGCTCTCTGCTGTGCCCAGGGAGTACAGTGGAGGATGGCCCAAGTCCTTGGGCCCTGCACCCCATGGGAGACCAGGATAAGTACCTGGCTCCTGCCATCGGATCAGCACGGTGCGCCGGCCGCAGTGCACTGGCTGTGGCGGCCATTGGAGGGTGAACCAACGGCAAAGGAAGACCTTTCTCTCTGTCTCTCTCTCTCACTGTCCACTCTGCCTGTCCAAAAAAAAAAAAATTGAGTTCCATTGATAATTACAAATACCATAAAGATCAGATATTTCTCATTGTCTAGAGGAATGTACAGAACAATTTAAAACATAGATTTGTCTTGTGATGGCAATTTTACACTCACACATTAATAGATACTACATTTTAGACATTCAAGGTACATTAAATGGCATTGCCATAACCAGTTTCTGAAGATCCAACTAAAAATTAGCTTTTGCCATGTAACTGAGGAACAGGTCACCTTGAGGGGCAGAATGACACAAGGTTATATTGATCAGTGGCTTTGAAACGGGGCTCAGAAAGACCTGTCACAGCCAGGTGGGTGTTACTGTTCCCCAGATAACACTAACTTATTTCTCTTTGTTTTCTTTATTTTACAATTCTTTTAACATTTTGCTACATTCACTTCAAATGTTGACATTATATACATACCCAATTTTACTGTTTATTCTTGAAATCAGAGATACCAGTATCACAGATTGAGGGATTCATGACATTGATCATAATGTAGGGAAGGAAGGATATATTGTCACTGACAAGGTGTGATTCAGTGAAACAATACTTATTAAATACCAATGATATATTATCCATACAATTTTTATGCTCTTTATATTTAACTTCTAAAAATAAGAGAAAATATGCTATTTGCCTTTCTGGCTCTGGCTTATTTCACTTAGCACACATTTATCTCCAGTTCTATCCATTTTGTTGCATATCTCAGGACTTCACTCATTTTTGTGGCTGAGTAATATTCTAGTGTGTGTGTGTGTGTGTGTGTATGTGTGTATGTGTGTATGTATACATACATACCACATTTTCATTATCCAGTCATCAGTTGTTGGCGTCTAGGTAGAGTCTCCCTTTATTCTTTATTAGCCCCTCCCTGTTACTGTCCTTTCTTTAATCACCCAAATGCAATCAAATGTCCATGTAATTAGTCATAAAAGAGAATCATACACAGGGAAAGAGTTCAGCTCCAGTTTCTACCCAGCCATCTTTTCTGTCATGCAAACATAGTACGGGTATCCAAGTCACCCAGACTTGTTTAGAACATATTTATTGCATTAAGACTTTGTATTGAAAAGTGTCGTATTTGAGAGACCTTGCTATAGGTCATAGGTACATGACTAGTTTTCTTGATTTAAGACAAGAAGAGAGATGAGGAGAAGTGAGTGATCAGATCCCTTGAATCTAAAGTACTTCTTCCCTAACTACGTGACCGGAGCATGTCGATGATGCTGGTAGGAAACCAAGTCACTTGGGTGTGCAGTTTCTTTGGTCGCCTCCTCTGGAAGCATGTTGCTTTCTTATTACGTTTAGCTGTAGACACATAGTGAAGAATCCTCCAGAAATACACATCATTTTCATAGCACTCATTCAGGAGTTTCAAAGGGATGTGGCCATGGGCAAATTTAAATTCTCACACCCCATTTTCTTCCTGTAGGCTGCTGAGAAAAGCAACAGCCTGCGGGAAGAAGCCACAAGAATATTTTTAGTCTGATGCCATTTATATTGTCATTGCAGTGATTGGCTGCACAGCTTGCTGGAAGTTATGACCCTAACTCCTGCCCCACTGAATGCAAGTGGAGATTTGCTCCCCTGGAACTCCCCTTTCAGACCTCCTTGTTTCGCTGGTTTTCTTCTGCTGGTAGCTTTCCCACTCCCGGATGTTGCTGTCTTGTTTTATATTCTCAATCCTAGCACAGACTCACTTCTTCTGTCCGCCTCATGCAGGACTGTCACCTCTTTTAATTCACCGTTCAGAGGAACCCTCGAGTCGTCTATCCATATGACCAGAATAGTTTTGGACAGCTGACCTGTTCTTATGTGTACAGTAGTCGTTGCTTCCCGAATGAGGGAACTCCATATCCGCTTTTGGTAATTGTGTTCTTCCATTTACTTTTAAGTGTCATTGGCTGCTAAATATAGATTCATATGTTAATTCTGGGTTTGGTCTCTACCAACAAACCATCTAGTTACTTCTGTGTGTGTGTGTTTTTTTTTTTTTAACATTGCTTCTTGGGAAGTGGGCCTGGAATGTTGCGGGTTTTTTTGGTTTATTTTACTTAAATGCAGTTTTGATAAGACTTAAGTGTCTCACTATTACCATTTCAAAGCAAAGGCAGAAGCTTGTTAAACAGAAAAGCAGGCAGCTATGTTTATGAAAAATTGAATTTTAACAGAGTTCATAATGCGTTACCTTGTTCAGCTTCATTGGTGATTTGTCTTTTCTTTTTTAACCTGATTTTCAACATGGAATTGAAACTTACTTGAAGTTTTTTTTTTTTTCCCCTTACTTGTGGGCATGCATAAGAGGTTGAATGGATTCCACTAATAAATTGGCTGCTTAAACCCTTGTTTATCTGAAATACTTACAATCTGTCAATTTCACCGAGTCATCTGGCATAGATAGACTGAGTTAGTTCAAAGATTTAGTGATAAATACTCAGAGAGGAGATGGAAGCTGGCTATGTTATTCCGGGACAAAAGACAAGCAGAAACACTAAGTAAGCTCTTCAGAGACAGTGATAGGTGACTTTGCTGGGCTCTCCGCAACACCCCAAGTTAAATTACAGTAAAGGAAAGTACAAAGAGAGGAGGGGAGAAAAAGGAGAAAGTGTAGCTGTCTGGGACTCTTCGATTTAAGAGGTAGATATTATCTCATTCAAAGGTAGATATTACTTAAGGGACTCCAGATACAAACAAGAGACAAAGCCATTTGTATGGGAAGTACCTAAAACTGGAGGTTAACAAAATGTGCTTTGTGTTCATTCTGTTATACAGTGACTTCAATATGTCCTAAATGAAATAACCCAGATACCATTTATGTTTTGAGGATAGGTTTCTCCTACCATAAAAGACCAATTTATGTTTATATAAATTTATGCTTAATTGTCTTACTTTATTAATGTAGTATTCTAGTGTAGTCTTCATATCCATTTTTCATGACACCTGAAAAGTTGTCTCTAGTAATATTTAGTACCACTTACCAATACATGTTGGGCTTTGATATATAATATCTGTTTTGTGAATAGTTTCATTTTGTAAAAAAAGCAAAGTTTTCCTCTCCTAGTAGAATATTCTTAAACATAATATTTCTAATTTCACATTGTGTAGTTACTGGTATGCTGCAAGCGAATTCTTATTTTACATTTGAGAAGCATTTATGGAGTCAGGATGATAATTGAACTTCTGTCCTCATTGCAACTAACATACTTGTAAAAATATTTAGCAAATAAACACTTAATTGCTTCTAAGACCTACTAAGAACAAATAAAGAAGGAATGATATAAGATCCAAGAGGGAAGCTTGGTTTTAGAATCATTACCAGCACTATTTTAAATTGGCTTTTTGATAATTTACAACTCTGTGGCTGTGGTAAGATTGTATTTATTTGAGAGGTAGAGCTACAGACAGGAAAAGACAGAGGGAAAGGTCTTCCATCTGCCGGTTAACTCCCCAAACATCTGCAATGGCCAGAGCTGGGCTGATCTGAAGCCCAGAGCCAGGAGCCAGAAGCTTCTTCTGGATCGCTTACATGGCTGCAGGGGCCCAAGCCCTTGAACCATCATCTACAGCTTTCCCAGGCCATAAACAGGGAACTGGATCAGAAGAGAAGCAGCTGGGACAGGATCCGGCGCCCATATAGGATGCCAATGCTGCAGGTAGAGGCTTAGTCTACTATGCCATAGTGCCAGCCCTACGGCTGTGGTTTCTATTCCATTTTTTTCTCCCTTAATGATTCTTTTGCTTTTCCAAATTATATTATTGTTTTCTCAGCTCCTTCATGCTGTTTTCCACTGTTAATCGAGAATTGGTTGACTGGTACTCTGCCTTGTATTCTTTAGGAAAAAGCTGATATTTGTTCTTGTAGCTAATCAGTAAAAGAACTGGTGGGGGCAGTATGGTGGTACAGTGGGTAAAGCTGCTGTCTCCAGCACTGGCATCTCATATGGATGTTTGTGTTCTGGCTGCTCCACTTCTGATCCAGCTCCCTGCTAACGCACCTGGGAAAGAAGTGAAAAATGGCCCAAGTGCTTGGGTCCCTGCACCCTTGTGGGAGATATGGAAGAAATTCCTGGCTCCTTGCTTTGATCTGGCCCAGCCCTGGCCATTTGGGGAATGAACCATCAGATGGAAGATCTCTCTATCTCTGTTCCTCTGTCTCTCTTCATAACTTCCCTTCAAATAAATAAAGTAAATCTTTAAAAAAGAAGAAGAGCTAGGAATTTACAGAGTAACAATCGCATACTCAATTCTTGATTCAGCCACCTACCTGTGTGTGAAGAGAAATGCTATTTTGACCATTGGCCAACTGCTTTTTGTGACCTGATGGTTTTACCATCTTTTATTGCATCTAATAATCAATTCAATGTCCAACAAAATGGACTGTAGAATGAAGTAGATTAAGAAACATCTTGAGAATATCACCCAAATAAGTATTTCATGAAACTTTTATTCATTGACCCACCTGTTTATGTACTTGTAAAATGTGTGTGTGTGTGTGTGTGTGTGTATGTTTACTGGGCCATGCTAAAATATTTCTTACTGTGTTTCCTGTCCAGAAATTTGGAAGAGATCCTGCTGGAACACTTTTAATTCAGCCCCCTTTCTCTTCACCTCTTCTTTCTTTTATAATCCTTTATTTATTTATTTATTTATTTATTTACAGGCAGAGTGGACAGTGAGAGAGAGAGAGAGACAGAGAGAAAGGTCTTCCTTTGCCGTTGGTTCACCCTCCAATGGCCACCGCGGCCGGCGTGCTGCGGCTGGCGCACCGCACTGATCCGATGGCAGGAGCCAGGTGCTTATCCTGGTCTCCTATGGGGTGCAGGGCCCAAGCACTTGGGCCATCCTCCACTGCACTCCCTGGCCACAGCAGAGAGCTGGCCTGGAAGAGGGGCAACCAGGATAGAATCTGGCACCCCGACCAGGACTAGAACCCGGTGTGCCAGCGCCGCTAGGCGGAGGGTTAGCCTATTGAGCCGCGGCGCCGGCTATTTATTTATTTAAAAGTCAGAGAGAGAGAATCTTCAATCTGCTGATTCACTCCTCTAATGGCTGCGAAAGCTAGGGTTAGGCAAGGCACCCAGAGCTCCCATGTGGGTCTCCCACATGAGTGTTCAGGGCCCAACACTTGGGCTATCAGCCGTTGCCTTCTCAGGCACATTATCAGGGAGCTGGATCAGAAGCAGAGCAGTGGAGGCACGAACTGGCTCTCTGAGAGGGGATGCAGGTGTCCCACCTGGTGGAGTCACCTACTGCACCATACTCCCTACCTCCTTTCTGCACCTCCCTCTCAAAGTACTCACCACACTCCCTGTCTTCCTTGCATTTCCCTCTCTTTTTTCAGTTGTCATTTTCGATTTCATTCTACCCTTTACCATTTTTAACCTTTTTCTGGGTTTTTGATTTTTTTTTCTCTCTCTCCCATGACTAACCAGATAACCTGCCCTAAAAGTCCTGTATTGTGGAACTGAGGGCTGTATAGAAAATGACAGTCTTTGTACTGCCATCTCGTGGTAGAATTTTAGAACAGTATGAACTGAAAGACTCAGGGGAACTCTATAATCAGTTTTCCAAGCAACTTAGGTCTATATGGGGATGCAGTAAATTTGTCCCTTTTAAGTAAAACTCAAATCCAAATGTGAAGCCGCATTTATCTACTTTGCTTGTAGAGTTTTATTATGTCACATACTTCTTTTTTTGAAGACTATGTTTAATTTGGGTCAGAAAGAAAATGCCTAACTTCTGCTCACTCATCCCATTTTCCATTCTGTACCTCTGTGTGTTGACTGTGTAGTAGCAATAAAGTGTTACTTCCCTTGAATGCCTGCTTAGCTCTTTTGTTTTTTCAAACTGTTGGCTAAATGGAAGTATATGTATGCCAACTGGTGTGCTATTTGCAAGTTTTTCTAAGAGTTCAACCCACTGAGAAAGGAAACCAGTGTCCTGCAATGTTGTGTAGAAAAAGTAAAATTAAAATAGTGATATCTTGGATCAACAGGAATTCAGAATGACAAATTAAGGGTTTTTTTGTTTTTAAACATTTAGCCTATTTATTTTAACAGAAACACAGTGATACAGAGAAAGTGAGGGAATGGAGGGGAGAGAGAGAGAGAGAGAATCTTCCTTCTACTGGTTCAGTCCCCAAATGGCTACAACAGCCAAAGCTGGGCAAAGCCAAAGACAGAAGCCTGGACCTCCATCTGAGTCTTCCACTTGGGTGTCAGGGTGCCATCTTCCTCTGCCCTCCATGGTGAATTAGCAGAGAGCAGAATTAGAAGTGAAACAGCCAGGACTCTAACTGGTGCTCATATAGGTTGCTGGTGTTACAGGCGATGGCTTAACCCACTACACCACAACAGTGGCCCTGGAGATTTTGATAAAACTGGGTGAACTGGGACTACCCATGGAAAATATACCACTAACTGCTTTCCCAGTAGCATGGGGCTTAGGAATTCAGTAAAATGGAACTTAAAAGATAGCCCTGTGGTCCGTGGGTTTCTTATTTTCCTGGGGAGAGAAAGATCCAGCAGGAATAGTTGGCTGATAATAAGAATAAGCTCCTCTACTGATATTTGTACCTGGTTATGTAACGTGGTTTTTATTGTTATAAAAACTTATTCCTAGGATGAAATATATGAGAGGGTCTCCCAAAATCCTTCACTAAAACTTAAGCTCCACACACATACCATATAAGCCCCATTAGCTTCTATTTTCCCAGTGTTTTACTTGACATGAGTAAATCCATCATAAATATTTTCCAGATAAAGAGATGGATGAAGAGATGAGTTTCTGTAGCCTACCGTAGGTACAGTGTTTCATGTGGGATGCTTACAAATGCGATGACTAGCATTGCTCTGTAGTTCTAAATGCTCTTTATAAGAGGAATCTTCCATCGTGTAACCTAGAAGACACCACAATATAAAGTAATAAACAGCAAGATGCTCCTTACATCATCACAATTTGGCTCCTGCTACCCCTCTGCCAGTCTGTTGCCATGCCACCAAATATGCCTGAGGTCCCAAACATGAGCACAACTTGTTATGGTGACACGACCTTTGGGCATGTAGAAACAAAAAGGCAGCCTTTTCTTTCTCTGACAAAGAGCTGGTTCAGATACCTTCTTTTCTGGGAAGGTACATGCCCCAATATAAGGCATTTCTCTCTCTCCCTCCCCCCTTTCTCCCTCTCTCTCTCTCTCTCTCTCTTTCACACACAGTGCTTTATGCAAAATAAAAATTTGTGTTTACAGAAATGATTGGAAGCATCCTCAGAGCCTCACTGCTCTTGCCATTTTCTGTAGTTCCCTGGTGTCCTTGACTGAATATTATTTCTGTCATTTCCCAAGTTTGTTTTACTTCATAGTAATTGATGTTAGAGAAGGGTGTTTGTTGGCACATTATAGATGTGTGAAATGATTTAGGTGTTAACTGTTTCTGGGGTTGAACTCCCGTGGGTGAGAAATATTCTTATGGCCAACTGCTTTTTGTGACCAGGTGGCTTTACCATCTTTTATTCCATCTAATAATCAGTTCATTTGTCCAACAAATGGTGTATGGACCATTTATATGACAGGGATATCCCCCATTCCCAGCCATGGCTGTTTTGGAAACAACTTCTTAAAAGCCAGCCTCAGGTAGCAATACACTGGGGCCATGTTGAATTGTGCATTATTTCCACTTGGTGAACCTCAACATCAATTAGTAACTCACGGTCAACAGTTTTAAAGAAAAGAAGTATAATGGACTATAGACTATATTTTGTTTTAGAGATTGTATTTATTTTTTTGAGAGGTAGAGTTACAGGGAGAGGGAGAGACAGAAAGGTCCTTCATCTGTTGATTGACTCCCCAAAGGGCTGTAATGGCCAAAACTGGGCCAATCTGAAGCCAGGAGCCAGGAGCTTCTTCCAGGTCTCCCATGCAGGTGCAGGGGTCCAAGCACTTGGGCCACCTTCCGCTGCTTTCCCAGGATATAGCAGAGAGCTTTATCAGAAGAGGAGCAGCCTGGACACGAACTGACGCCCATATGGGATGGCTGCACTGCAGGCAGAGGCTTAACCTACTACACCACAGCATTGGCCCCTTCCATATAGACTTACTGGAAAGATATTACTATGTGAAAATTTTAGTTCTTATTTATTCTTTTAATCTCAGGCAAAATATTTTACCTGTGCATGTTGGACAAGTAATGGCTTTGATTGGACCCACGCAATTAATAGAATCTGCTAGGTTTCTTATGTACTAGCAATGCCGATTCATTGCCCAGTCAGGATGAAACAAATTATGCCTCCTACCCCCACCGCAGTTAACTGTGTCGGCATCACAGTGCCATAAAATCTGAAAACTGTGGAGTATGGATAATCCCACTATAAATTGCAATAAAGATTACCCCTCCAGACTCTATATTCTCTCCATTAAGTTCATAGACACTGTCTCTTTGTACATAAAGTTTTATGAAATAAATCGACCAGTTCTCCTGTCCTTACCAGATAGCAGGCTGTTTTGATTTAAAAGCTGATAAGAGTACAATCAGTTTTTGGTGTTTGCAATGTATTTTAAAAGCATAAATTTCACGTAACAAACCTGAAAGAGAAAGTGCTGCTTTCATTTGCACAAGGCGGTTGAATAGAAAGGGTAAATGATGTATTTGCCATGGGGGGGCCCATTCATTGCATCCATACAAGGAAAGTAGGGTTTCCAACCTCAGATATCTAACCTTAAAGGTGTATAAAGTAAACCCATGCACAAATCTAAAGTAGCTTTGTCTGAGTTGTTTTAAATCTTCCATGTTTAGAAGGAATTCTCCATTTCTCCATTGCACTTTTGTCTGTTCTATGCTAAATCCAAGGGCTCCTGTAATCCTCTCCAGTGTGGCCTTTGTCAGAAGTCATGTTTTAAGTCCGTCCTCTATAAACACCCAGATCTTTTAAACAGAGGAGGCCTTCTGGAGCCCCAGGCTGTGAATCTCTGGGGAGCATGAACTAGGCTCTGGAGGAAGCCACACATTATCATGAAGGTACACCAGGTAGCACTTAAGATAGAAGTTGACAAATCATAAGGTTTTGCTTCCAGAGTGAGGAAGAGGGTTCCAGATCAGGAAAAGAGTGACCAGTGAGGGCAGAGAATGAAGGGTACAGCGAGAAAGAAGAATGTGTCGCTTTACTGAAATGCGGAGTGTGGTGTCTTCTCAGGTGCACATTGCATTTGATATGAAATGTGTGTTGCGTGCCTGATGTGTACCGTAAATTACCTACAGGAAAGAGCCCGAGATCCCCCACCTTTCTGAATCTGTTACGTTCTTCATGCATATGGTTTTGTGGCTAGGCTCAGAAAATACAAATAAAAATGGGAAAGGAAAAACAGGAGAAAGGAATATTTCTCAGTCTGTATTTGTCTAATTCAGCTCACTAAAAATATTTTTACCATAGATTTTTATGTATTTCCAATGGTCACAAGGATTTTGAAGTACTTTTTGTTCTGTAGTCTTATTTACTAAAAGAAAACAGATCCACTGACTTTGCACTGCCAGTCTACATTTGCCTGATACTCCCTGGGATTCTCATATCATGGTGCCCTGCCCAAATTAGGAAACTTCCTTTGTCTAAAGGGACACCAAGGGCAGAAAGTGGCAGCCAAAGAAGATCTCAGAATTAACTTGAATAATTACAAGGTCTTTCTGGATGGGAGCAAATAGGCTTAAATAGCTCTTTAGTCCTTGGAGGTAAGACTTTATTACAGTGTAATAATTGCTATGGAAATAATGACCATTAGTAATGAAAGAAAGGTTAAATTATTGTCAGTCTATTTGAAAATGGTAGCAAAGTATGTAATAAATCTTAAAAAGATATTTATTAAAATCGTGTAACAATAAGTAGCCTGCATTAAATGCCTGTATATTCTTTGTGCTTTGCATATGTTATCTTTAAGCCCTATAATAACAGCATATAGGTGCCACTGATTACCTGTTATAGATGAGAAAGTTGAGATTCATGGAAGTTCCTCTACTGAGAAAGGCCACAGCTTAAAAGTGGCAAAGCCTTGAATTAAACCGAATTTTAAAACTACTCCAAAGCCATTTTGCCATACTTAGGCTTGATTCCAAAAAAAAGTATGCCTTAATTACCTCGAGAATTTGTCAGTATTAAATATCCCAAACTCTGTGTTTCCTCAAACTAGCTAGCATTATATTTTTAAATCACTTATTTTTAAAGCTTTAAGATTCGTGATATATTAAACATGTATAGCTATATTTAAAATACAGTGTGTGTCTATATGAATTGCATGGAATAATCCCGTATTGTTAAGCATTGACTCAATAGTACTGCATTACGTGTTTTCATCTCTCTTGCATCTTGCAGCATGGAAAGCAACAGCCCCAAGCTGTAGGTTAACATTTCTAGGTGTAGGGAAATTTTGTCAAAATGTGGTTCACTGAGTTTCAGAGATCGACATGTGTGTCATTTTTAGACTTATCTGCTCCCTGCCTGGAGCTCTTTGGAGCAAGGAATTGGTTATAAAGAGACAGACAACACACATGTGCCTGTTCTGGCTTGCCTTGTTCTGATAGTGGTTATTTTCTGGAAAAAAAAAAACACACGAGGGAAAACCGCAAAAGAAAAATACAGCCAACATTTGTTATTACTGTTATAATTATATTTATTTTCTTAGATTAATGAGTTCAATAAAATTCTGAGCACTAGCCAATAGCTAATAATCATTATAACATTTTAGAACTATCCTGGCTTATATAGCAGATGTTCAGAAATGCCTTCATCAAAATTGCAAAGTAAATTCCATAAAATTTGTGTTTGGTTATGGAAAATAGCTTCATAGTAAGGTTTGACATTTTCCAGGTTTGTGGTTTTTTTGTTTTGTTTTGTTTTTTTGTTTTTTGTTTTCTCTTCAGAGTCTCATAGTGTCTTTTCTATGTTTTTGTATAGCTGTCTTACTAATTATTAACTTTATCAAAGAGTAATATACCTTGTATGCTGTCCAGAATGTTTTGGTGCAAAATATGAGGTAGATTTTCTGCATTCTCTGAGTCCTGGTTACAATGGAACATAATGCATTTGTCATCTAACAAATGCATGCTAACTGGTGATGCACTCCTTGGCGGTGTTATTTTGCCCATTGGTATAATCGTCAGTAATCAAGGTAGTATAACTTCCAATTATGTGTTTTATTGTCTCATTATCCTCCATGTAACCAGTATGACTATTAATAGGCCTGTTTCTTTCCTTCCTTGGCCAATTGTGATCACTTTTAATGTTAATCATCATAATAAACTCCTCATACTTAAAAGTAAACCCCCTTTTAACTGTAAGTTACATGAGTTTTTTTCACTGTATAATTTTATATGATCTGACATAAATGGAAAATGCTAACTTCTTCTACTTATTAATCCAATGGTTGATAACTGTTGCAGTGCTGTGCTCAGTGTTTATAGCTATTTTTTTTAAAAGATTTATTTATTTATTTGAAAGAGTTACCAAGGGGCAGAGGCAGAGAGAGAGCCAGAGAAGTCTTCCATCTGCTGGTTTACTCCCCAACTGGCCACAATGGCTGGAGCTGTGCCAATCCTGAGCCAGGAGCTTCTTCCAGGTCTCCCACATGGGTACAGGGGCCCAAGGACCTTGGCCATCTTCTTCTTTCCCAGACCATAGCAAAGAGCTGAATCAGAAGTGGAGCAGCCGGAACCTGAACCAACACCCATATGGGATGTGGCAGCTTTACCTGCTATGCTGCAGGCTGGCCCTTCAGTTTGTTTATAGTTATAGTAAGTATTGAGGAATACGTCATCCATAACAATAGCAAGTGTAAGCCATCGCAGACCCAAATTCTTTTTGTTAAGATTATTTATTTATACCATACCCTTATCCAGAAAGACATGAGGAATATCAGCCATATCATTGATAATGGTGGCCAGTAATTCAGCCAATCACTACTGAACAAAATTCATTCAGTCTATTTAGAGTGATCTTACATAGTTGTAAGGTTAAGGATGATACATGAGTGTGTTAGGACATGCTCAGAGAAGAATTTGGTGCTATCCCTTGTTTTTGCATGCCTATGTAAATGCTCACACATCTAGGAACATAGATATGTGGACAGATAGATATATATATATATATATAGTCATAGACAGTGATGCTACTTGGAAACTTACAGATTGTATAAACTAAGCAGTTGATCTGTTATCAGCTTTTTCAGAATTTATTCCCTGCATTGTAACATTTCAATGAGAAAAGCATTAAACAAATAGTGCAGATTTGTCTTCTTTATTGCTCCCTGATTCATTTGTCAAAGCTAAATCATATCTGAACTGTCAGAATTTAAGAATTTTAAAAGTATGCTTTTAATTTCTAGTTTAAAAAATTGTTTATTTGAAAGGCAGAGTTAGAGAGAGAGAATCTTCCATCTGCTGGTTCACTTCCCAGATAACCACAATGATTGAGACTGGGCCAGTCCTGGACTTAAGGAAGGGTGCTGGCCAGTCCCAAAAGCAGTACCTGAATCCCATGGGAGTCATAGCTCCTTACATAGAGAGTTAGAATCTCACCAGCTTTCTCAGACTAGATACTTTATTATATCAAGCGTTTTTTTTTTTTTTTCTAGCAAAGTATGGAGATAATGTCTTTAACAACAGCAGCAGAAAAACCTCAAAACACAGACTACATATTTCTTTTAGACTGACGGAAACTAACAGGACCGTCCTATTTATTTGAGAGACAGGGTGGCAGACAGAAAGAGCTCCCATTTGCTGGAATACTTCCCAAATGCCTATACCAGCTAGGACTTGGCTGGCCCACAGCCAGGAACTCAGTCCAGGTCTTCCGCATAAGTGGCAGGAACCCAACTACTTGAGCCATCATATGCTGCTTTCCATAGTCTGCATTAGTGAGAAACTGGAATTGAAAGCCAGAGCTGGGTATGGAACCCAGCAATCCTAAAGAGACATAACTTCTTTACTGGCATTTTAACCACCAGGCCAAATACCTGCCTGTGTCCTTTCTTTTAAATGCTTATGAAACAGAATTCATATGGGAAGCACCTTCAATCCAATTTTACAGGCTTTTGGGATTTTCATCAAAGGAAGATGGCATAAACACATTATTGGACTAAGATTGAAACAGAGGGAAATTCTACAGTACTTGCATTTTTTTTTGTCCCAAAGCTATTTCCGGTCATTTTTGAGCAGTTATTCACCCCAGGACAGGACAGCCCCATACAGTGCAGGGGAAAGGGAATAGTTAGCATTTACTTTTGCTCTTTTAAAGAAGAATTATATTCCACTACTTTCAACACCACAGGCACTCACAGGTACAACATCTAAATTACCTGCTTTTTACTTGTGTCCTGTAGTTCCTGTATTTTTAAGTTACAAGTTAGGCTCCCATACACTGGGAGTCCGTTTTTGAGGAAGGCTTTCACCTGTAGAACTCAACTCAATGGAGCTTTGTGTTTGCCTGTGGCCCACATAACAGCTCTTGCAGAATGTTGAGTGGAAAACCTCCTGTGTGTGTTTATTCATCACATGGAAAAGAAAACTTGCATAAAAAACTTTAAAAGTGTGATGTGAGGCTGTGCACCAGAAATATTTAACTCTTAATGCAGTATGTGATGCAGGTGTGGGGACAAACGTGCCTGTGCCTCAAACCAAAACAGGCGAGGGTTTGAAGAAGTGGTGATAAGTGAAAATAGCGAGGAATAACCAAGACAACAAAGCTATGGTGAGGGCCAGGGGCCCTCCCAAATTTGAGGACTTTTTTGGTCTTAGAATCCCTCCACAACAATGGGAAGGGTCTGTATTCTAAGAGGACGAATTGAGTCATTACTTTTTTTTTTTTGGCAGGCAGAGTGGACAGTGAGAGAGACAGAGACAGAGAGAAAGGTCTTCTTTTGCCCTTGGTTCACCCTCCAATGGCCGCCGCGGCCGGCGCACCACGCTGATCCAAAGGCAGGAGCCAGGTACTTATCCTGGTCTCCCATGGGGTGCAGGGCCCAAGCACTTGGGCCATCCTCCACTGCACTCCCTGGCCACAGCAGAGAGCTGACCTGGAAGAGGGCAACCGGGACAGAATCTGGCGCCCCAACAGGGACTAGAACCCGGTGTGCCGGCGCCGCAAGGTGGAGGATTAGCCTAGTGAGCCGCGGCGCTGGCCGAGTCATTACTTTTTAACCCTTTTTACTTTTAACCTAGCAGAGACCCTCTCCTTCATAAGGCATCTCCATAGCCACTCTGGTACATAGAATAGCTGGTGCAGAGGCACAACTGCATGCAAAATAGATGTTTACGTGTTTCTTATTCCTAAGGTTTCTATGGTGAGGGAGGGCCACAATTTATTGGTACTTAAGCTTCTTCAATGGATCTTCCTCTTTGTCTTAAACGAGTCCGTTTTACCCAGTCCACAAACCCGAAAACAAGGCTGGAACAAAAAGACCACGTAAGCAAAGTAAGAGAAGTGGGTAAAATGGCCATAGATGCAGGCCTCGACTCTCCTTCTCCCGAGCACTACAGATGGAAATCAGGTTGGTGGCTGTCTTCTTGCCCATATGAACTCACCAGTGACCTTAGTACCCAGCGTTTTGAATCTTCCCTGCCACATGTGGATTCAGTGTTGAATAAATCAGCCGGAGCTGCTTGGCTTGGATCTGGAGCACTTGAAATGAGTTGATCAAAGGGAGAGGTGATGAGCACCACTGGTGCTACCCTAGGAGCCCAAGGGCTTGGCGCTGCTCTGCAAGGTTACCAGGCAGAGTGGAGACCCACACTTACCAACGGGGCAAAATAGGCCCTTTTGAAAGTCACTCCATCATATACTACCAGGAAACACAAGATGATTGTGAATCTCTATTCATTTGCTTTTTCAAACAAGAAAAATAGTTTTAGCAGTGACTGTTTAGGAAAGTGACCAGGGGCCGACCTTGTGGCACAGCAAATTAAGCTGCTGCCACCTGTGATACCCATCTCCCACATTAGCGCCCATTCGCATCCTAAATCCTGACTGCTCTGCTTTGGATCCAGCTCCCTGCTAATGTGCCTGGGAAGGCAGTAGACGCTGGCCCAAGTGCTTGGGCCCCTGCCACTCACGTGGGGAGATGCAGGTGGAGTTCTAGAAACCTGACTTTGGCCTGAACCATCCCAGGCTGTTATAGTCATTTGAGGAGTGAACCAGCAAATGGAAGATCTCTTTTTCTCTCTATTTGTCTCTCCCTCTCTCTCTGTCACTTTGCCTTTCAAAGAAATATTTTCAAAAAAGAAAAATGAGCTCCTTGTAGCTATTTTAAGAATCTCAACAAACACTAATTTTTAAGTTTCCAAGCATGAACCCATGCGATAGACATGAGAGGTATGTGGAAGAGCTTTAAGTGATTTCCTGAAGGGAAATGTTAAATATAAATGTTAAATATAAATTAGCTGAAAAGACTATATACATTTCCAGTCCTGTGTGATCTGTGGCCTGTTTAAATAAAAGGTATAATTATCTGAGATTCATAGTGTAAGAGAAATTTAATGATTGGGACTTTCTCCTCACATGTTAATATTAAAATATAGGTCCAAATGCATTTTTAAACTAAAATGTGAACTAGGTGCTTTCATCGTTACATTACAGAACCTCTGCCAACTGGGAACTATTGGGAGCATTTTAACCAGAGCTCTGCATTTATAATCGCCGTCTTCATCAGTAAAGATTACATTTTAATGTGGACAGGAGCAGATAATTGACGTGGTCTCTCACCTCAAAGAGTAGACAGAAAATTGGGGATATAAACTAAGAAGGTGCTTAACTGTAATTCCAAATGGAAAGTGTAAAAATGCCCTAAAAATACAAAGTTTGAGGTTTTTTTAAAAAAAAAAACTCTACATTGCAGTTGGTTTGAAAATGAAAGATTCTTTCAAAAGGAATCATGACATAGTAATGGTAAATTTTTTATTCAGCAGCTTACGTGTGCAATGGAATGGGTAATAAGGCTGGATGAAGGGGGTTTGGACATAAGACTCGTAAGCGTAGAATGTTAAATTGTAGAATGAGTGTGGAAGGGCTATTGTAACTTACATGTTAGTTTGCTGAGAAACATCCAAGGATGCAAAGCAAGTGATATTTTAAGGAAATGCCTGCATTCACCCAGGTACTGGAAATATGGCCTTAAGGAATAAATAGATGTCGTAGGACTTGGTGGAATTTCAGTGCAGGCAGTGGGAAAAGAAAGGAAAGGAGTTCAGAGAAATTTTGGAGTGAAAGCAAGAACAATTACCAGTTGGTTTAACGAGAGAGACAAACGAAGTGGATGAGAGTTTGGAACATGGGAGGCCAGGGAAGTGTGGATCCATCCATTGAAACTCAGAATCCAGGAGAAAGAGCAGGACTTGAGTGTGAAATGATTCTTTTTTTAAAACAGGCAAGTGGACTGACTCATCCTCAGTTGGATACGGGAAATGGGAGACTGGGATTTGGGAGAAGTGAGAGCTCTGAGTGTGGATTTGGTGCTCGTGCCCTCTGAGATAGACACTGGAAGGATGGAGATGTGTGTGGGTGCTGAGAAGCCCACAGGCAGAGATGCAAAAAGAGAAGGGCAGGCTGTGAAAACTGAAGGGGAACCAGCATTTAAGGGTGTGCAGAAAGAGAAGAGAGGAGACGCAAGAACGATCAGTGCTGGGTAACAGGATCAGCAAATGCCTTCTCTAAAGGGCCAGAAATATTTTTATGGTAAGCCACAGGATTTTAGTGACAGCTATTCAATCTTGCTGTTATAGCACTAAAGCAGCCAGATAGGAAATAAATGAAGAAGGCTGAATGAAACTTTGTTTAGCAAAGCAGGTGGGAAGGCCCATGGGCCTTAGTTTGCCCATTTCCTGAAGCCAGCAGAGGATTTTAAGAAGCTGGAAATGAAAATGAAGAGTGATAACCCACTAACAGTCCTGAAAGCTATGGAGACATCTAACAGCTTATGACTGAGAATTGGCCTTGCACTTGAGATTTATAAAAGAATGATAAGGGTTTTTTTTAAATATCATGGTAGACAGAAGTCATTACATTTTTGAGTATGTAGATAGGAATTGGGGAAGAGATGAAAAAATGGCATATAGTATCTGCACAGTAATGACAATCCCAAGATTGGGGTTTTGTGGACAGGCACAGTTGTTGCTCTGTAGGGGCAGGAAGTCTCATTAGCAGAAGCAAATGTACAGGAAACAGGAAGCAGGGCATAGTTGGAACATCAGTAAGTACAGTGGGACCCAGGGGTGCCGATTCTAATCTTGCAGCTCACCTTACTTGATTCAGGCTTTACTTACTTGTGAATGCTTCTCTCATCTAATGTCTTGGTATGCTACAAAAATAAGCCACGTATTTGAACGACTGACAGTCTGAAGCCACATGAGTTCAGAATATCAGTTGCACAAGTAGGCAAGGCATGTAATAAAATCCTGGGAATTAACTGACTGCTGTGTGCATGGCCAGCGCAAGGTTACCAAAGAGAAAAACGGCCGTGTGGATTTTAGAAAACGGTAAGATGACTGTGTCTGAAGATGCCCACATGTCTGTCTCGCGCTGGATGCCTCTGTGCTCCAGGCTCATAGAGCCAGGAGAGCCTAACAAGTGACACAATGGAATCGTGTCCATCTTCTGCCCGGTACCCTCCCAGTGGCTTCCCTTCTTACCCAGAGCGGCACTCAGGCCTCCAAAGGCCCTCTGTCCTCTGCACACCCTCTTCCCTCTTTGTCCTCATCCACGCCTTTCTCCTTGGTTGACTCCAGCCTCAAGCTTGTCGCCAGGCATGGAAAACATGCACCTCCCCTCCCTTACCCCAGAGCCTGTGCACTCTGCTTGGAATGCCCCTCCATCGCAAACACAAACAAGAACAAACCCATTCAGCAAGCCCTTCTCAGCTCCTTCACATCCTTTTCTCCTTGAGTTTTTTCCTGGCTACCATCTCAGAGATTGCCCACCTGCCTCTCGGGAGCCCATCAGCTTCCCCACTGCCTTTTGTTCTGTGGCACTTACCATAGAACATAGTGTATGTTTTCTGATGTGCTTGTTTACTCTCTGTCTCCCCCTGAAATGGAAGCAGGGATTTTAATCCGCCTTGTCCACTCCTCTTTAACCAGCACTAAAAGAGTATTTGGACCCTCGTAGGTGTCCAGTGAATATGTGTTGACTGAATATACAAATGAATGTTTGGATCAACAGATATTACAGTTTTTATACTGTGGCCATTGTGTGATCTGCGTCTGTAAGTCACTGTCAGCTTAGGTGCGTATACAAACAAAGCTGCCTAATTTGAGTAGTTCAAGAGTTGGTGAGAGCCTCAGACATACTGTTCCGTAGGGCATGGTTGAAAAGCAGTAAATGTACCGAGTCGAATAGAATGATTGAAGGGTAGGAACACAGGCAGGAGGGAGGGAAGGGTGGGAAGTATCACTCCACTCCTGAATCTGTGTATATGAAATCCATGAAATTTGAATACCTTAAATAAAAATTTTTAAAAAAGAAAAAAAACTTTAAAAAACATAGAATGATGGTTGACGACTAAGTACCAGCTTAGGAAATAAATGCTTCGCATCTGTTGTCGTCTTTATTCCTCATAACAGCAATGGTAGGGCAAGAAACCGAGGATTAGCTGCGTGAAACCAGTTGTCCAGGGTCAGAAGGTTGGAAGCGACAGAGCTTGAAGTCACATTCTTTGAGGCCAGAGCTGTGTTTTTAACCCCCAGAAGCTCTGTGACATTCTCCCTCCCCCCTCCCATGCCGTTTTTGGAACAGTTACTACACAGAATGTGTTGGGAGAGGACTCTACCGACCATGGTATTGTGAATTTTCCCTGCACGATCCTCTCCAAACATTGAATTTTCCCATCTCCCCAGCCCAGCCCCCATTTCCCCCATTGCTCTTCTTCCTATCTTAATGCAGCAGCTCTCTGAAAAGCCAGGGTTTCTCTAACTAGGACGTATTCCAGCCTTGGCAGGACCAACAATGAGGGCATCTGCAGATAGAGGGAGTCTGTCCGTGGCTGAAGGAGGGAGGGATGGGAGCCTGGCCGGGGCCTCCCCAGCTGCCTCATTCCCCTTCCATCTGCCAGGGCCCCTCCCCTGCAGCCTTGAAAGGATTCAGTATCTCCTTCTGGAGGGCAGTCCCCTTAGGAAATGTTAGTGTGTCTTAATGCGCGTTCAGAGTTTGCTGTACATGCACATTCGATACAGTGACTTCTGGGAAAACTTGCCTTCCTTGAAGACCAGTGGAATAGACATCTCATCATTTGACAGTACCTAGGCTGAGGTGGAGTGGGGTGGAGGTGTGAAAGAATGTGAGCACTGCTGTGTCTGAGTCAGGTCTCTGTATTTGGGAGGGAGGGGCCGGAGACAACAGGAAACTTGAAATGTCTCAGGTGAGTTGAAGAGAGCTAGAAATGACCTAGTGCTTTGCTGAGCACATACTTGCAAGAGTGCACCCTTATGGGCCTCCTTTAAATATGAGCCCAAGAGAAGGAGTAGAGGAGCTTTTCTTGCCTGGGCAGTAACACCAACCCAGTGGTCCCTTTGCATAGGAAATCCCTACTGGAGCATCAGCAAAGAGACACAGAAGAGACCACTGAAGTCAAAACCCCGTAAATTCATCTGGCGTATTTTGAATTGAAAAGCAATGTAGACTGCAGTGTGGAGCTTTTATTTTCCTTCTCAATATCAATATTCCACTCAGATGTATTTCAGTAAAGGCCAGATTGTCTCTTGAGAGGAGAATAGAGATGAGTGGGCTAGGCTGACCGTAGCCATAGCAGCAGTTGGTTCACATCAGTGCTATAGAATCTCTGGAAGGAGCTGGGAAAGTAATGTTGTGCATTGATTATGTACCAACGCTTTACAAGCCAGCTCAAAATTTAGTAGATTAAAATAGCAACCAGGGTGGCCAGTATTTGACCTAGTGCTTAAGGCTCCTGCAAACCATATAGGAGTATCTGGGTTCAATACCTACCTCCAGTTCCTGACTCCGACATACTGCTAATGTGGACCCTGGGAAGCAGCACTGATGACTTAAGTAGTTGGAGTCCTGCCACTTACATGGGAATTCCCAGCTGCCAACTTCAGCATCCCCTAAACCCCCAGTAGGTGCTGGTATCTGAGGAAGGAAGGGAGCTCTTGCTTTGTCTGTTCTGTCTGCCTGTCATAAGTAAAAAAAATTTTTAAAAATATGCAAAACAAACACTTTTAAAAATAAAATAGCTACTATTTATTTAGGATGAGTTTGGCCAGGCAGTTTTCATACTGTTCTTGCCTGGATTCATTCATCTGCCTACAGTTACCTGGTATCTAGAATGCGGCTGGTGAGGCTGATGTGGTTTCCTTAGCTGTCTGGTGGTTTGGATTAGCTGCCAGCTGAGTACTATGGCTCTGGCAGGCTCTTTCAGGCTTCTTAGCATGGTGAGTGGGTTCTAAAAACAGAGAGAGGAAACCCGACGTGCAAATACTCTTCCAGCCTCTGCCTGTATCACATTTGCTAATGTCTCATTGGCCACATCAAGTCATGCAGCCAGACCCAGAGTCATTGTGAGAAGTGACCACACAAGGACACGGATATGGGAAGACCTGATTTAGTGGAGAGATCCTTATGGTAACAGTCTACCATAGGTAGATATTGGAAAGTCAGAGTAAATAGATTGAACTTAGGTGTTGTTTCAAATGTGTGAAATTCAGACCTTGAAGACAGGGAATGATTTCCCTGCTACCAATGAGCTGAGTTGCCCAAAACTAGAAGATCCTTTTTTTCTTTATTTTTAGAACATATTTTAGGGGCTGGCACTGTGGTGTAATGGGTAAAGCCGCCACCTGCAGTGCCAGCCTCCTATATGACACCAATGTGAGTCCTGGCTGCTCCACTTCTGATCCAGCTCTTTGCTATTGCCTCTCTGTAACTCACCCTTTCAAATAAATAAATAAATCTTTAAAAAAAAACATATTTTATTGACTTATTCAGGAGACAGATTGGAGAAGAGCCTGTCTGCTGGTTCATGCCCACAAATGCTTGCAATGACCAGGGTTGGACTGGGCTGAAGTTAGGCGCTGGGAATGGAATCCAGGTCTCAGGTCTCCTAGACGGATGACAGGAACCCGATGAGTTGAGCCATTTACTTGCTGCCTTCCAGGATCTGCTTCAGCAGGAAACTGGGTCCAGGAATCAGAACTGGGAATCAAACCCAGGCAGTGTGATATGGGATAGGGGCCTCTTATCCACTAGACTGAGTACCCTGATCCCCCTTTTTATTTAAGAAATATATCAAATACAAATTGTTTTCAGATATTTATAGATCATCACCTGCTCTTCTACTTAAAGAGATAGATCGTTTTCAGATCTGGTACCCAGGTAATTTTTCTATTATCTCTAAATGGGAGCCCCAGAGAAAAGTCCTTTGTAAAGGGGTCCAGATGCTCAAAGACTAATGGAGGTTAACTAGGGTACATGCCCTATTATACATTTAATAAAAATAGAGTGGAATTATGCAAGTATGCAGATAAGCTAATCATCTGACCTCATCAGCAATGCAGATTTTAAAAAGCCTTTCTAATTACTTCCTCAGCTTGGCTGAAGGTATGGGTAAAAAGAGTTTCCCAGCATGCTGGTAGCAGATGTATTTCATAATATTTATTGAAAATATTGGAAAGAATTCCTCAATTATGATGCTCCTGAAAAGTACATCAGAAAGGATATCAGATTTAACATATTTTATACTTTCATTAAGATATAAACATAACCATTTAGATGATGATATTCCAACCCTGATGAGTTACTTGGAATCTTTCATACAATTAGACTTCAACTTGCAAAGCCAGATTTCTTATTGCTCAACTGCCTGCATCTTCTTTGAGTTGTATTACTGACCTGTGGAAGCTCTAATTGTCTTGGGACCTCCAGAATATCCTCTTTTCTTTGGCTGTTTGCTAATTTGGTATTTTGGCAAAGGCATCTTAGGGCATTATGTTTCAACAGCTTTAAATGTTAAATTGTTGACATTCATAGACATATGTAACACCATACACTATGTGATTTGGAAGCCTAGATACATCTGATATTCACTTTTCTTGGCTGGCTTTGAGTAGTTGCAAATGTCTGTTAAATGAATCATTCTAGAACAGACTCTCCCAAAAAGAAATTATCTATGAATTCCTGGCTAGATTACTTGCATCAGCTCTGGGCGCTCTACTGCTTGTGTGCTGCTTGTCTTTAGCTTCCATTCTGTGAGCTACTCAACATCTCTCCAGGTGCGTTACCGGTACAACAGTGATCCCAAAAGATTACAGCTCCTAGTAGTGATGTAGTAGTAATATAACCATCTTAGATTTGTAAGTACAGGGGGTTTCAAAAAGGTCATGGGAAATGCACATTATCTTTTAATTCCATTTTGCTTTTTTTTTTTTTGAAGTATGCTTGTATACTCTACGAAGTTCAGACAACTGTGAAATTGCCTGATGATGCATTTCTCAGAATGCCTCCCTGTGGTTAAGCAATGAACACATATAGCCACCTTGTGATGTGAGTTAGCTTGCGCCCGTTTCTGTTGCCTGAAGTCAAAATCACTCTTAAATGATAGGGTGAATTCAGTGCTGCTGGAGTGACTGCTGGGCAAGCACCCTCATCAGTTGGTGGTGGATCTGGTTGCTTTGACTTGCAGAGCATGTCCAGCATCTCTCTCCAGGTGTATCTTCCCTAGAGATCAGGTGGAAAGCAGACTTTGTCCTCTGGGACATTCAGAAGCTCTTAATGAATATTGCTTCATAATTCCTGACCTTTGGGGAAGTGAATTCTGAGTTTAAATAAGTTGTTAGTATAGAGTCACAGTACACGGAATTGTTTTATTTGAGGACAAGGACAGAAAATATGGATGACCTGAAATATGACTTAAATTTTTTGCTAGTGATACTGAAATGAGGATATAGCTATGCAGTTGAAAGTCACAAGGTAAAACACCTTCTATGTCCCAAATATTAAATCTCTAAACCAGTTTCCCAACCTGGGTATGACTGATATTTTAGACTGGTGAATTCTTTGTTGTGGGCACCTACTATCTTGTGTAGTGGCAAAAAATTTTGTAGTATCCTTGACCTCTGTCCAATAGATGCCAGAGCATCTTTTTTTTTTTTTTTTTAAGATTGTTTTATTTATTTGAAAGTCAGAGTTAGAGAGAGAGAGAAAGACAGAGACAGGTATTCCATCTGCTGGAATGGCCAGAGCTGTACCCATCTGAAGCCAGGAGCTTTTTCTGGGTCTCCCACACGGGTTCAGGGGCCAACCACTTGGGTCATCTTCCACTGCTTTCCCAAGCCATAGCAGAGAGCTGGATCAGAAGTCGAGCAGCTGGGACATGAACTGGTGCCCATATGGGATGCCAACACTGCCGGTGGTGGCTTTACCTGCTACGCCACAGCACTGGCCCCACCAGTAGCATCTTAACTCACTCCCTACCCTTCCACATTATGACAAGCCAAAATGTCTTTAAATGTTGTCAGAATATTTCAGAAGGATAAATTTGACCTCAGTTGAAGACTGCTGCTTTTTTTGTTTTAATAATCTTTTTAATTCACCCAGCATTTACCAAGCACTTCCATTGTGCACAGCACATTTTGGTTTATTTTTATGTTATGTATTACCCTAGTGCTCACCAGGTTTAACAGACACCTGTTCCTACCTAACCTAGTTTATTAGAAATATGTTGAAACTTTAGGCATAGTTTTTTTTTTTATCAATATTGTAAGTATTAATCATAATCATAAGAAGTTGGCTTTTAGCGGTAAGAAATGATAAAATATCAGCATTTCCATGTGGTTCTAAGTAATGTATGATGCACAGTAACCAAAAAAGATGTGGAAAAAAAAAGTGAAATTGTAAATGTACTCAAATGTCATTGTAACTATGCTTTTAGTGCATTTTGTTTTCCTTTGCAAATGGTGGCAGTTTGGGAATCAGGGAGGCAGTCCGAGGAGCAGCCAACCAGGTAGAAATGGGTCCCATTAGCAAGGCCCTGGTATGGCCAGTGCTGCTCTTTTAATTGAAATGGTGTGTGTGTGTTTGACCTGAGGGCTGATCGAAAGTCTAGGCAGTGGTTGCTAAAACTATTCACAGAGCAAAAGAGATGGGATTAAATCTATTTAAAAAAAAATATGTGC
Organism: Oryctolagus cuniculus; assembly: GCF_051225735.1. Classification (NCBI taxonomy): domain Eukaryota; kingdom Metazoa; phylum Chordata; class Mammalia; order Lagomorpha; family Leporidae; genus Oryctolagus; species Oryctolagus cuniculus. The sequence goes on from NC_142875.1 coordinate 38,995,321, forward strand.
TAACATATTAAATGATGATAATGATCCTCTCATTTAAAGCATCTGACGGTTCAGTCAACAGAGGCGAGAACATCGGGCTGCCTCTTGCTGTGGCAAGTTCATGGTGGGAGGAGCATCTTGTCTAGAAATGACTTTTTGAGAAATGGAGTCAGGATGGAGGTGCAGAGAGCTTGCTAGCAGATATTCAGAGTACTACCAGCTCTGTCATTTTTGTGCCTTCAGCTCTCTACTTAGAGCCGTAAGGAACTACAAGACGTCACTTCACAAAAAATACGTGAAACTTTATTTTAGTCATGTCAGTGTTGTTTTAAAACCTATTATGAGAGCATTCAGCCGTTACTACCTCTTCTGCCTCATGCTTTGAACTTTCCAGGCAGAGTGGTAATGAGCAGTAAGATGGCCAGAAGTCTGGCAGCAGAATTCATGGGGCGAGAGAAGCCAGAGGGTTGAACAGGAGCTCTGAAAGTATATTATCAGTGTTTCAACACCTAGGACTTGGCACTACTGTGGATTTTATGGTTTTTGTTCTATAATCATAGCTGTGATATTTGAGAACTGATACAGGCTGAGAGCTGATGTGTGAATCAAATGAACAAGGAAAGGAGTCAGTGGATAATCAGTATATAAAACACACAGCTTTCACTAATAATTTCCTGTGATGTCTAGAGAATTCCACTTGTGTTATATGCACAGCAGAGACGTTCGGTGCTTGATGTTGGTCCAGGACAAGGTTAACTTTCTGCGCACTAATTTTAATTCATTATATATGCCTTTTTTTCCCAGCACAAATGGACCCCCGAGGCCTATCTCCCAGACAAAGTAAAAGTGACAGTGATGATGATGACCTGCCAAATGTGACCTTAGATAGCGTTAATGAAACTGGATCTACGGCCCTTTCCATAGCCAGAGCAGTACAAGAGTAAGTATCACATTCTCAGGATGAAATAAGAATTGCCAAGGTGATCAATGGATAATGGGAAGTGCAGCATCTCCTGTTCCCCAGACATGTCATTCTAGCTCCGCACTGGCACGCCTGTCCGCATCTTTCCATTCAGCCTGTCCTCCTTGGGAAAAGATTAGGCTAGGGAACAGAGTGTTTTAAAAGAGCTGGAATTTTTGTGTTTTGATTAGATATAAGACCTCTGTTCATCTTTTCTAATTCCCCCTGCACCCTTCTCCTTTGCTTTGAAAAAAAAAAAAAAAAGTGGTCTTTTGAATGTCACTATCTAATTATCATCATCATCATTATTATTCATATACAAAGTCAAGGGAAATCATGGCAATATCATTATCTTGTTTTGATAGGAAATTACAGAATAGCTCTTTTGAAGACTTACATGTGGAAGATGTTGAAAAATAGGAATCCTATGTAACGATTTTTTAAAGGGCTCTTTTCTCCTTTTACCTGGAACAAAGGGTTCGAGTTCAGGGCTTGTTTGTTGAAAAGAGCAGCTTTTCTGCCGTTGTCCACTCTGTATCCAAACTGAAATCTATGTTAGTCCATGTGCATTTTTCCCCTCTAGAGTATTTTAGTATTTTTTTCAGCTTTACTGATGGATTAAAAAAAAAAGTTGTGCATATTTAAAGCTGATTTGATATAAATACACATAATGTTAATTAGCACATCCATCACCTCATACAATTCTCTTGCTAGATGGATGTCTGAGAACATTCAACATCTACTCTCTATAAATTTCAAGTGTGTGATATGGTATTATTTTCCATAGTCACCATGTGGTATAGTAGATCCTCAAGCGTATTCTCATAACTGAAAGTTGGTACCTTCAACCAGCCTGTCCCCATTTCCCCCACCACCCTAGCCTCTGACAGCCACCATGCTACTTGGTTTCTATGAGTTCAACTTCTTATTTTATAAGATTTCACCTATCAGCAATGGCTATAGTATTTGTCTTCCTAAGTGGTTTTAAAAATGTAATCACAAAGAAGAGGAGGACTCAAACATCCATACTTGTTAATTAAGAGTTCACTCAAAATTATCTTCACAACCTCCCACCTAATAAGTTTTTCCCGTATATTAACTGCCTACCCTGCTCCATGCAGTAAGCTTTGAAATTTACAAAATAAAAATAAAAAAGGCATTGGTATGACATTTGAGAATTTACATCAGAAGTGTATGTCTGTATATGTATAAAATAAATAGTATATCTATTGATACATAATATATGTACACATAATGTGTATATTTGCATATGTATATTTGTGTGATGCATAATTAGGTGTATACATAATATTAAGTGTATACATAATTAAGTGTATACACATAATATATGTGATATATTAGAGTCATCAGGACATAGTGGACCTAAAATGAAATGTGTAATCAGAAAGATGTAGGTTCAAATTCACATTCAGGCCCCTCTGGCAAGTTACTTATCCACTCTGAGATGTTTCCTTTTCTGTAGTGGGACAACCAGAGTACTTACCTGACAGGACTATTGAGAGGGTTTGATACAGATACAAGGGATAAAAAGGAACTCCTAAAGTCTTAGGGCATAGAAGCCTTTAGTTAATGATGGATTTAGTATTATTCATAGTGGTAGTGGCCGTGGTGATAGTGTAGTAGTGGAAGTGTGACAGCTAGGAAGTGCAGGTGCAGCAAGTGTCGTCATTCTGATTTCACAAGTGAAGAGATTTCGGATCAAAGAAGATAAATAATGTTCTCAAAGTTCCATAATGCAGGGTAACAAGACAAAGTTAGGGCTTCCAACTCCAAAAATGCCTTTTCCTAAGAGTGTGTTCTCATATCACTCACCAGCAATGTTGTCACTCTTGAGCATTTACTAAACCGCTTTGCCCTTTCATTTGTTAAAATAACTGGTTGTAGTCCCTTGGTTTGTCAAAAGCAGGTGTTGACTTGAGCCAGCCTGGGCTTGAAATCCCTGGGGTTGCTGAGACGAGATTTCTGATGGTGACTGTCTGATTCTCAGTCATCAACACAGTCACCCTGATTTTATGTGAGCAGAGTCTGAAGATAGAGGAGCCCACAGTCTCAGCTGTGGGACTAGACTGAAGGACAAGTTTCAGTTTTGAGAGGAGCAGTAAGTTTCATGGGCATCCCAAACGCATTGTTTCCTTGCATCATTATAATGCATCTATAATTGATGTGTGTTTGTAGGTGTGTACATTTATTTCAAATCAAACTCTGAAGTTCAGTACTATGATGACTAAAATCTAAATGATGCCCACTCCATTGGGGCCTTATATATCGAATGATGATATTAGCTTCTTAAACAGAACCTCCTTTTTGTGCTTTTAATATTATGTGTTTATAATCGCATAGTATTTTTTAATGTGAAATCTTAATGGCAACCTCAGGAACTGCAGCTTCTTTATCAATATAACCTACCTGATTTGCTCCGTGTATGTGTTTTCAAGATGCACTATTTTGTATAAAGTACATACGGCTGTCTTTATTATTATTGTAAAAGTTGCAAGTGTATCTTGGGAGATGCAGATTTATTATTCATGGCAGTGTTTTCATTAAATGATTAGTAAAGAATACACTTAGCTATCACTTGGGAACCCCTTGCTTGCCAGGCCCCATCAATAGTTAATTAACTGTTGTTCAGAACTGAGCACATGTGGGTAAACACTCGGAAGTACTAAGATACTGTTAGAGAAGGCAAAATTAATAAATAAATAAATAAGCATGCTTTGCAGAGACCTCTTAAATATCGATGTGTTTCAAAACTTAGAAAAATATATGGGAGAAAACTTAATTCTGAGACGAATAAACACATTCTTGTTAGAGAATTTTTTAGAATTCAAAGTCAGCTTGTAATGTATGCAGAGGTGAATTGTCTCTCCCCTTGGTCTTGCCTTCATTCTGTACTACATGTCACTGATTCACTGTTTCTTTTTCCTCTTTTGACCTTCTGTAACTCCATAGCTGTCCAGAAACAGCTCACACATTCCAGTATAATCTGATCAAGAAGCTAATGCATCAAATACTAAGTGAATAGAACAATGTCAGCTTAGCATGTAAAAGCAGAATTTGAGAAGACATCTGTCAATCTATTTTATGTACGAGGAGAGCCTTCCTACAAGTGTTAGGTGGGGCCAGTGCCATGGCTCACTAGGCTAATCCTCCGCCTGCGGCGCCAGCACACCGGGTTCTAGTCCCGGTCGGGGCGCTGGATTCTGCCCCGGTTGCCCCTCTTCCAGTCCAGCTCTCTGCTGTGGCCCAGGAAGGCAGTGGAGGATGGCCCAAGTGCTTGGGCCCTGCCCCACATGGGAGACCAGGAGAAGCACCTGGCTCCTGGCTTCAGATCGGCACAGTGCCGGCCGTAGCAGCCATTTGGGGGGTGAACCAACGGAAGGAAGACCTTTCTCTCTCTCTCTCTCTCTCTCACTAACTCTGCCTGTCCAAAAAAAAAAAAAAGTGTTAGGTGGGAAAGGGTTGCGCAGGTAGAAAGGTGATAACAATCAAAGTTTTCCCTGTAATACAAGTAGGTAGCACATTCTGAAAAACCCTGAACAACTAGTTCACATTTTTCTTCTCAGCTAAAGAATCCCTTTCTAAGAAGGACTCAAAAGTTTCCTTCTTCTATCTTTGGCTACCAGTGGACTGTCAGGAAGGAGAGACAGGAGACAGCAAGATTGACAGTGGAGAAGGGTGAAACTGCCTTGTGGTATGCCAGCCCTTGGGGGGAGGCAGGCAGCTCTGACATGATGCTAATGCACAGGGTCGATATCTCCATCTCCTGCTCTTTGTCTCTTTCCCCATCGTCTTCTATGTTCAAGTTCACTGTCTTATCTCTTGCAATAACCATCACAGTGTGCATTCTCAAGCTGATGCCTCTATTGAGTCTATTTATGTAGCCTAAACCTTCATGTGCTAATATATTTCAAAATATCTAGTATTATATGTTGTATCGACTTTTAGAATGAACTTTTATTAAAAATCCCGAGTGTAGAAGATGTTGCCTTTGATTTGCTGTACAGAGGTCATTAGCCAAAATGCATTTGGCTAGGGTCGCAACACAAAGCCACCTCGATTTTGTCAAGAATTTTGTGACTGAGTACTTGAAGTGATCATTTCAACCATTTGCACTTACTTTTTCATGAATCAAGTTATGAGTGAATTCAGATACACTGGAAAACGTGGCCACTAAGAGACCCATGGATAGGCGCACGCCCTTTGCTTAGTTCCATTGTATAGATACCATGCAAGTCAGAAATCATGTAGTCGGTAATTCTGACAGGGCCACCTTCTAGTAGTTCATAGAACATCTGACTTGTTTTGGTGTGGTCCCCCCCAACCCCATGTTAAAACAGGGACATTACCTTCAATGACTTGTCAAACATAAGCATGAGAAGGAGAGGTAAAGGCAGATGATTAGAGTAAATTAGAATGATTAACTCTAAGCCTAGGCAAAATAAGGATGTATAGGTTACGCCTGCCTTTGTTACCCAGACCCTGTAGTTTCTGTACCCTCTTTTCTGCTTCCTCATTCCAAGCATTCATAATCACCTCAGGTTTAATGCAAGTAATATAGTTAAATTTCATCAAACTAAAGTGCAGATGAATAATATCTGGGAAAGGGCCCTCCACAGAGGAATTTCTGCCTTATCAGAAGTAAAGTGACAGAATGGGGATCCGTGTAATAATTGCAGCAAGAGTGGGGTGAGGTGGAAGACACGAAGACTCCAAGGTGAGCTTGTTTCCCAGAATCTTCGCTTTCAGACTGGGGAATGCAGGTTACTGGTTAACTCACTCTGACCAGTCTTCACTATCTGATCTTGGTTATAATTCTCAGAGGGAAACCAATACCCTATAAATGAGTAACCTTAGTTACTTTGATTTTGACTAGCATCCCTGATACCTGCACCTGTTAAAATGATACACTTTTTTTTTTTAAAGAACTTACTGTCAATTACATTTAAGCTAATTATAACACTCCACTGACTTCCTTCCCCTGTTTTTATTAAATGGGTTCCGTGAAGTGCCCTTTTTCTTGAAGATAAACAACTTATGAATTTCTGGAAACGAGTAGTTTTGTCTTTAGTGGTTTTATTATTTTTTTTCCTCTTTTCACTTAAAAGCTCTTTGAAAGAACAGAGAATAGTAGCAAGCTAGGTATCCCATCACTTCCTCAAGACTTCCCTTGTTGCTTGTTCAAGCATCATGATTCTTAATTTAGAGACTTGCATTTGACGATGGAAGAAAGTCTGGAATCCTGGGCAGATCTCTTTTTCATTTTTCTTTTCTAAACTTCTTGGACAGTTACCACTCGTCCTGTTTCTCTGACTTTCCACATGCATGATTGTGTTCATGTCTTCTAAAGGACAGCAGAGAACAATGCTCAAGACTAGAACCAGTCCTGAGAGCCCACTTTTGCACTGATTCTATGAAAGCTCATGTAGTTTTTTTCCTGTCATTTGCTCTGTGGTGCTGCTTTTATCCTACAGATAAAGAAACCAAGATCCAGAGAGGTTTTGTCTATCCCCAGAGGCCCCAAAGCTAGCAATTTGCAGAGCTCGTATTCCAATCCAAGTTTGTCTGACTGCAAACCTACATTCCATTCTGACAGCAGCTCCTATGTTACACTGTGGCTTTGAATCTCTGTGCCGAAACAATCCACAGTTAATAGGTTTTTGAGTTTGGAACCCCAATAAGCATACCACGTACGTGAGCTAACTTTAGACCTTCTAATCCTGAAAGTAAGTCTCTGTTACTTTAAAGGTCATCTGCTTTAGGGAGACACCTTTTCTCAGAAATATACAGAAAGAATTCAGTGTCTCGAAATCGCAGGCTTATATTGAAATGTGAGGAAATAAAATGCAAAATATTAGAGTGTTCTTTAGATAAACTGTACTGTTCCTGCTACTTTTTTCAAAGACATTAGCACTGGGGAAAACTGTGATTTTTAGGTATCTTTTAGTATAGATATATGTGCTGATTATTCCATCACACCGGGAGTGAACGTCCCTCTTAGGGACTGCTTTCTGCCAGGCCAAAAAAAGAGCAGCTGTCTGCAGATTGACAGGAGACCATCATCAGATTTTTTACTTCTTGACTGAAAACTTGGAGAATGTTCAGGTCATATCACCTGTCAACTATCAGCTGAGTTGATCGCACTCCAACAAGAAGCCGGAGAGTCCTCATGCACTGGCTCTCAAAATTTAAGTGTTAAATTGTTTCAGTTTTTCCTCTTAGATGCTTCCCAGATTCTTGCTACCTTCTTTTTTTTTTTTTTTTTTTTTTTTTTTTGACAGGCAGAGTGGACAGTGAGAGAGAGACAGAGAGAAAGGTCTTCCTTTGCCGTTGGTTCACCCTCCAATGGCCGCCGCGGCCGGCGCGCTGCGGCCGGCGCACCGCGCTGATCCGATGGCAGGAGCCAGGAGCCAGGTGCTTTTCCTGGTCTCCCATGGGGTGCAGGGCCCAAGCACCTGGGCCATCCTCCACTGCACTCCCTGGCCACAGCAGAGGGCTGGCCTGGAAGAGGGACAACCGGGACAGAATCCGGCGCCCCGACCGGGACTAGAACCCGGTGTGCCGGCGCCGCAAGGCGGAGGATTAGCCCAGTGAGCCGCGGCGCCGGCTTTGCTACCTTCAAATGTGTCATTTTTATTTAATAAGTCTTCACAGGTTTGGGGCAACTTCAAAGCCCCACTCAGCTCCTACCAAAGAATTGACTTTTTTTCTTTCTTTCTTCCTTTTCCAAAAAAAATAATAATTTATTGTTTGGGGATGACGTTTTTAATTTATATGAGAGTCGACGGATTAATGGCTTCACTAAATAAAAAGTTCAACAAATGAAAATGAAAAGACCATCAGTCAGTAGGAAAATGGGAAGGGCCATAAGTAATAATCAAATGAAAAGATGTGCATCCTCACTTAAACTTTAAAACAATCACAAAATATTTAATACTGTGATAGTAAATAGTTCCTATCAGTTTGCAGGACAAATATTTCAAAATTTGATAAACATTGTATTTGCACCTCAGCTGTGCTACATGGGCATTTCTTCTAAGAAATGACTTTTGCGTTGGATGCTGGGTGGCAGTTTGATTGTAATAGTGACACAGTGTCATGCCTGGTGTGGCACTGCTGATAGGTAGATCAGAGGAGCACTCATCCGCTGGTGAGATGAATGCGGTTCGGTTCGTCTTTTGAAGGAAGTCAAGGAAAAGCTCTGATTTACTGTAAATGATTGCGGATGAAACGCAAAGTGTGTGTTTGGCCTTCATCAGCCCAGTAGTCTTTGAAGTCTTAAAAAATTAAAAATAGTGATCACGCCGGCGCCGCAGCTCACTAGGCTAATCCTCCTCCTCGTGGCGCCGGCACACCGGGTTCTAGTCCCGGTCGGGGCGCCGGATTCTGTCCCGGTTGCCCCTCTTCCAGACCAGCTCTCTGCTGTGGCCCGGGAGTGCAGTGGAGGATGGCCCAAGTACTTGGGCCATGCAGCCCAAGAGACCAGGAGAAGCACCTGGCTCCTGCCATCGGATCAGCACGGTGCGCCGGCCGCAGTGCGCTGACCGCGGCGGCCATTGGAGGGTGAACCAACGGCAAAGGAAGACCTTTCTCTCTGTCTCTCTCTCTCTCTCACTGTCCACTCTGCCTGTCAAAAAAAAAAAAAATAGTGATCACTTCACAAGCTCAGTTATTTAAGAGCATGGTAGAGACCATGTGTGTATACATTACCCCTTTTAACTGCTTTCATTGGACAGTGTTGGGCCCTTTTTTAAAAAGAAAAGTATAATGAAGTTTGGCTAATCATTTGGAACTGTTTCATGAATTAATAAATTAAGTCGTGTTGTTCATGCGGCAATCTGTTAATTTATTCATTCAACCCTGTGTTGCATGCTGGGAATACAATGTGAATGACTGATTCCTGGCCACCAGCAGCCCACACAAAAGTATTTGAGATAAATTACTAGAGCAGAGATGGGCAAGACATAACTCAGACTGGAATGGATAAGAGCCTTGAGATGCGACAGGGGTTCACAAGTGAGTGAGAAAGAGAGGTGAGAGATGAAGCTGCTTGCAGAGAGAGGTCGGGACCTGATGAGCAGGGATGAATTTGTTCTGTGGACAATGGGCAGATCCTGATGGGTTTTAAGATCAGCTTTGTGTTTTGCACATACCTGTCTCAGGGAAGCTGGGCGTGGTTTGGCAGGTTGAGCACTGTACATCCCAAAGGTGCCGTTTACATCATGGTGGGTATGAATAGCATTACCTAGGTGTCCACAGTCTCCATAATTGGACACAGATATTTGCGATGTGAAGCTTATTGTATATAGCATAAGTATCCTGCCTACATGTTATCTATGCAGAGGGCAGATAACATGTCCTGAACTCTTTCTATCTCCGAGCTAGCACAATACCTGATCTGAAACTGGTTTCAACACTAGTGCTTATGTTCCAGTGGATAGGGTAGGAGGAGACAGACAGTAGGCATGTCATTGTATCTCTGAGGAAGGCACGTTACACAGGTAAATCAAGGGGCATATAGGACCTAGGCCATGTGCAGGTAGTAGCCAGGGTATGCTGTTTCATGCAAGACATGCAGACAGACACTCATAAGGTTACATTTTCAGGAGAATTATAAGGAGGCGTGAGATCAAAGAACTTGGATAGGTAAAGGAAAGTGGTTCCAGGAAGAGGAATAGGGCAGGTGCGTTTCAGGTCATTCAGGAATGAATAAATGAACAATTACTAACTGGAGAGCATTAGTTATGGTTCCTGAATTTTATAGAAGAAACTGAGCACCATAGAGACCCACTAAGTATTCTGGCATCACATCCCTAGGAGAGGGAGCTAGGACTAGATCGCTTCAGTTACTCATGCTTGCCACTCTGTGCTGCTGTAAAAATTTGCTTTTTTGAAAGGGAATCCACAAATGGTTATTTAGATCCCCAAACCCCCTAAAAAGTACGCAAAACTATTTTTTTCTTTCAAAGTATGTGTTTGCTTTGTACTTCTTTTTGGCATGAGTTGTTGAAATTTGCTTAGGTATATATGTCATCATGTAAAAAAATATATAAAGTATTTCCCCATTAATTTGAATGTTGGAGTTGCAACAACTTGTGTTTCAATCAGTTATTTCAAAGTGATTTTCTCAAGCACATGTTATTTTGCTCAAGAATGCTTAAAACTTCCCCTGTTGAGTCAAAAGTATCTACTCTCCTGGGAAATGTTGTGTTTATTATTTATCTTCTACTAGGCATTAAATACTTTTTTCACTAAAAATTATGCAAATTTTAATTTCAAGTAACAGCTTAACCTCACAACTTTGCGTGCAGAATCATTTGATCATAAAAAAGTATCATGCTACACAGATGATACTATTCTGAGAGGGATTTGTATCTCTTCTCTCTATGGCTAGCATTTTATTTTTCTTAGTGTTTATTTCTATCTACTTGAAAGGCAGAATGACAGACTGAGATACACACACACACACTCAAATAGAATTCCATCTGCTGGTTCCCACGCCAAATGGCTGTGACCACGAGGCAGAAGGTCCATCCAAATCTCCCATGCACTTGATCAATTGTCTTCTGTGTCCCAGGAAACTAAGAGGAAGCTGAGTCTGAAGTAGAGGGGCCAGGGCCTGATATGTTCCATGGATGTCCTATGCAGCCGCTTAAACTAACACAATACAAAATAACCAATTTGGCCCCTCCCTCAACTGAATTGAATATATTCTGACATAGTTATAAATAGATACTTTTTCAGCCTCCTTAACCACTTGAAAAGGGTTAACAGAATGTTGACTTATGTTTTTTGTGTTTTTTTTGACAGGCAGAGTAGACAGTGAGAGAGAGACAGAGAAAAAGGTCTTCCTTTGCTGTTGGTTCACCCTCCAGTGGCCACTGCACCCGGCGCACCACGCTGATCCTAAAGCAGTAACCAGGTGCTTCTCCTGGTCTCCCATGGGGTGCAGGGCCCAAGCACTTGAGCCATCCTCCACTGCACTCCCGGGCCACAGCAGAGAGCTGGCCTGGAAGAGGGGCAACCGGGACAGAATCCGGCGCCCCCACCAGGACTAGAACCTGGTGTGCTGGCGCCGCAGGCGGAGGATTAGCCTATTGAGCCACAGCGCCGGCCTGACTTATGTTTTAAACTCCTATGCCTCATTATAGTGGGACTGCTTTACTTCTTGGTGATCCATTTAAAGATGGATAGAAATTAAACTTTTTAAACACAATGTTTTTGTTTTTTTAAATAGGAAATTCCAAAATTACATCCTGGCTAGAGTTGATGTGCCACTTTATTTGATGGTGGCTAGTTACTTTTACTACTTTTAAATTATGTTTCAATTTAAAAAACAGTCTTACTGATCTCTAGGAATTCAGAATGTCAGATTATTGATTTTTCATGTGTTTATATAGTTTACTCCATAGTAATTGCATATCAATTCACTTTCAAATATTTGACATACTTCTCCATATGAGATATTCACATAGGTTTTTCTTGATAGATCTTTTACCTGTAATCACATTGTAAATATACATACACCATTTATATTTATCAAATACATCCATTCTTAATGGGTATAAGTAGTGAGTGTAGGAAGTCATTTCCTATGCATTTTTGATGTGTGTCAATAAATACTCAGTGATAATGTTGAAATATTAGTAACTTTCACTGCAAGTCCCCAGAACCATTCATCCCTATTTCATTTATTCATACAGAGTACACGTGATTGGAAACCGTACAGTTACATATTTGAAATTAACCCAGTTCACCAGGATAGAGTCTCTTGTTTCTCATCTCGTGCTGTGGACTCTCTCTTCTTATGCCTGTCTGTGAATTGTAGCCATTGTATCAGTATTTCTCCTTGCTTTATATCACTCGGCCACATACTGGGATCTCATTTAATACATTTACTTACATGAATCAAATGAGAGTAAAACGTTGAAGGATATGTTTTCAGGGAAAGACTGCTACGTGGAAAAATCTGATTTAGATAGGAAAAGATAGCTCGCATCAGAGTGAATCTTGCCAGGCTGACATTTCAGACGGTCACCTCTGATGATATTTTGCCATCTGTCTCACACTCATGCATCTAAGAGTCATTAGTCATTTGGAATCCAGTGCTTCCATTAGCATGGTTTACCCTAAAAGTTAAATCCCACGCCAGGTACAGTCAGGTCTATTAAACATTCCAAGACATTTTGAGAATACTCTGAATTAGTCTTCTGCAAAATTACTGGTATGAGGGAAAAGAGCACCAAACTTTAATTTAAAAAGTAAATTCTGCTAAACCCATCTCATACCAATAGTATTTTATCTCTATTTATGGGAAAATAAACCTAACCTATAAAAATGGCTGTTTACCTTTAATTGAAAAGTCATTAGGTATTTTTAGGAAAACATTTTATGAACGTAATTTTTAATATTAGACTAAGACTATTGCCATTTCTGGATAAAATTCTGGATCTTTGTTTTTAAAGATTTATTTATTTGAAAGAGTTAGAGAAAGAGAGTGAGCGAGAGAGATCTTCCATCCACTGGTTCATTGCTCAAGTGGCTGCAACGACCAGAGCTGGGCTTTTTTTAGGTCTCCCACGTGGGTACGTGGGCCCAAGTACTTGGCCCATCTTCTGCTGCTTTCCCAGGCACATTAGCAGGGAGATGGATTGGAAATGGAGCCGCCAGGACTTGAATTTGCACCCACATTGAATGCCGGTATCGCAGGCAGTGGCTTTACCTGCTACACCACAGTGCTGGTCCCTGGGTTTTTCTTTATCATTTGAGTGAAGTCACATGACCAAGCCAAGCGTCAGTGGGGTGAAGGGCTCTATTTCTGCCATGGAGATGAAGACTTAATGAGAATGATGACTGATGTGCTGATATTTACTGTTTATGGGAACAATTCAAGTGAATTCACATATTTAAAGAGAAGGAATAATTTATCCATTTTTCTAATTACCTAAATTTTAGCAAAATTTAGTAATGATCTCATAAAATTGCTAGGGTTCTGATGTTTATCCTATATTATTATTCTTAATCTGACTTGATGTATATTTTAAGTTGATAATAGCATTTATTGTGTCTTGATTTCAAAGTGTAAGTCCTTTTCTCCCAGGTATATGCTCTAAGAAATGTTTGCTTTGGCAAGTATAATGGAGTGGCAACACGAAAATTCAGGACTTGAGAAGGGCCTCATTGTGGCCAAATAAGCTACATCTGTGAGATGTACTTATAGTCAGTCTGTAAATGCAAATTAACATTCATTAACCTCCTATGATGTACAAAATGACAAAAAAGATAATTAGCTATTGTGCCTTTTCCCCCTTGATTTCTGAGGGCTCTACTAGTGACAAAACACGAATAAAACATAGAATCTAAACTGTTATTGAGATAATTGGAAATAAAACCTTTAAACTAAAATTTCATAACCTTTCATTGTAAAGTGTTTTGGTCTTCAATTCTGCATCCATTCTCTTGTTTTGTTTTGTATATGTAAGCACTACCACAAGAGACAGAGAATGTGACATTGATTGTTTTAGTTGAAGTATTCATTTTTTAATGGATTTTAAATTGCACATTTAGAGAAATTTCTCCTAATATATAACAGGAAAATACAAATAAGAAAGTTGATTAGAAAAGACAGATTACTGTTACAGTCAAGAAGTCAAAATATCTTCTTGACATCTTGTTTTGGGTCAATTACATTGTGAGCTAAAATATTTTTATGACAATGTTTTTCAAAAGATTCATTTATTATTTTGGAAGTCAGTTACAGAGGGAGTAGGGGAGAGATAGAGCGAGATCTTCCATCTGCTGGTTCACTCCCCGAGTGGCTATAAAGGCCCACGCTGAGCCAAGGCAAAGCCAGGAGCCAAGAGATTCATCCAGATCTTCCACATGGGTGGCAGAGAACTGAGCACTTTAACCATCCTCCACTGCTTTCCCAGGCCATTCGCAAGGAACTGGATCCGAAGTGGGACAGGCAGAACGTGAACTGGCACCTGTATGGGATGTTGGTGTCACAGGCAGTGGCTTAACCCTTCATGCCACAATGCTAGCCCCAGAATAGTTTTTTGGTTTTGTTTTAATTTTTATTAGTGAGATGTAAACCCTGTTTCAAAGCCATACCTTTTTTTTAATGTTTTGTTTATTTGAGAGGCAAGCTATAGATAGGTAGAGAGGCAGAGAGAGAGAGAGAGAGAGAGGTCTTCCATCTGCTGGTTCACTCCCCAGATGGCTGCAATGGCCAGAGCTGTTCCAAATCCAGGAGCCAGGAGCTTCCTCAAGGTCTCCCACTTGGATGTGGGGGCCCAAGCACTTGGGCCATCTTCCGCTGGTTTCCCAAGCCATTAACAGGGAGCTGAATCAGAAGTGGAGTGGCCAGGACATTTACCAGTGCCCATATGGGATGCCAGCACCACAGGCTAAGGTTTACCCTACTACAGCACAGTGCTGGCTACCCCTCCTTTCCCCAGGACAGTTTTTACGTGATGCCTTATCCAAGTAAAGTCAGCAAACCAGATATTGTATGAGAATATCCTCAAAATTAGAAATTATTCAAAGAAAAAATAGTTACTGGATTAAAAGTGTATATCATATCATATCTTTGGCATGAAAATCAGAATGATTTAAAAAATACATCATCTTAGCACAAGCATTATCTTTGTGTTTATATACCTGTATTTTTACCTAAGCTTCCAGATTGACAGCTATCTTGAAACAAATGTGGAGTTTACTAAATCTGATGACATTTATCTTTCCAAGATCTAGTGCATACTGGTGTTTTGTAAGGAATTACGTGGTAAATTGTTAGTCATGCATATGAGTAACAGATTGGTCACCTGCCAACACAAATCAGGAAGAATATATCGGAAGTTATTGAAGTAATTCAGACTTGAGCATGCCTGGGCCTGAGCCAGGGCTCTGGTTGTGGCTTTGGAACAAGTATCAATAACAGTAACCCTAAGTGTTGTATTTCAAGTATAATGCTTTATAATCATCAGTTTACTCTCATTTATATATCTCACAGTGTTCCTTAATATGGCCACAGACGAATTATCGTATGTTGGGAAAGTGAACTTACTTAGCTGGTGTCATAAACTAATCAACTGGAGAGCTGCCGATGCCCAGTATAGTTTTCTTTCTACTGTTCGTGCAGAGAGCTCGTTCCTGCACTGTGTCTCCCAAGGAAAAGATTTCTGATTTGTATCTTAAAGGAACAAGTAATAACTTTGGTAATAATGGAATGGTAAGGAATACAATAAAGGAAGAAGGAGGAGCCATGCGGGGGAACTGATTAGTGCAGTGAGAGTAGCAGCTGAGGCGGTTTCCTCTGATGACAGAAGAGCCGTAAGGGCCTGCCTCATTGGGATTTGGAGACTAAGAAGTAGAATTTTTCAGGAAAGATGAGGAATACAGTGAGTCAGCAACGTAAGAATAATTACTGAGTTTTTTTTTTTTTACTTCTGGTGTTTCAGAAATGGTTTGCATGCAATAAAATACTCCTTGAAAAAATCACTTCATTTTTAAAGTTATTTGAGAGCCAGAAAGAGAGCTCCCATCGGCTGGTTCATTCCCTAGCTCTCTTCAATGACCAGACCCAGTGGGAGCCAGAACCTGAATCTGGAATGGGACCCAGACACCCTGATGTAAGACAAGGGTGCCCTAAGTGGCGTCTTAGCTCTTAGGCCAAACGCCCACCTACATACTCATACTTTCAGGGTTCAGTTCAAAGGGTTTAACAGTTGTATGTCTTTATAAACAGTGCAGAACATTTGCCTCATGCCCCTTACCAGTAAATTCTCTGCTGCTATCTAACCCCCTAAGCAGGTACTTTTTGGTGTCTGTCACTAATTAGTTTTAGACCTTCGTTTGTGGAATCATAATGTTATGTATTGTTTGTTTCCGACTTCTTTCATTAAACACGTTTTGGAGCTTCGCAGATACTGTTGCATTGCTAAGGAGTATTCCATTTGTGGATGTGACTTAATCTGTTTATCCATTCACTTCTTGACCAGCGTTTGGGCTGGTTTCAGCTTGGGACTGTTACAGGAAGGCTCCGGGAATGTCTTCTGAGGACATATGTTCTCATGTCTCCTAGGTGAATACAAAGGAGAATCTCTGGATCAGTGGTAGATGTGTGTGTATAAGGAACTACCTAAGAGTTTTCCACCAGCAGTGTGTGAGAGTTCCCGTCATCCACATCTCCAACTCCTTTTGATATTGACAGTCTTTGTTGTTGTTTTTTTTTTTTAATGACATTCTAGTGGTTGCTTAATTTTTGAAGCAGAATATAAGTAATTCAAAATGCCCAGGACGCAGTTTGGGAGCAGACCCTGCAGTGAAAGGCAAATGAAGGAAGATTTCATCCGAGGGACAGGGAGGCTGAGAGAAGCACGGGGTAAATAGGCCCTGTCCTTCCAAAGTTCAAGGAGAATAGAAACTGAAAGTAAATTCAGTTTCATAAAAATAGAAACTACATGTACCTTGGATCTTGTTGGGTTATGGAAAGAATATATGATTACAAATAAGCCAGAATGCAACCAGTTAATAGGGAGAAACTCTGAATACTAACTGAGTAGGACTGAGATTTTGAGAATGCAGGTAAAGAAATAGGGCTTTAAAGGAAATAGGAAAAGTAAGAGTGACAGCCAGAGGATTGATGGCTGCTTGTATAGAGATATACCCAGAATGGGGAGAAAATCTGAGGATTGTTCAAATAATTCTAATTGAAAATTAGATTAATTTTAATTAGAATGATTAGATATTATATATAATTACATATTATATATACTATATATTTTATATACTAGACATTTATATATATACTTATATATACTATATATTTATATAGTATATATAATATATAAACTTGCTCAAGTGGTATTTCTCTGGATAATATATATAAGCAGCAAACAGGAAGTTATATCCATTCAAAATATACTAATTAAAGATTCAGCAAATGCCAGAACCCTTTTTATCTCCTGTCTTTAATTTTCCTTCTTGGGACAGTATCCTTGTATTGTTATCCCTTTGAACTTTGGGATCCTCCTGCCTTCCTTTGATCTTTTAACTTCAAAAGTGAATAAATATTTGTAAACTGTAAACCCAAAGCATAGGTTGAGTCTCGATTCACCTTGATGAGAAAATAACAAGCTTTTCTTCTTGTAATAGGCCTTTCATTTGCTATCTCCACAATATTTTGTAGCCCTCTAACCTCCGCATCTCTTATCATCTGGATAAATGAAGGCTGTTAAGGGCTTTCCAGATTCCTACACTTCTGTAGCACCTGGGTGCTATACAGTTATTCGTTCATGTGGAGTAGAGCTGAGACCATGCAGTCAAAATTGCAAATCAGCATTCCTTAGTCATCTAGAGACTCCGACCTTTTCATGTGGAGTGAGTGGATGTCCTTCATAATGCCAAGACCAACGTTGAAAGCGATTTTCTGTATTCTTAATCCAGCACCTTAGACCGCTCGGCCACGCTATTTCCTCTGTTCTTAAACTCTGTCCATTCACCGCTTATGGAACATTCGCCATATAGAAGATACCACACTGAGGCTGTTGAAGTGACAAGTGGAGAATGCCATCTCCAACATGCTACAGGTGGCATCATTGTTGTGATTTCTAAGTTATTTGCATTCAAAGAAAATTAATGTTTTTCCATGTATTATATAATTTCTGCTATATTTCACATTTATTGTGCCATATGTGTGTGTGTGTGTGTGTATATATATATATATGTATATATATGGAAATCACCAATTGGGATGGTGTGCATGGGTCAGGTAAAGAATTCTTTATCATGAAGAAAAATAAAATTCAAGATCATCTCAAATGCTCTTCCAATTTGGCCAAAAAAAACCCAATCAGGTTTCTTTTTAACAAATCTGATTCTCATACGTGCCAGACATTGTTGATTTTAAAAGCCAATCATAAAGAGACAGAGCAGAAACAGTAGTCTCCTGGCTCAGTGTGAGAGATAGTGGGAGTCCAAAGATGCATATATACATCTTACTTCTTGGAAAATTTAGGTTCAGACACCCCATGTGGTGCAGAACAAGGTGTTGTAAGCCGTCTAATCAATTTGTTAATGTAATTAACAATCACATTAACAAAAGTCTGTTATTTCTGTGGGATAGCTAAAAATAAGGTGAGCCCTGCATAGAGCTATTAATTGATTATTTTTATAGAAAACTTAATAATATAAATTTCATAAGTACAACTTTTGGGTTATAGTGGTTCTTCCCCCCATACCGACCCTCTCACCCCCAAACCATCCCACTTCCTATTCCCTCTCCTATCCTATTCTTCATGAAGATTCATTTTTAATTATCTTTATATGCAGATCAACTCTATACTAAGTAAAAGATTTCAAGAGTTTGCACCCACACAGAAACACAAAGTATAAAGTACTGTTTGGAGACTAGTTTTACTGTTAATTCTCAAAGTACAACACATTAAGGACAGAGGTCCTACATAGGGGGCAAGTGCGCAGTGACTCCTGTTGTTGATTTAATAATTGACACTCTTATCTATGATGTCAGTAATCACCCGATACTCTTGTCATGAGCTGCCAAGGCTATGGAAGCCTCTTGAGTCCACAGATATCAACATTATTTAGACAGGGCCATAATCAAAGTGGAAGTCCTCTCCTCGCTTCAGAGAAAGGTACCTCCTTCTTTGATGGCCTATTTTTTCCACTGGGATCTCACTCACCGAGGTCTTTCATGTAGTTCATTTTTTGCCACAGTGTCTTGGCTTTCCATGCCTGAAATGCTCTCACGGGCTTTGTAGCCAGATGATCCAAATGCTTTAAGGGCTGATTCTGAGGCCAGAGTGCCGTTTACGACATCTGCCATTCTATGAGTCTGCTGTGTATCCTGCTTCCCATGTTGGATCATTCTCTCCTTTTCAATTCTATCAATTATTAGCAGACACTTGGTCTTATTTATGTGATCCCTTTGACACTATCTTTATGATAGTGTCATAAAGTCATATCTTTATCCTATCTTTATGATCAATTATGAACTTAAACTGATCACTTTAGGAAGATGGCATTGGTACGTGCCAACTTAATGGGATTTGGAATCCCATGGCAAGTTTTTAACTTTACCCTTAGGGGTAAGTCCGAGGGAATGTGTGCCAAACTGTACATCTACTCCCTCTCTTATTCCCACTCTTATTTTTTTAACAGGGATGAATTGTCCATCAATTGGATTTAAACACCTAAGAATAATTCTGTGTTAAGTAAAGAGTTCAACCAATGGTATTAATTAGTAAAAGAAAATACTAAAAAGGATAAAATAGTAAGCTGTTCCTTAATAGTCAGGACAAGGGCTGATCAAATCATTGCTTCTCATAGTATCAGTTTCACTGCTTCAGGTTTCCTTTTAGGTGCTCAGTTAGTTGTCACAGATCAAGGAGAATATATGATATTTGTCCCTTTGGGACTGGCTTATTTCACTCAGCATGATGTTTTCTAGATTCCTTCATTTTGTTGCAAGTGACAGATTTCATTTTTTTTTAACTCTGTGTAGTATTCTATAGAGCTAAGATCAAGTGTAGAGTACATATCCCATAATTTCTTTATCTAATCTTCCTTTGGTGGGCATTTAGGTTGATTCTATGTCTTAGCTGTTGTGAATTGAGCTACAATAAACATTGAGGTGCAGATAGCTCTTTTATTTGCCATTTTAATTTCCCTTGAGTAAATTCCAAGGAGTGGGATGGCTGGGTCATATGATAGGGCTATATTCAGATTTCTGAGGAATCTCCAAACTGTCTTCCATAGTGGCTTGACCAGTTTGCATTCCTACCAACAGTGGGTTAGTGTCCCTTTTTCCTCACATCCTCGCCAGCATCTGTTGTTGGTAGATTTTTGTATGCGAGCCATTCTAACTGGGGTGAGGCAAAACCTCATTGTGGTTTTGATTTGCATTTCCCTGATTGCTAGTGATCCTGAACATTTTTTCATGTGTCTGTTGGCCATTTGGATTTCCTCTTTTGAAAATTGTCTGTTTAAGTCCTTGGCCCATCTCTTAAGTGGGTTGGTTGTTTTGTTGTTGTGGAGTTTCTTGATCTCTTTGTAGATTCTAGTTATTAATCCTTTATCAGTTGTATAATTTGCAAATGTTCTCTCCCATTCTGTTGGTTGCCTCTTCACTTTCCTGGCTGTTTCCTTTGCATTACAGAAACTTCTCAATTTGGTGCAATCCCAAATGTTAATTTTGGCTTTGACTGCCTGTTCCACTGGGGTCTTTTCCAAAAAATCTTTGTGCCAATATCTTGCAGGGTTTTTCCGATGTTCTTTAATAACTTGATGGTGTCGGGTAGTAGATTTAGATCTTTAATCCATGTTGAGTGGCTTTTTGTATAAGGTGTAAGGTAGGGGTCTTGCTTCATACTTCTGCATGTGAAAATCCAGTTTTCCCAGCACCATTTTTTGAATAGACTGTCTTTACTCCAGGAATTGGGTTTATATCCTTGATCTAAGTTGGTTGTAAAAGATGTGTGGATTGATTTCTGCTGTTTCTATTCTGTTCCATTGGTTTATCCATCTGGTTTTGTATCAGTACCAGGCTGTTTTGCTTATAACTGCCCTGTAATATGTCTTGAAAACTGGTATTCTAATGTCTCCGGCTTTGTTTTTGTTGTATGAAATTGTTTTAGCTATTTGAGGTCTCCTGTGCTTCCACATGAATTTCAGCATCATTTTTCCCTGATCTGAGAAGTATGTCTTTGGTATTTTGGTTGGTATCGCACTGAATTGCTGAGTTGCTTTTGGAAGAATGGACATTTTGATGATGATATTGATTATTTCAATCTATGAACATGGAAGATTTTCCCATTTTTTTGTATCTCCTTCTATTTTTTTCTTTAAAGTTTTGTAATTCTCATCATAGAGATTTTTGACATCCTTGGTTAAGGAGCTATTAATTTAAATGCTCTTTCATGGTCCTTGCAATT
The DNA here is from genome assembly GCF_051225735.1 of Oryctolagus cuniculus. Classification (NCBI taxonomy): domain Eukaryota; kingdom Metazoa; phylum Chordata; class Mammalia; order Lagomorpha; family Leporidae; genus Oryctolagus; species Oryctolagus cuniculus. Next base: position 39,016,234 of record NC_142875.1, read on the forward strand.
TTTTGAAAACACCCTTTAAAGAGTATGAAGAATTAAAGATGATGCCATTCAAAATGAAATCCTGACAGCAATTAAGAATTAAAATGTTGAATTTTTGTTTATTTTTTCAATTTGAGAGAACGAGAGAGAGTGTGCCCATCCCTGATCCACTCCACAAATTCCTGACTGGGTGAAGGTGAAGCCAGGAGCCCAGAATAACATCCAGGTCTCCCGCTTGGGAAGCAGGAGCCCAGTGTTTAAGCTATCACTGCTTCCCTCCCAACATGTGCAATAACAGGAAGCTGGAAGGAGTTGGAGCCAAAAAATCGAACCCAGGCAGTCTGATGTGGGAGGTGGGTGTGTTAACTAGTAAGTTAAATACCCAATCCCCAGAGTTAAAGTTTTTGAGATTACTTTTGTTTGGAGAAATGCAACTTAAGGATATTTTCAAAGCTGTCTTTAAATATATGGAATATTACAAGACAATAGGCTTGGCTGAGCTGTGGTTCAACTGTGACATACACATACACACATTTACACGTATATGTGTTTATGTATAAATAAGGAAGCCCACACATATATGTGTTGAATGTTTCCTGTACCAAAATACATTTATAAGTGTGTATAAGTATGTATTTGTGATCTTTAAAAAGGCCACTCCATATGTAAAGAATCATGTCTTCACAGGTGGCCTGAATTGCTGATCTCGCCTCCTTGCAAAGCAGTAAACTCAAAAGTGTTGCCCAGCCTTTATGGGACATTCCCCATGCCTCGCCAGAAAAAAAAACGAACTTAGCTGTTGAGTGCTACTTGAGTCTATTATGTAAAGAGTCACTGATTTATCAACATCCTTGAAAAGCCTAAAAATGTAACTTCTAGTAACCACCCAGCATGCTTGGCCACTTAACCCTGTGATTCCAGGCTTGGGTTTCCTCCCACCATTGTGATGCATGGTGACAGGTCTGGAAGGACAGCTTCACCTTAAGTAGCAGACTGTGTACATTGTGGGATTGTACAAGGTCTCACGTTTATACATTGGTCCTTTAATAGTCAGTTGCTTTCATCTACATAATCGAGTGTTAGAGTGCAGTTTAGAGTTTCAGTAATTAAACTGTTACCTAAGATTTAATATGACAATATGAGACACAACAGAAAGTATGAAGAAATCTGCATGTGAAAAATACTAATCATAAGGAAGATGGTTATTCAGACAGGGAGTCCTAATCCAGGAAATTCATCTACAACTCCCAGTTTATTAAGCATTGCTGTGAGCCAACAAAGGAGTTTGTCAACTGTAAAGTGAGAAGCATTTGCTGTCAGACAAGTGGCTTCAAGGATGCTTTTTAAAATGATTACTATAGAAGCCTGAGTTTTATAGACATGTTTAACATTCATTTTAATGGATTCTCAGTTTTAAAGTTGCAGTTACATCACAATCACTTTTCACTCAGTTTCCTACCAACATTTTACAAACCGGGAGGCCATAAATGCACTAAATTTTACTACCAGATTATCTTATTTGGGGAGGGAGGGGGAATGGCAGAACGAATCAGCCATTGTTGCTTTAAAAATTCTGCTTTAAAATTCCTGTACATGATATTGTTGAGATGGGTGAATGCAAGAACTTAGAACAAGGCCTGCTATGTAGTAAAACCTCAACAAAAGTTAGCTGTTGCTGCTTCGTGTTACATAAATCATTGGCTAGAAAGGTTGTCACTTCATACTAGTGCCTTTCCCAGTTACATCCACAGATGTTCTCACATAAAATTGCACAATTGAGTACATTAGTGGAGCACACATGCGCCAGCCTCAATTAACGTATTAGAGCACACATGTGTGCAGCATGTGCCTCCCCACGGCCCAGCAGCCACTTGTACAGAACATGTAAAGGTTTAGCATGGGCAGCCACAGTCATGTTGAATAAATCATTTTGGCTCTAACTTTTTGACATTTATAATGATATAAATGATAAAGGTTGTTGTTAATGAACTTTGAAGGCAGCATTTCTATTAGAATTTATCAAGCCTTTGCATCATTGTGTTGTTGTTAAGATGGGAAACTTACACTGCACAGTGTATATATCTTTAAAATACCACTCAGCAGAGTGTTACCTATGAATGCACCCCTTTGACCTCCATCTAGATCAAGATATAGAATATTTTAAGCACCTTAAAGCTTCTCTTAAGCCCTTCTTCTCCATCTTTTCTGGATTTTTTTTTAAAGATTTATTTATTTATCTGAGAGGCAGAAGCAGAGAGAGAGAGATAGACAGACAAGGAGGTCTTTCGACATCTGGTTCACTCCCCAGATGGCCGCAATGGCCAGAGTTGCACTGGTCCGAAGCCAGGAGCTTCTCTGGTTTTCCCATGACGGTGCAGGGGCACAATGACTTGGGCCATCTTCTACTGCTTTCCCAGGCAATAGCAGAGAGCTGAGTTGGAAGTGGAGCAGCCTGGACTCGAACTGGTGCCCCTATGGAATGTTGGCACAGCAAATGGTGGCTTTACCTGCTATGCCATTGCGTGGACCCCATCTGGATTATTCTAATGGAAGAAAATTCTGAATTTGAAAGATGGCTTGTTAAATCTTCTTACCATATTAAAATCATAGTTTATTTATTTGAAAAGCAAAAAGAAAGAGAAACAGAGAAGATGAACTCCTGTCTATAAGTTCACTTCTCAAATGCTCCAGCCTCTGGAGTTGTGCTGAGAACAAAACCAGGAGCTGGGAATCAGTCCAGGTTTCCCTCCCACATGGGTGGCTGGAACCTCAAGTTTGTGAGCCATCACCTACTGCCTCCCACGGTATGCATTTCCCAGAATCTGTAGTCAGGATCCTGAGGTGGGTGTTCAACCCAGGCCTTCTACTATGGGCTGAGGTCACTAACTAATGCCCTCCCCACTCTTAACTGTTTTTAACTTTGAATTTCAGTAGGTTCAGACTCTTTTTTTTACTCTCTAATCAATATAAATAAATGCAAGAGAAATTGGATGGTGCTATCAGTATTAAAAATAACTGTCCAATTTTAGTATTTATCAAAACACATTATTATATATACTTCAGAATTATTAAGGATTTTGATCCAAAAAATTAAATTTATTGTAACTAGATATTATTTTTATGTTTTTTATACTTTGTGATTCTCTGTACAATTTCATTATAAGAAGTCTTCTTTTAGGACATAGTTTGTTTCTATGATATGGGCACACATTGGTAGAAAAAGACTGGTGTGTTGGAATTGACTGAAAGAGTGGAGTTGAGACTACGTCACTGGAGATGTCATGTAACTTGCTTTCCTTACCATCATCTTAGTGACCTTCGTAATCTCGGTTTGTGTAAGTCTTTTGGTCTGTTTCTTTGTGACTGTGTATGAATGTGATAATTGCATCTGTGAACATGGGGTAATACAACTGGAAGTGGCTAATTGAGTCCGTGGTTTGTTGTGTTTAGTGCATTCTACCAACCAAGGCAATGTGGTGTTGGGGAGCAGTTTTTGAGAGTGCTCTAGCATGATGTCAATGATTTATGGTCCTATTTTGATGATAGAATTCTGTGGCCCATAAGGGTCATAATTCCAGAGACCAATAGCCATGACATTTTTTCTGACAATGAGACTGACTCTTACTCTTATTTCCTTTCCCATTTTAAATGAAATTTCCATGTAGCTTATATAAATGTATTAAATGTAGTATAATCAAAACAACAACAACAAAGCAAACAAATCAAGGTATAGGCAAAATAACGTAAGAATAGTTGAATAAACCAAGGAAAATGTTAACATCAGATATACAGAGGATGCGGTTCTATATAATAAGCAGAGGCAGGATGCTGGTATCAGCCATAGATACCTAAAAGTCACATCTCTCGAGTTTGACTCTTAGAGAACAGCCACAAAATATGGCCCAGAGAAGGCAGTGAATTTTTTTGACCTGACAGCTTATTTGGAATGACAAACAGTCAGTGTGACAGGAACAAAGAAAAAAAAAGTATTCAAAAGGGGAATGTGACAAGTTATACAAGTTATATTGAGATTCTGCTACAGTAATACTTATTTTTGTAAATTCTGTAATTTCAGCCACATCATTATGCAGTGGGCTGGTAATATTAATTTGTACTACATGTGAATGAATGCATGAATGTATACTTGTATTACTAAAATCTAGTAAAAATTTCTATGGTGAGAAGTATAAATTATACATTCCCACTCTACTTCCTACCATATTTTGTTTGTGTTCATTTAATTCCTAGACAACTTAAATTCACAAAAAAGTTAAAAGAGATGTTTTAGGGATCTCAGAAAGAATGAAAAGGAATTAAAAAAAAAAAGTATGGTGAATTTGAAATGCAGAACTTAGTTTCCAAGGAACACTTCTCCCTTTTTGTCAGGAAAGTCAAGATCAGAGTAGAAAAATTTTCCAGCCAAGGCCCTGTGTTATTTTTGTTTCCTGAATAAACAAGGGAGACTTTCTTGGGAGAGAGACTGTGATTTAGTGGAACCAGGACTGGGAATTCTTACTGCAGAACTTGAATTCTGCCTCCGTGTGGGCCTGGCTCTGTCTGCAAGTCACCTGGGCTCAAGACCTACAGCCGCACAGTGTAACTAAGAACACCTGCTCCTTCCTGGCTTATTAGACTGATGGAAGAATCCATCATTGCTGGAGGGTTCTTTGGGTTCTTAGTAAAACTGGTCCTACCTTCACTGTAGCATTCCATGAAACTTCTCTTAAGGATGCCTTTTTGACCCCAGGACCATGCCCAACACTACATGCAACAGATAGGGTGTAAAATAAAAATTAGGTGCAGCCGTATAACTTGGTTGTAACTACCACTCTAGATTGTTTGTTTTTGTTGTTGTTGTTGCTGTTTTCTGGCTGAAAAATAGTATTAGACTTACTTCTCAGAGTACTTGATAATTAGAAATATTAACTTGCATTCCAGCCACAAAGTAGTATAACCGAAGCAAGAAAGCACAAAAATAAACAACTTCCTGTTTCTGTGCATCCTGGGAGGCAGCAGGTGATGGCTCAGATAGTTGAGTCCTGGCCACCTGGATGGGAGACCCATCCTGGCCTCTGCCTGAGCACAAGCTGTTGCAAGCATTTGGGGACTGAACCAGTGAATTGGAGCTTCCCCCACCTCTCTCCCTCTCCCTCTCCCTCTCCCTCTCCCTCTCCCTCTCCCTCTCCCTCTCCCTCTCCCTCTCCCTCTCCCTCTCCCTCTCCCTCTCCCTCTCCCTTTCTCTCCCCCTCCCTCCCTCCCTCCCTCCATCCCTCCTTCCCTCTCTGCTTTTCAAATAAATAAAAAAAACAAAATTTGAAAAGAAAAAAATTATAAACTCAACTATTTTAACCAGGAAAATTTGGATGTGGTAATAATGCTTACTTCATAATTGTGAAAATTAAATATATAAATAAATGTAAAGCACTTGGGGAAAAAACCTGAAAGTATAATTGTTTTCATTAGTATTGAAAATAAAACACTTTCTCTCTGCCTTTCAAGTAAACAAAAATACTTTTTTGAAAAAACAAGTTATGTATAATGAAAAGTTTGTACGATTAAAGCAAGTTGGAGATTACCTATAGAAGTCAAAAGCAGAGATGTCTTTTAAAAAGTTTATTTGAAAGGGAGAGAGAGAGAGAGATCTTCCATTCACTGATTCTTTCCTCAGATGCCTACAGCAACTGGGGCTGGGCCAGGTGGAAGCCAGGAGCCTGGAACTCAATCTTGGTCTCCCACTGAGTGGCAGGCACCCAAGTACCTGAGCCCGGGTACACATGAGCAGAAAGCTAAAGTGAGAAGTAGAGCCAGTACTTGCACTCAGGTGGTCTGATATGGAATTCAGGTATCCCTAGCAGCACCCTGCCCCTGATAAAGCAGGGTACAGTTATAACAGCAATGAACTGGAAAGAGGGGAAGAAAAGTCTACTCAACAGTGATTATTCACCAGGTATATCACATCCCTTATCTCTTTTGATCTTCATAAGTTTATAAAGTAGATTTTTTTAAAGATTTATTTATTTGTGAGAGTCACAGAGAGAGAAAGAGATCTTCCATCTGTTGGTTCACTCCCCAGATGGCTACAACTGCCAGGGCTGGGCCAGGCCAAAGGCTGGAGCACGGAGCTTCCTCCGGGTCTCCCATGTGGGTGCAGGGCTGCTTTCCCAGGCACATTAGCAGGGAACTGGATCAGAAGTGGAGCAGCCAGGACTCAAACCGGTGCCCATTTGAGATGCCAGCATTGCAGATGGCAGCTTAACCTGTTGTGCCACAACACTGGCCCTGTAAAGTAAAAATTAATTCTCTCATTTCACAGATGATGAGCCCAAAGTTGAATGAGTTTGAATAATTTGTACAAGATCAGAGATCCTATATTTTGGAATTAGGATCCAACTATAGCCCTGTGTGACTCAGAAACCTTCCTTCTTTCCATTAAACTCTGGTAGAACATGGAAGTCCTTAGTCCCAGCACAGCCAGATACTCCCTTTATGATCCAGGCAGATCAGGCCGGCGCCGTGGTTCACTAGGCTAATCCTCCACCTTGCGGCGCCAGCACACCGGGTTCTAGTCCCTATCGGGGCGCCAGATTCTGTCTCGGTTGTCCCTCTTCCAGGCCAGCTCTCTGCTGTGGCCAGGGAGTGCAGTGGAGAATGGCCCAAATGCTTGGGCCCTGCACCTGCATGGGAGACCAGGAGAAGCACCTGGCTCCTGCCTTCGGATCAGCACGGTGCACTGGCCGTGGCAGCCATTGGAGGGTGAACCAACAGCAAAGGAAGACCTTTCTCTCTGTCTCTCTCTCTCTCTCTCTCACTGTCCACTGTGCCTGTCAAAAAAAAAAAAGATTCAAAGATTTATGATCCAGGCAGATCTCTTGTGCTCTGATCCTCTGTCAGGTTAGGACCGATGTAGACATGAACCAGATGATCTCCAAAAGCCTTTCTGGTTTGGACTTCTCTTAGGGTAGTAAAAAAGGACAAAGAAAGATGTTTAAAATTGGTGCTCGTTTTTGTCTGAGTAGTGCTGTTGTAACAGCAAGTTCCAGAAATTCTTATGCGCTCGTTTACAGAACACAAATGTAGTAATTAATGCTCCTGCTGTAGGACTCCGGGCGAGGAGCAGATAAGATGTGAGAGATTTGTGAGACTAAAGGACCCAATGATTACAGCTTCAGTTAGACTGACAATTCAGAGTATTTGTAGAAAAATAAAGGTGTACAAACTTTTGCTTTTCAGGGATGCAAGTTGCGTGGGCATTAGGTTTAGCAGTCATGCTGCTGCTTATGATGCCTACATCCCATGTTGGAGGACCCAGTTGGAGTCCTGGCCCCTCTGCTTTCAATATAGCTCCTTGCTAATAATGCACACCCTGCAACGTAGGGTGTGTACTTAGGCCCCTGCACCCGTGTGGAATGCTCAGCTTGTAAAATCTGGCTCCTGGCTTTACCCTGGCCCAGTCCTGGCTGTTGTGTTCATTTGAGCAGTGAACTGGTGGATGATTCTCTTCTCATTCATTCTCTCTCTCTCTATCTCTTCCTCCCTCCCTCCTCTCTTTAAAATAAAGTGAAAGGCCGGCGCCGCGGCTCACTAGGCTAATCCTCCGCCTAGCGGCGCCGGCACACCGGGTTCTAGTCCCGGTCGGGGTGCCGGATTCTGTCCCGGTTGCCCCCCTTCCAGTCCAGCTCTCTGCTGTGGCCCGGGAGTGCAGTGGAGGATGACCCAGGTGCTTGGGCCCTGCACCCCATGGGAAACCAGGAAAAGCACCTGGCTCCTGGTTCCTGCCACCAGATCAGCGCGGTGCGCTGGCCGCAGCGCACCGGCCGCGGCGGCCATTGGAGGGTGAACCAACGGCAAAGGAAGACCTTTCTCTCTGTCTCTCTCTCACTGTCCACTCTGCCTGTCAAAAAAATAAAATAAAATAAAAAATAAAGTGAAAATAAATTAGTTTCACAATTAAAAATAACAGATGCTGTTTGTGAAACTGTTATGGGTTATCCAGAGCATTTAGGTGCTTAGCTCATCAGAAAAAAATGAAAAATGTTTGTCAGTACCGTTCAGTGTTATTGATAACTTGAACGGTTACAATTCAAAGGAAATAGAATGTTAATAGCTTTCCGAAATAGCAGCAAACTATTCTTAATTATAGAAAATTGTGGCATTTTCTTGAGAATGAACTCAGTAGTTTGCTGAGACTTACAAGATACCATGAAAAGTAGTTATTTTTCAACATGTGCCTTCTATTTGTATCACAATTAAAAGAATGTGTAAGCGGAAGCTTCACAGTTTGTAAGAAAATTCATTGCCAAGGATTCCCATTTGTCTAGCTGGCCAGTGAATTTGAAATCTAATATGTAAAATTAAAATGCAAATTGAGATGAAGCCTTTTAATAGAACAAAATCCTTCTAAAAGGAATTAGAAAGCAGGCATGGAGACAATGGGAGCATGATATGTGTTTGAGATGGAAGTGGGAGGTGGTTTTTCCATGCCCAGTGTAGACCTGCCCTGCACAGAACTGCTCTCAGCAGTCAGGGTGAGCCACCCTGTATGATTCAACCAAATGTTTGATCCTGGAACACATCTGTCTACACACCCACTCGGAATGTGGGCGAGTTTGTTGTTTTCTGTAGGCTGTCACTTTGTCACCTCCTTGATCTCCAAATGACCAGAAGAATATGGAGAAAGGACCAAAAAGGGCCTCACAAAGGGTGACGCATTTGAGTTGAGAAAGGGCAGACGTCTCAGATTTCCTTCCCTCAGTTGCTTTGGAACTTAGGATTTGAAGTCAGTTTGGTTCTGTCTGCTTTCCAAAAAGAATTGTAATTCTCTGCATTTGCCAAATTTTTTGTGCTGATTTTACCCAGGAAAATGTGTTATAAGAGCCTAGAGATAACAGCAAACTCCCAATCCTGAGTATTAACACAAGCTAGCTACGGAAAGAATTGATCAAAGAAGAGTGTCTTATTCCGCAAAGAGGCTAAGAGAACCGTGAGAGACTTACTCAGCAATTGTTTTTATTAAATAAAATATATGCGGACTAGTACGGGCAGAACTAAGAAGCCAGGTGCCATCCTCTCATACATTGAGGTTGTGTTCCCAGGATTGCTCTTGCCCTTCCTGTCCTTCTCTTTCCCGCATTTTCATTGTAGATTTGCCGTTGTTTGGTAGGTTCAGCCTTCTGCCAACTGGATTTTAAAGTAACCTTAGTAATCTCGGTGTCTTTTGTCATGAAGAAAAGGTACATTGTGTGTGTGTGGCAGGGGGGGATATGGGGGGGTTAAAAATAAAACATTGTCCATGAACCATTTCAATGAGTAGTTTTTCTCTCCAACTCTTGTGTTTTGGAGAATAGAAGTAGTTGATCTTCTATCCACTATTTGCCCTGGAGCCAAATACTTTGGGTTCAAATCCCATAACTGCCCCACACCAATTCTACAATTTGGCACATTACTCAAGTTCTCTTACTTTGCAGTTTCTTGGCTTGTTTGTTATTTTTTAACCATGTGAAGGTGCTGCAGCTCTGCTGTAGGTCCAGCTTCCTGGTGACAGACATCCTGGGAAGCAGTGGGTAATGGCTCAAGTACTTGGGCCAAGACACACACATGGGAGCCCTGGAGTGACTTCCAGACCCCAGGCTGTTTCAAGCATTTGGAGTGGCCCAGTGGATGGAAAATCAATATATCACTGACTTTCATATTTTATACATATATAAAAATGTATTCATAATATAATATAATATAATATAATAATATATTATATACCTGGGGGCTGACACTGTAGCATAGTAGGTAAAGCCACTGCCTGCAGTGCCAGCATCCCATATGGGTTCCAGTTCAAATCCTGGTTCTACCACTTCCAATTGCCTCTCTGCTGTGGCCTAGGAAAGCACTAGAAGATGGCCTAAGTCCTTGGGCCCCTGCACCCACATGGGAGACCCGGAGGAAATTCCTGGCTTCTGGCTTCAGATCAGCCTAGCTCTGGCCATTGTGGCCATTTGGGGAGTGAACCAGTGGGTGGAAGACTTTTCTCTCTCTCTCTTCCTCTGCCTCTACCTCTCTGTAACTCTGCTTAAATAAATGAATAAATCTTTAAAAATATGTGTGTGTGTATATATATATAATATACCTAAACCTAAAATATATATTATACATTATATATAACATTATATTATACATTATATTATATATACATCACATTATATATTATATATATCTAAATCATATAGTCATTGAGTAGATTAAATGAAACAACACTTGTGAAGCATATAGCAGAGAATATGGCCAATGAAAAGTGGTCCAGAAACCAATTTTGCAATTAACCCTGAAAAGAAAATAACTTGGGTGACCAGGTTAGGTATGAGTATAATCCTTGCTTCTTTCACTAACTGCATGACCTTGGACAAGCTATATAACAAATTGGAATGTGTTTTACCATCAATATGATGAGTTTTTAAGACTGCCATGTGGTCATTTCAGAGAGTAGATGATAGGAAGAATGTCTACAACAATGCTTGCCAGGAAGTTAGATGCTTAGTAAATTATAGTTGTTAGGTATGTTATAATTTAGGTTCTTCAAGAATGATAATTAGAGTACTAGAGCTTGTGAATATATATAAGAAAGCATTATTAAAAACAAAACCACATATGGAAAAAGAAATAAGAGAACTTCAAAAAGTTCATGGAAAATGAATTAAAAGATACAACATAAAATATAAACTTTATTTTCTCAATATAAGCCCTCTCATATTCAAGACATTTGGAAGCGGTGATACTAGTTATTCATCTAGTCCATCCCTAAAGAACTAAGAATCTGGGGCTTTAACCATTCCAGTGCAGGTCTGTGTTACATGACTAACTGAAGGAACCCTTTCAAGATTTTTCAGTATTAGAAAATAAAAAGAAGACAGAAAGAGCCAAATCAAGACTCAACAGTGGCTGCCTCATAATCTTTCATTGCAACTCACCAAATTGGCCCTGCTTGATGAGAGGAATCAGCAGACATCTTGCTGCGGTAAGGAAGGACTCTGGTGGAGCGTTCCAAGTACTTTTCAGCGGAAGCTCTGGCCAGCTTTCTGCAGACACTCAGTGTCGGTAGATGCTGTGTTCTTTAGCCCTGCAGGATGTCAGCAAGCAAAGTGCCCCGAGCATCCCAGCAGCCGATCACCATGCCGTTTCCTCTTCATCGTCTACTTTTGCTTCATGATCTCAAAGGTCAAGCCGTGTTCCATCTCCTGTTCCAGCACTGTGAAAAAATACTTCAGAATCTGGGTCTCACTTATGTAAAATGTCCACCAAAAGCTCTGCTCCTGTCTGTAGCTGAGCTGGGTGCAGCCATTCTGGCACCCATTGAGCAGGGAGGGTGCCCCACTTGAACTTCCCAGTCAGAAATGTGGAAGCTGAATGAATTGAGAGGTCTGTGGCGTTGGCTGCTGTTTCTGCTATTAACAGTAGGTCCTCTTCCGTCAGGACACAAAGATTCATTTTTTCCTAGCAGATAGATGTGGATAAAATACTACTGTGGACTGCTTCTTCAGCATGATCTTGTGACTTCTCATTAGTTATCCAGTGGAAAATTTCTTTGGACCCTCATCTCCATAGAGTTTTCATAGAGCATCAGTGATTTCACTCTTCTGCCCAAGCTTCTCCATATTGATGTTTGTTTGTGCTTCAGTTTTAGAGGCATTCATGGTTCTCTAACAGAGACTCTTTTCCAAGTGATGTCTTACCTATCTTAGGGCCTCAAACCAGATCCTGTTGAGGCATGTTATAACAAGTTAGTAAGAGATTATTTTGGAGGAAAAAAAATTGGAATTCATACTTTTTTTTTTTAGTAAGTGTTTTTCATGAACTTTTTGGAGACCCTTTATGTGCCCTTGGACAACGTACGTGATGTATTCTACCTGTATGTAGGAGGTGAGAGAGAAGTCACACTGCCCCAGGTGGTCAAGAAGAGCTTCATGGCATGTCTTGCTTTGCAAGACAGCTAGGGTTCATGTCAGAAGCAGAAAGAAAGGCATTTCCAATGAGTGAAATGATACAAACTGAAGCCCTATAATAGGAAAATATAAGCCTGTGGGGAACGATTCTTAGAAAAAAAGTGGTGTAAAATAGTACCAGCAGGTAAGGTCCGTCACATGAGAGTCCTTAAAGTTATGTTAGTGTGTAGACCTCAAGAACTTCCTGCAGCACTGGCATCCCTAATGGGCGTCGGTTCGAGACCTGGCTGCTCCACTTCTGATCCAGCTCTCTGCTATAGCCTGGGAAAGCAGTAAAAGATGGGCCAAGTCCTTGGGCTCCTGCACCAGCGTGGGAGACCCAGAAGAAGCTCCCGGCTCCTGGCTTCGGATCAGTTCAGCTCTGGCCATTGTGGTCATCTGGGGAGTGAACCATCGGATGGAAGACCTCTCTCTCTGTAACACTGTCTTTCAAATAAATAAAATACATCTTAAAATAAAAAAAAAAAGAACTTCCCTGATGTTTATCAAACTTAGGTTGATATGACCAAGGAGGTAATTTAAGGAAGTACTTTAGGATTCTTAGGTACTGACCATAGAATCCACGTTAACAATTTATGCTGAAAGGAAATTATTGAATGTTACTAGGCCTACAAAGCCAGCATAGTAGGCCTAGTAACATAACAAAACACCTCTGCCACTCCCTGGCAGTTGCACCTCAACTAGATTGGATTGCCAGAATGTTTTCCAGTTGCCACAAGAGGACTTGCATTTCTGCTGTCTTGTTTGCCAGAAGATCTGGCCTGTGCGCAGGGCTGTCTGCTTGCATGACTCACGTCTCCCTTGCTTCAACTTGGTGGAAGTGACCCCACACCTGGAACCTTCATTGCAAGGGTCTCTGAATAATGCAGCTTTTAGCTTCCAAGGCTCTCCTTAGGATGTCTAAACATCCTGGATTGAATACTGAGTGCCACCAACTTGTAGTGTCCGCCCAGATGGCACATCTATTGTTAGTGTCAAGGGAACTGGCAGGGGTAGAGATAGATATGTGATATCCCGCAGTCATGTGCTGTATGTGAGATAATATCCACCTCATTATGAGGAATGGCAATAGCAGTAGAAAGTAGAGGATAGTTGAGATATTTCAGAGAATGACTCACCAGTGACAGCAGTCATTATATTTGCACGGCTCTGAAATCTGCTAACTGAAAAAATACTCATTTACTAATAACATATCTGAAGGATTGGTAATAGACGATGACTTTGATTCTAGATGTGTTAAATTTGTATTAGTTATGTGTTATCTAAGCAAACATATTAGGTAACAAGTAGGAAATGGAAAATTCTAAGCCAGAGCTGAAGATACAACTTTATGAGTCACCAGCACGATGAACCTTAATAAATGCCCATGGAGGCCAGAGGGAGAGGAGGCGGTGGAGCTTGGAGAGATGGGGAAGCGTCTCTCTCAGATGCTCAGTGGGGATGAAGGTGTAGGTAGCACAGAGGCATGCAGGGGCCCTAAGAGAAGCACAGATTTCGTGTCTGGTGTGTGGGGATAAGGGAGACAAGAAAGCAGCTATTGAGTTAAGCTTGTCTTGAATAAAGTAAGATCAGTTTAAAGTAGATGAGGTAGAAGTTAGTTCACTAGAGCTAAACAAAGAGATGTGTAAGAAATAGTCAGGTGTAGACCAACCATTGCAGAAGTTAAGCTGTAGAGAGATTTTTTATGACCCTTTTTTATCCATTTCATTTGAAAGAAAGCCTATTCTCCATATTTCTGAGGACCAGGGGGAAAAAAAATAAGTAGGAGCCAGGTACTTTTTATGAGAAATAAAATTGTTAATGTTGTTTTAAAAAATACTGTTGAAAGTTTAAATAAAACCAGCAGTGTTGGGTGGGCTGGTTACATAGGTGATGGCATGAAATTAATATATATGGGGGTACTTCAGGAAGATCATGGAAAGTGGAATTAAAAGATAAGCTTAAGGGTGTGCATTGTGGTGCCACAGTTAAGCCACCATTTGGAACCTCTGTATCCCACGCTCTGAAGCTTGTTCGAGTTCCAGCTACTCCCTTCCAATCTAGCTTCCCGCTAATGCACCTGGAAGGGCAGTGGATGATGGTCCAAGTACTTGGGTCCTGCCACCCATGTGGGAGACCCAGATAGAATTTCAGGTTCCTTTAGCCTAACCCAGCCCTGGCTGTTTTGGGTAGCCTCTCTGTCTCTCCTTCTCTGCCACTCTTCCTTGTAAATACATCAATTTTGTGTGTGTGTGAAAAAGAAAGGCAAGAAAATTAAATAAGCAAAAGATAAGTTTACTTTGGTGCCGAAATTTTCTTGAAATCTATATATAATTTTTTCATAATTTACTTTTTCCAAGAACTTTTTGAAGACCCCTTATAGGTAGGCATGTAGAAATTTAATGTAGGGGCCAGTGCTGTGGCGCAGCAGGTTAACGCCCTGGTCTGAAGCGCCGGCATCCCATATGGGCACCAGTTCTAGTCCCAGCTGCTCCTCTTCCGATCCAGCTCTCTGCTATGGCCTGGGAAAGCAGTGGAAGATGGCCCAAGTCCTTGGTCCCTGCACCCACATGGGAGAGCCAGAAGAAGCTCCTGGCCCCTGGCTTCGGATCAGTGTAACTCTGGCCATTGTGGCCATCTGAGTAGTGAACCAGTGGATGGAAGACCTCTCTCTCTCTCTCTACCTCCCTCTGTAAATAAATAAAAAGAAATTTAATGTGATTGCCCACTGTAAGGATATGTCTTGTGTTAAACCTGTGTTTGGTTTACAAAACAGAGCATATTAAAGTTCATGAAGATGTTAATGTTTTTATAAAAGATTCTAGGAAGAACAGGATGTCATAGTGCACGTTTAATATTGTGCAAATATATTTCCAAATTGCATACTTGAGGGTCAGTTTGTGGTCCAGGTGCACAGATAGAATAAGTACAGCTCATCATGAGGTTATGCTTGCACTCTAAGGTTAATTCGCATTGATGCAATAGAAATAGTCTATATTTTAAGTCTCTCAGTCCTTATAACCATCATGCTGTCATCTGAAATGACCATCGTTTAATGTATGCGTGATTTGCTTTGCATGGTGTGAATGATTGCAACAGAGGAGCAGGCGCGTATGTAGCATAAGGACACCTATGTGAGAGAACAGGAATTTCAACATCTCTGCTCTCGCACACTGCTCAGCATGCAGAACACAGTGAACCTGTACAAGCGACGGCTGATTTTGCCCCATCCAGACTGATGATGTGTTTATAAGCCACCATAAAGACGTGGCTTGGTTCCAGACACAATACAGTTAACTTTCTTGACTCCCATGCTAGCCACTCATCTGGTATGCAGTCAACCCAAATTTGAAAATACACAGTCTCAAAACTAGAGAGAGACTAAAATCACTTTTTAACCACAGGGTCCTACTTCCTAATCAGCAGATAATTTGTGTAGTTGGTTTAACATTAAATTTCTGAAATACTTGTTACTTTGGGGATTCTTACAGAACACAATCTACTCTAGCTAACTACAGTGATTTAAATTTGTCTTGCTATTTAACAGCGTGTTGCAATACTCCAGTTACTTTTTATTCTAAAATGAAGCCTTTAAACACTTCTTCATGATACATTTCCCTAGTTACGTATGAATTGGGAGCTGGCTGTTTTGAAGTAGTCTTGATTGTAGTCTCTTAGCATTTAGCCTGTCGATTCCAGTACCCAGAGATCTGAGTAAGATCCTTGTACTAGTTACTGCACCTAACTCAGGGGAAAGCCAGGCACACAGACATGGGCAGCTATGAGCCTACATCCCCATAGCAACACGGGACTCCAGTAGTTAAGAGTAAGATCATCAGCACTTGGCTAGCACACACTGTGCTCCAGGCATTCATTGTTCTGAATGAGAGACTGAAATTACGCCCACTTTAAAGACAGGAAAGCTGAAGCACGCAAGACTAGATTTCTCATCCATACCCCAGACAACCAGTAAGGCTTACAAACTGGATTTGAACCCAGGCAGTGCCGTGAAGACTCTGTCCCCTAACCATGTTCTATCATATAGCCCTTCCGTGCAATTTTTGTGATGTTTGAGTTCTCTAGCCCAGGAAATCCTTCAGGGCAGGACAGAATTTTATGCATTTCTGTCTCATTAGTACCTAGCAGTGGGCCTGGAAAACAGTAGAAACCCATGCAGACATCCATTGCCTCTGTTCTCATTTATCAGTTCTTGCTGTTTTAATCATAATTGTATTTTACCATTTGGTAATATGCTGTTTTTAGGCTTATACTGTGTCTGGGATGATTCTTTTTTCAGTAGATATCTCTGGAACTCTGTGAAGATTATTGCTTTCTTTCTTTTTTTTTTTTTTTGTCACAGAATAAAGTAAAGCTAAATAATAAGAATGAATTTGTGGGTAATTTCCAGACCTAGCCTGTTTTGCATAACAGCTGTATTTAATCAGGGACTACAAATTAAAGCACACTGATCTAGTCATATTTTGTAAATTCAGTTTGTCTTGATTAGTTAAAAGAAGGTATCAGGATTGGGAGATGTTAAATATGAGTTAGTTCTGTTTTATGACCACTTATCTAACTATATTAATAACAGTGATTAAAGGAAAATCTTTTCACCAAAAAACTTGCAAGAATTTTTTTTAAAAAAGATTTATTTATTTATTTGAAATGCAGAGTTACAGAGAAGGAGAGGCAGAGAGAAAGAAAAGTCTTCCATCCTCTGGTTTACTCCCCAGAGGGCCACACAGGCCTGAACTGTGCCATTCTGAAGCCAGGCATCAGGAGCTTCTGCTGGGTCTCCCACATAGGTGCAGGGGCCCAAGCACTTGGGCCATCTTTCACTGCTTTCCCAGGCCATGGCAGAGAGCTGGATCAGAAGAGGAGCAGCTGGGACTAGAACCTGCACCCATTTGGGTTGCCGACACTGCAGGTGGCAGCTTTATCTGCCACACCACATCACTGGCCCCAGGATTTTTAATAATTTAATTTACAGAGTCTGAAAAATCATCTCACCTGTTGATGATGGTGTTACATGTATCGTTCTCATATTGGGTCAGACTACATAGGAAATATGAGTATTATGAAGGCCAAATATACAACAGTTTGAATACTTTATTGGCGAACGGGAAGAGGTGTGCAAGGTACTGGCCTGTCGCTCCCCCTCTTCGTGGAGGAGCAACACAGGACCCTGCGCTGTTCTTTCGTCTGCTCGGCCCTCCCCGGGTTTGCTGCTGGTTCTTCCCGGGTTGGCTACTATCCCTTCCACCTCCGTGGAAGGGCAGTTCCCCCTGGCCACATTCCCCACTTCCGCAGGGGAGCGGCACACCGCTGGCTGGCTTTCTCGGGGGCTGCACGGGTTCCCTTAGATGTTCCCCATAGATGTTCCTGGTGCATGCCGTCTCTCTCCTCCTTTATAGTCCTCCTCCGCCAATCCTAACTCGGCTGCCCACACGCCGAGTACGCTGCTCTCCAATCAGGAGCAAGTCCTACAATTTATTAGCTGAACTGGAGGCAGCTGTGCGGAAGCTGTTTACTTCTCTCCCAGCGCCATATTGTGGGAGAGCAGATGCATAGAATAAGTCTTAATTCCAGTAACTTAGTCTAGTCCGAGCTGCTCCCCACAGAGGAGAGCAGATGCATAGAATAAGTCTTAATTCCAGTAACTTAGTCTAGTCCGAGCTGCTCCCCACACTGGCCAAAGGGGGATTCCTAAGGTCCTGTGCCCTCGCTGGAGGCTTTACCTCCCCAGAGCATTCTATGTTTACTCCAACCTGGAGTTCCCTTCACCCTGTCCTTCAGGGAATTACTGACGATCCATTCCACGGCCCTCTTCCCTCCCCAGAAGTCAGAGAATGGGGCTCAAAGTTCTAACTCCCATTGTGGTGACCAACTCCTGTCCTGAACCCATCCAGGGACCCCACCACATATCACTTCACTTATGTGAACTGAAATGTAGCCGACAGGGACACTCCAATCACTTAGGAAATCCAAGGGTTTTAGGAGCTCTATTCTAGGAACCAGGACAAGAGTCGAATATATAATGTCTATTTGACCACAAAGATGTAGATTAATAGGGGTAAAACATGTAATATTGCTTATAGGAGGAGGTCTTTATAAAATGCACCAAAAATGTGTACTACAAAAAAAGTGCATGAATTTGTTTTAAAATTGCATGAAAATTATCTTTTAATTCCATTTTCCGCAAACTTCTTGAATTAACTCTTGTATTTTGGCCCAAAAAGTAAGTGGAACTTTAAAGCGCCCAGGCCACAGTTTACTTACAAATGCAAATCTCAGTTGTAAGCAGCACCCTTGTTTTGTAAGCACGCAGCTCTAAGTCACTAAATGTCACTGTTCTTTACTCTTCTAGCTTCTCTCTGCATGACATATTTTTTAATGAATTGGTTCTTTGCTCATGAAATAAAGTCAGATGTTGTTTCAGAGTATGGCATCAGGTCAGGTGGGCATTACTGGGGAGTAAGATACCTGAGCCCCCCAGCAAAAGGCCTGGGTGTAGTACTCACCTCTAGTTTCTGACTCATTTCCTGCTAATGTGGACCCTGGGAGGCAGTGGTGGTAGCTCAAGTGGTTGGGTTCCTGCCACCAATTAAAAAAACCTCATTATTTTGATTAACCTTCCTAAATGTCTTCTTCCTTTTTTCCTTCTGCATTTTACTACCTTTCAACCTTCTTTTATTAGTAATTCTGTTCCCAGCAAATGCAAAACCATGAAGGTGAAAGTAGTAGAATTGATGTGTTTACTTCGAAAGAGAATATTACACACAGAGATATACTTCGTATTTATAAACAAATATAAAATGTTACTGATAATAGCTTTTTGAAATAGCAGGAAAAAACCACATCACTAAACAAAACAGGAAAAAAGCGGTTCCTAGAAGATCTTGCTTATAGTCTTATCCCAGACCTGATACTAGAAAAGTGTTTTGTTTGGAAATAACTTAGAATTTTAAACTTGCAAAAACACTGTAGACAGTTCACATACACCCTTCACTTCCTTTCCCTGTTTTTAATATTTTATATGATCATAGTAAAATTATCCAAAGCAGGAAATTATCGTTGATTCAGAACTTGACTGTGGACCTCATTCAGATTTTACTGGTTTGTCTTCCATGTTCACTAAATTTCCACTAATTTCTCCAGAGGTGAGGAAGTGGTGGATGCATCTGCCTTGGTTTCCTGGCTCAGGACGGTTCTTAGGCATAGACGGTGCCAGGCAGGGACTGAAGCAGATCCAAAGAACCAGTCTCCTGTAGGAGCAAAGCCATATCACTTTGCACTCACCTTCTCTGCCTTTGTAGTTTGTCTTTGACATAATGTTTAATAGATATGTATGCATATATTTGCGTATGTATACATATACTTATGCATACACACATATATATACTTAGGTATTTATGTATTTTCCAGATTATTGTAAAAACAGATCTCAAGAAAAATCAAGGAGCTACTATTATGAGTTCTCACCATCATCTTGTATTTATGGAGCAAAATTTGATGTGTGTCTGGTTTGCACCAAAGGGCCTGCTGCTGGGTGTATGGTAGTAGGCTAAGAATAACGCGGTCTACATTTTATAAAGTAATCACATCTATATAGAATCACAAGCCTGACAACTGTTTCAGAGGCCAAATCCAAGGGATAATGAGAGTCTCTAATACAAGACGCGATCTGATCTGCTGAGCTGGGGAAACTGGATTGATATTCGAGCTGAAGAGCTGTCGAATGATCAGCAGTTCACTGGGTGAGGGAGCCGGAGGCTGTCAGAAGGGGTATTGACAAAAGGAACAGCGTATGCAGATGCATAGAACTGAGAGGAAACTTAGAGGAGACCGCGGTGGCTGGATCCCAGAAAGTGGGGGCCCTGGCAGGGATGTTGTGGAAAGTGGAGCTGGAGAGCTGGACAGGGCCCCCACAGTCAGCACGAAGGCCGTGTTGAGATTGGGGTCTGTGTCAAGAGCCCTGGAAAGTCATAAAGGCACAGGGAAGCAGACAAACAAATGTTTCTTTGGGAAAATGTCACTGTGACTGCAGGACAGAAATGGAGTGGGTCACATTGTTGGTGACAGTGAAAGCGAAAAGCGGATGGAATGGAGACAGCATAATAGACCCGCCTGGGGACAGACAGGACACGGGGAGAGGAGTTCAGTCAAGGACCACTCCTGGGCTCTGGGCTGTTCAACAGAATTCACGTGGCCGTTATTTACTGTTCAGGCAATGCTGAAGGCTAACAGACTGTCTGGCTTTTCTGGCATCCAGGGATGGGTAGAGAAGGTCATCTCTCAGCCCTCTCCATGTCGATTGGAGATGACATGAGCCTGAAATGAGTCCTGCAACACCAGCGCCCATCAACAAGTGCAATCTCTGGTGTTCCCTGAATGAGTAGGAAGAGAAGTTTGAAGTCACTCAGGAAGATGTTGTGTTAACACCCCTGGGACCTTGACCATGGTCTGTTGGTCTTCTCTCCCTTAAATTCTCGCTGTTTAACTTGGGGCTTACCCATGATTTACATGCTAAGGATACTCAGCATTCTCTGCTGAACTCCAGCCCCATATGTGCACCTGACAGAAGGTCATTTTGAATTTATATTTAATCAAAAAGCATCATTTTCATTTATCTCTTATATTTGCTCCTCTGTTCACCAACATCAGAACACTGGGTGTTACCCAAAATTGTGCCCTTAATTCTGCCTTGCCTTCGCACACATCACATGTACTTCTACAGGCCCCAGGGACAATACCTCATTAATGAGGTATCCGTCTTTCTGTTACTTCTGCCTCCAGCCATCACCCTTCCCACTGCTTTCATCTGAGACCCCATCCTACAGTATTACTAGAGTGACCTTTGTTGTTTTGTTTTTTTTTTTTTTTGACAGAGTTAGAGTTAGAGAGAGAGAGAGAAAGGTCATCCTTCCATTTGTTCACCCCCCAGTTGGCTGCTACAGCCGGCGCTGCACCGATCCGAAGCCAGGAGCAAGGTGCTTCCTCCCGGTCTCCCATGCAGGTGCGGGGCCCAAGTCCCCGGGCTATCCTCCACTGCCCTCCCGGGACACAGCAGAGAGCTGGACTGGAAGAGGAGCAACCGGGACTAGAACCCAGCGCCCATATGGGATGCCAGTGCCACAGGTGGAGGATTAACCAAGTGAGCTACAGCGCCGGCCTTAGAATAGCCTTTATGATCTACCTGTGCTATGCCTTCCTGTCAAGCCACCCCCACACTGCTGCCAAAGTGATTTTTCTCATATACAAATATGGTTGCCCATTTCCACTCTTGAAGTCCTATACAGTTGTCCTTTCACTCACTTGAGTTGAAATAATACTCAAGAACCAGAATGTCCTTCCCCTCTAGCCTACCGAACCCACTGGTCTCCTCTGTGTGCATACCAGTTTGTGGTTTTGATATTGGCCATATTTCCACCCATCAGTGCCTCTCCACATCCCTACAATTTTTCTTTCCTCCTCTACATCTGAGAAATGTATCCCTTAAAATTGACTTCATTTCTCATCCTCAGCAGACTTCCATGTCTTCCCCAAAACTTAATTCTGGAGTCCCATTGCTCCCATGATTGTTCACCACCTTGCACCATACATGGCCACTTGTTTGTGTAATCTGACTTTGTAGCGTAGCCTGCCTGAAGTTAGGAGCCATGTTTCAGTCAGTGTATTTTCCCCTCCCTTCTTTCACACAATTCACAGCACTTAGGAACCTAATGTTAGGGTCTAAAAAAAAGCCCACCGCCCGAGGAACGACTCCAAGAGACTTTTTCTCTCATGCAACCAGCAAAGGGTTAAATTTATTGATCCAACATGTTGGGGCCCTCTGACAAGGACAGAGGAGCAGTGAGGAACTACAGCATAGGGTTTATAAAGGCAAAAACCGCAAAATCGGGAGGAGGGAGAGAATACACGGTTGCTAAGCGGTTGCTAAAATCTTACAATCAGCAATTATGATTTTAAGACATAGACAAATCACATCTTCATTAGCAGCCCAGGTAACCCAGGTGCAACCTTTCTACTTTTAAGCTTGAGCAATCATGCTAGGGGGTTTTTGTGCGTTGCCAAGGGTGATGTAGTGCACTGCTATTGTCCGACTATTTGAGATCATAGTTTCAGACCAGAGTCTCACGATGGGGGGGGGTTGCTTTCCCAGAATGCAGTCTCAAGTGCTCCAAAATGGAGTCCCTACTGTCAAGGTGCTACTTTACTCTGTCTTATTTTCACAGCTGCACCAGGAAGGTTTAAACCTGTAAGCTTAAGCTTAACTTTTGACACCCGCACATATACAATTTTTAACTCTTCACTAAAACACACTTCCCAGCCTTAGACTGGTTCCTTACCCAAGTAGATATTCAGTTAATATTTTAAGTTACGAATAACACAAAGGTAGACAGTACATATTGGTTCAAGAAAAGAGCTAAGAGTTTAGATATGACTCTGAGAAGAAAGGTGGATGTTGCTGCCTGCCCCAATCCCCAGCTCTGTAGTCAGACGTTTATTGAGTGATCTGTAATCTAAACCTGTCTTCATATGCTGGCTTATTTCTCCCAAATGTATTTTTTTTTTTTGGCAGAGTTAGACAGTGAGAGAAAGAGAAAGGTCTTCCTTCCATTGGTTCACCTCCCATATGGTCGCTAGGGCCAGCGCTGCGCCAATTTGAAGCCAGGAGCCTGAAACTCCCTATGGCTCTCCCACGTGGGTGACAGGCGCCCAAGCACTTGGGCCATCCTCCACTGCCCTCCCGGGCCACAGCAGAGAGCTGGACTGGAAGAGGGGCAACCGGGACAGAATCCGGCACCCCGACTGGGACTAGAACCTGGTGTGCCGGCGCTGCAAGGCGGAGGATTAACCAAGTGAGCCATGGTGCCGGCCCCTCCCAAATGTATCTTAAAAATCTTTTACCTCTGGCTCTCCCATACTATGTATCTCATACTTTAATTCACTTTCATATTCGGCTCCTCTTGTTGGAATGTCTTCCTCTGAAAGTTCTACTTATCCTTCATGTTCTAGCTTAAAAGTCTCTTCTTGAGGCCTGTGCCGTGGCTCACTAGGCTAATCATCCGCCTGCGGTGCCAGCACACCGGGTTCTAGTCCCGGTCGGGGCACCGGATTCTGTCCCGGTTGCCCCTCTTCCAGGCCAGCTCTCTGCTGTGGCCCGGGAGTGCAGTGGAGGATGGCCCAAGTGCTTGGGCCCTGCACCCGCATAGGAGACAAGAAGAAGTACCTGGCTCCTGGCTTCGGATCAGCGCGGTGCGCCGGCCATAGCAGCCAGTAGAGAGTGAACCAACGGTAAAGGAAGACCTTTCTCTCTGTCTCTCTCTCTCTCACTGTCCACTCTGCCCGTCAAAAAAAAAAAAAGTCTCTTCTTGAAATCCACTCAGTATTTCACAGTTTGAATTGGTTCTGGCCCTTTCTTCACTGCTATAAAATTTGAAATCGCTTCTAATTTTCCTACCCTGTTTGATGATAGTTGCTATTTGTGTATTTCAACTACAATATAAACTGATTAAGGGCATGAACCCTGTCTTACCCAGCAACACAAGACTTCTTGTAGTTTTTGAGTAAAATTTGTTGGATTGAATTTACATTAATCACTGGATATTCTAGGGCTCTGGAGATGTACATTAAGTAATTCAGTGAAATTGCCCAAATGTCTGAATCTAGAGGCAGGCATTGTGGCACAGTGGATTGAGCCACAGTTTGGAACTCCTACAGCCCATATCGCAATGCCTGGTTTGAGTCACAGCTAATCTGCTCTTCTGATCTAGCTTCCTGCTCATGCATCATGCATCTGGGAAAGCAGCAGTTGATGGCACATGTACTTGGGTTCCTGCCACCCAACTGGGTGACCAGGATGGAGTTCCTGAGCCCTGACTATTGAAGGCATTTGGGGAGTGAACCAGAGATAGATGCTCTCTACGTCTCTTCTCCCCCCACCTCCCCACTCTATTACTCTGCCTTTCAAATTACAACAATCTTTTCAAAACTTCTGAATCTTTGCTTTTATCTTTTTCTAAACCGTATTGCTTAAAAAATGGCTATTACATCCCAGCCATGGACTGTGTCATGCGATCAGGAGGTGGTGGTGACTTAGGCCATTGCCGTCCATGCCAAGAGGTAGAGCTTAGCTGTTTATTGAGTGCCCACTGTCTGCCAGGTCATGAAGATATGATGTTCTGAGTATATTAGTCAGCGTTTCATTATTGTGACAGAATACTTGAGCCAGGCAGCTTTATAAAGAAAAGAGGTTTAGTTTGGCTCAGAGTTTGAGTAGGCTCCATTTTGATTAAGGCTCTGGTGATGATGTTCAAGGTGGCAGAGTGCCAGCGTAGTATAGGACATCCCATGACACAGTATGTGTGTGTGTGTGTGTCTGTATCTCTGTGATCCCTCTCTGGGTCCTTATAAAGCCACCAGCATTCAAGCATGGCGCCTCCATCCTAATGACCTCATCCAATCTAATCTCACCACAAAGCCCCCAGTTCTAAAAGCATAACTGGATTAACGTTCCATCTTCTTAGTGCCATTCATAGAAGACTAAACTGGTGCTTGAGTCTGAAGGGATAAATATTCAAAAAGTAGCATTGAGCAAGAAGAGAAAGGCTCCCTTGTCCCCTTGAAACATACTGTCTAGTTGGAGGGACAGACACAATAAGCTAAATGTGCTAACAAATGTAATCTTCATTTAACACATGCTAAGTACCCTTTGGAATGAAAAGTAAGAGCAGGTTGCCCGGAAGGTTGGGGATGACTTGGACTTGAGCATCCACTAAGCAGGTGAGAAGACAGAACGTCCAGTGTCTGCCCCAGAGAGAACAGGCAGGATGGCAGGAGATTGGGTCAGGATTCACTGATAGATTATCATTGTGCACCAAATGCTCTCCTTTAAGAAGCCCATATTCCAGCAGCATATAACAGAGGTTATTGTTTCCTTCAAAACGCTGTATTTTTAACACTATTCACCCTAACCTCTCAATCATTGTCTAGGACATTAGAATTAGAATTACATTAAGTAATGAAAAAAAGTGATCACAATTTTAATTCTATATGATGTTTAAATTTAATCTATTCTAAAAATAACATGGCTTTTCACAATAGAGAATTTTAAGTATAAACAGGGGAAAAACTTTTAAAGAATATATATTTCAATGTGGAAAAAAGGGAAACCTTATACACTGTTGGCAGGAATGCAAATTAGTACAGCCGTTGTAAAGAACTGTACTGGGAGGGGTGTTGTAGTGCAGTGGGTTAAACTACTGCTTAGCACCCTTACGTCCCATATCTGAGTGCCAGTTCCAGTCCTGGCTCCTCCACTTCCAATCTAGCTTCCTGCTAATGTGCCCAGTGGACACAGCAGATGATGGCTCAAGTGATTAGGTCTCTACCCTCCACATGAGGGACCCAGATGAAGTTCCAGGCTCTTGATTCCACATGGCCCAGTTCTGACTGTTGTGGGTATTTGAGAAGTGAACCAACGGATGGAAGACTTCTCTTTCTGTTATTCTGCCTTTCAAGTAAAACAAATTAACAATAAAATCACAACAATTATAATAATAGCAATAACAGCAGCAGAATGGAGATTGTTCAGAAAATTGCAAGTAGATCCACCATAAGACCCAGCCATCCCACTTCTGGGTGTATATATGAAAGAAATGAAATCAGACTACCGAAGGTATGCCAGTACTCCTGTGTTTATTGCTGCACTATTCACAATAGCCGGGATTTGGAATCAGTCTAGGTATCCTCAGAAGATGAATGGAAAATATATATTTATATATGTATGTGCACATATATATGCATGCATGCAATATGGAATATTGTTTGGCCATTAAAAAAATCCTGTCACTTGTAGCAAAATGCATGGAAATAGACACTTGTAGCAAAATGCATGAAAATATTTCACTTAACTTTAGGTTAAGTGAAATAAGCCAGATACAGAAAGTATATTTTCTCTCCTCATGTATGGAGGTTTTAAAAAAAGTCTGGGACAAGTGTTTAGCGTAGTTGTTAAGACACCCACAGCCCACTCCAAAAAACCTGGTTTTGATTACTAGATCTGGCTCTTGATTCCAGCTTCTTGCTGATGTACACCACCTGGGAGGTACTAGGTAATTGGGTTCTTGTCACTCAAATGGAGGACCTGGGTTTCTCTCCTGGCTTCTGGCTTCAGTCCCAGCATTTGGACCATTGCAGACATTCAGACATTTGGGGAGTAAACTAGCAGATCAGAGGTCCGTTTCTCTCTCTCTCTCTCTCTCTCTCTCTCTCTCTCACATTTATTTAAAAAAATAAATAAAGTCAATCTGAACCTAGAAGAGTGATTACAAGAGGTTTAGAGGGAGTTTGAATAAAGGGAGATTGGAAAATAGGTACCAGAACACAGTCCAATGGCAGTAATAGGTTCTCATGTTCCAAAGCCCAGTGGGGTGACTACAGTTCACAATAATGTATTATACACTCTATAAAGAACTGGAAGAGAAAAGCTGATGGACTCCGTACATTAAAAATAAAAATAAAAACAAAAAAGGGAAATAGAAATGCTAATTGCCTGATTTGACCAGTTGGTGCTGCATACACATACTGAAAGGATTACATGTTAAAAAAAAAAAAATTGCTTACACACACACACACACACACAGTATTTCTTATGGCCATTGTAAACTCTTTTCTTTTAAGATTATTTGAAAGTCAGAGTTACGAGCGAGAGGTCTTCCATCTGTTGGTTTACACCCCAATTGGCTGCAACAGCTGGAGCTGCGCGGATCTGAAGCCAGGTGCTTCTTCCGGATCTCCCATGCGGGTGCAGGGGCCCAAGAACTTGGGCCATCCTCCGCTGTCTTCCTAGGCCATAGCAGAGAGCAAGATCAGAAGTGGAGCAGTTGGCACTGAAACCAGCACCCATGTGGGATACCGGCACTGCAGGCAGCAGCTTTGCCCGCTGTTCCACAGTGTCGGCCCCCATTGTAAACTTGTAGAGAACTGGCAATATAAAAGGTTATGTTAGTTCATTTTTTTGTTACTATAAAGAAATACTTGAGGCTGGGTATATATACAGAAAAAGAGGAGTCACCTGTGCTTGTGAGGGTTCTGGCTGCATCGCTTCAAGGCAGGTGGCGGTATATAGGTGAGAGCACAGGCAGGAGGGGCAGGGAGCCTCACAAGACAGGAATGCAGGGTTTGACCAGGGAGGGGCTAGTAATGACGTAAGCCCCATCTCTTAAAGTTCCAACCCCTCTATTTTGTTGTTTTAAATGTCTGTCTGTTTGTTGGAAAGGCATAATGACAGAGAGATAGAAATCTTCCATCCACTGTTTCACTTCCTTAATGCTCACAACAGCCAAGACTTGGCCAGGTTGAAGCCAGGAGCTAGGAACTCCATCTGGGTCTCCATACAGGTGATGGGGACCGAGCACCTGAGCCATCATTTTCTGCTTCTAGGATGCATTAGCAGGAAGCCAAACAGCTGGAACTTAAACTGGTGCTCCAGTACGGAATATAGGCAGCCTAAGCAGAGGTTTAACGCGCTGTACCACGACACCTACCCTGCTACTTCATTTTTTTGCATCCTCTGGGGTTGGGCAAAGGCAATGTGGATGAGTATATAAGTATTGGATGATAATCTGGAGTGGAATACATCAGATATACCTGGGCTCAAGTCCTCACATACTGTTCCCTAGCTGTGCAACCCTGGAAGTTTGTCCAACTCTTCAAAGCCTATTTTCTTGAATATAAAATTGGGACAGTAAACAATATGAGGGTAAGTTAAGATCATATATCTGAAGTATTTAGCATGGTGTCAGGTATATATTAAAGACTCAGTACGTGGGGGTAGGTTTTTATTGCTATGAGTAGTGTCTTGTTCTTGAATGGGGCATAACTGAAATTCTATGTAATTTCATAAACAGAAGATGGATTTTTAAATAAGGAACAGAAAAACAAAATGGCAGACAGTAGGCGCTGACATAGGTTTCCATTCTTCTTGCTTTCCATGTGTTGATTTCTCTTGGTAAAGTCATTTAACCTACTTTGTAAGACTACAGACTTTGTAGAACTGCTTTAGGATCTTCCACACGCCCATCCCTTCCTGTCTGCCCTGCACTGCTTGTGGTCATAGCTAACAGCCACTACTGCCTCCTGGGTTCTCAGCACTGTGCTAAACATTCCATAGCTAATACACTTGTCACCTGTGGGGGCTTGCTTGCCTTGATTCTTTTTCGCCAGTGGAGTAATGAAGTACAGTTTAGTGAGATGAACCTAGGAATAGGAAAGCAAAGTTTATTAAAGTGCATTCCAAAGGTAGAATGGGCCAAAGGAGAGAGCATGTGGCACCTTTTATTCCCAGTTGGGAATTTTCATCCCTAAAGCCTAAGGGTGTTGACGAATGATGTGGCCATGACCTTATGACATTTGTGATTGACATCTGGAAGTTGGGTAACATTGGGATCCCTGTGCATGTGGCTATCAAGTAGACTTTTCTGGTTTTGCCGAGTTCACATTTTATCAGGATACTTCAACCACAAGTTAAATCAGAGTGGGTGGTCTTGGGTAGCACCTGTGTGGATAGCCAGGTCCTTGGTTTCACCTCTGGAGGAGGGTCTTGGGGCCCCTCCCCATTCATTCATGTCTACTTGCCTGCCTGACAAACTCATTTAAATCTCACAGCCCTAGGAGGTGGGCACCACAGTCCCCTCTGTCTGTACAGATGGGGCAGCTGAGGTAGACAGAGGTTAAGTAACTTGCCTGAAAATAACATTGTTGGTAAATGGTGGAACTGGGATTCAGTCCCAGACAGGCTGGGGAGAGTCTGCACTGTTAACCACTTCATCCAAATTCCACTTGGGTGATAAGATTGCACTGCCATTGTCACAACTTTTCTGGGGTGCAAATAGTAAAGAAGTGGGATTAGGGCCCTCCAGCAGCTCAGGAGTGGTCTTTCCGTGGTGTTGGGGATCCAGCTTTCACACCGTACCTCTAGCCATCTGCCATCCAGGTAGACTGATTAGATCATTGAGAAGCAAAGTGATCCTTTTCTTTAGATCAACTAATCATTAAGATGCAAGCCTGGAGGGTTTGGTTCTTGGGTGCTTACACCCAAAAAAGGAAGAGTCATTTTTGTATTAAGACATCTAAAATTTTCTCGCATGCTGCACAGAAAAGCTAAATTAAACCCTGCGTTGGTAAAATTATAAACCTGCAGTCTGCCTCAGATGAGTAAGTGTATATAAATAGAACAATTGGTATACATGGCCTTAATGGTTTAACTTCCTTGTTCTCTGTATAATGTAAATCAGCAAATGTGAGCATTTTCATCTCACATAAACTGTCAGTCTCAGAAGACCACATTGTAGTTTTCAATACTTGTTACATAACAACCAAGATTGCCCTTTTCTTCAGCCTGATGTATTTTTTTTTCTTTTTATATCCAGCAGTTAGTATGAAGGCCTGAAACCCTTAGTTACAGAACAAAGTGGCTTAGCAGTAATGGAGCCTGTGTGAGGCTAAGAGAAGAATAATGAACACTCCCTGCAAGCTTCCTGCCTAGATGCAGGTGCAGGAATCAGGAGGTCATGAATAATGTATGACATGCAGATTAGGTGGTGGTTTCTCCTACTGGGGTTTTGACTTTGCTACCTGCCTGGCTGCTATCTGTGGAAAGACAGCAGGCAGTGGCCAAACGTGGCACAGTTTAAAAACTGAGCTCATACAAACACTGCACAGCCTTTTGAAGAAATGAATTTTAAGGGACAGCTGAAGTACAAGCCTGTGGCCTGCTTTATTGGGTGAAGTAAGCTCCAAGTTACCATTGTACTCCCTTTGCGGGGGAGGTTAAAGCTCTTCCGATTTTCCT
The DNA here is from genome assembly GCF_051225735.1 of Oryctolagus cuniculus. Classification (NCBI taxonomy): domain Eukaryota; kingdom Metazoa; phylum Chordata; class Mammalia; order Lagomorpha; family Leporidae; genus Oryctolagus; species Oryctolagus cuniculus. The sequence goes on from NC_142875.1 coordinate 39,046,036, forward strand.
TTTTCATTTAAGAAAGCTTAAATTATCTGGTCCTACATAGAAAACCAGAAATTCTTTTCCTAAGACTTCCACGGAGTTAGTTATCTGCCCGAGACTGCTAAACCATTGAGATATTATCCAGTTGTAGTATTTGATCTATGGAGCAATGAAATTTTCCTAAAAGATATAAATACCTAGAGAATATTGTAATTATAGATGAAAGAGGCCCATTTTTCTCCCCTGATGTATGCAGTAAATAGCATCAATAAGAGAATATGTCTGTCATCAGACTTCTCCTGGTGGGATTGTCATGATGAAAAGAAATACTTTCTGCGGCCAGGGTTAAGGAGGAGGCAATAAAAGAGATAAGCATTTAAAGGATAATAGAGTGAATTAGCGAACTGTGAGTATTTGGGGCTGATTACTCCTGACAATTTTATTTAGGATTCTGATCCCCCGGTGAGGGTGTAGAGAAAAGTTTAGGAGGATTTCCTCTGTTTTCCCTTGGGTCCAGGGGCTTTAACTGCAGGGGGATTTGTTTTTTTCTTCTGATACCCATTTTGAGGATTATAGTTTAGGCAGACAGGGAGAAGAGAAGGGGGGGAAATTAGCATTGCTGCCTTTTGTGTGCAATTCTTATGCATTTTTATGGCATGGTTTTCCTCTCTCTCCCCCAGTTTGGGGGACTGGCTTGCATTTCTAGCTGAGTCTGTCCCTTCCGCTAGGCCCCAGTTTGGCCGCGTGCCAAGACCAACAGGTGATCCTTGTAGCTGCAGAACAGCAGGAAGTGGGCCGTGCTTGAATGAGACAGTTCACCAGAGGGGCTGTCTGGCCTCTCTCCATCTTCCCGCATAATTAACACCCCCTCCCCCATGCCGAGCAGAAAATCTGTGCTGAGCGGCTCAGCTGCAGAAGCCATTGAGAAAGGCTGTGAGGAAAAGAATGTTAATAAGGGATGTTGGCAGAAATAAGCCCGTGGGGGTGCAAAGCGCAGTCTGGTTCCGGGTGTAGGGGAAGACAGTGGTTGGCCCTTCGGAGGGGCTGCCCCTGTTGTATCAGTTTCTGGAATCATTTCCCCTTGCTAAGCACCTATGGAGAGCTGAGCTTCCTGTGAACCTGGGAGCTGTTGGTTCTACCTGGGCTTTCAGACCAGTCCTGTTCAGGTGCCTGCTTGCTTGCTTTCTGGCTTTGTAAAGAAGAGTCAGGTTTGATGCCTAAAGAGTGAGGATAGCTCAAGCTAAAGCCCCTCCGAGCTCGGAGAGCTGAGGACAGGTGGACCGGAGCCGGAAGTGGGCTGCCAGGAAGCAGGACGAAGGGCGCATGGTTTTGCCCACGGCTGACTCACAAGGAGGTGGAGGCTCAGCGGTTGGTCCCCGATTGGAGGAGAGCGGCATTTCCCGGACACTGCCAGCTATTTCCAGTCTGGAAGCTTGTGAAACAAATGTATTCTTCACAAGTCTTCCTCTGTCTGGCTAAAGTGGTGAACTGCTTTTGTTTTTCCCAAAGCCAGGCTGGGGGAGTCACTTGTAGACTGCCTCTCTCCTAGAGATAACTGTTCACCCTTGCTTCCTCCCCCATTGCCACAGAATCTGTTCCTGGACACCTGGCTGGAATGACTGTCCTAGGGCTTTAAGTCCAGTTGGTGACTGAAGAAGTGGGTGCTTAGGCTGTCTCTGTGTACCCCCTTTTAGGGACTGGTACTGGGCTCATTGAGGGCATGTGTCATGTCTTTCCTAACATGTACCTCCCCCTGTGTCTGGCAGGCATTAGGTCTTCAGGAACTGTTGGACCAAATGCATGCATCAGTTTATGAAACTTTTGGGCCAGCTTATGGGAGCCCTCATAGTGAACATTATGACAAACCTTTGTTATTTCTTTTCAGATTTATTTATTTATTTGAAAGGCAGAGTTATAGAGATAGAGGGAGAAACAGAGAGATATACCATCCTCTGGTTCACTCCCCAGATTACCCCACCCCCATGGTCAGGGTTGGACCAGGTCAAGGCCAGGGGCCAGATGCATCTTCCAGGTCTCCCATGTGGGTGTAGGGGCCCAAGCACTTGGACCATCTGCTGCTGCTTCCCCAGGTACAGTAGCAGGGAGCTAGATTGGAAGTGGGGCAGCCAGGATACGAACCAGCACCCGTACAAGATGCTGGCGTTGCAGGTGACTGATTAACCTGCTACACAACAACACCAGCCCCAAACCTTTGGTGAAGAGGGGCTGGTGTTTCAGTGTAGTGGGTCAAGCTACTGCCTGAGTCACAGTCTTCCCATGTGGGCATCAGTTCAAGTCCCAGCTCCCCATGAATGTTTCTGGGAAAACACCAGAAGAGGTCCTTGGGCTCCTACACCCAAGGGGTGACCCAGAAGAAGCTCCTGGCTCCTGGTTTTGGATCAGCCCAGCTCCAGCCCTTGGGCCATTTGGGGAGGAAACCAGCAGATGGAAGATCTCTCTATCTCTATCTCTATCTCTATCTCTATCTCTATCTCTATCTCTATCTCTGCAGGGGGCTTTAACTGCATCCATTTGCTAAGGTGATCAAGCAAATCTAAAAGCGATGGTCTGGAAACAAGAATACCAGGGTGTTTTGTTTTGTTTTGTTTTCTATTTTTTTGTTTGTTTTGTGGGGTGTTTTTTTTTTGTTTGTTTGTTTTTTTTTTTGCCTTTTTTATTCACTTAGGAACAGGAATATGCTTTTTCAATAACCAGATGTCTCTTATCTACCCACAGGGTACATCCATCCCCAGTATCAAGGGTCCGGGGAAATCGAATGAATAATCAGAAGTTTGCTTGGTGAGTGTACAGTTATGACTGTTTTTAAATAATGAGTATATGCAAGTCTCATGGGAAATTTTAATAGACCTGTGTTCAAATCAACAGAATGAAACTTGCTTCTCTGTAGACACTGCACTTCTGCAAATCGCACAGGTAGTATCTGTTTCCTCTGAAAGTTCTAAAGAAATGTGATAGAGTTACTTTCTTTTTTTAAAAATATTTTATTTATTTATTTATTTGAGAGGTAGAGTTACTGACAGTGAGAGGGAGAGATGGAGAGAAAGATCTTCCTTCTGTTGGTTCACTTCCCAAATGTCCAAGCTGTGCCAATCTGAAGCCAGGAGCCAGGTGCTTCTTCCTGGTCTCCCATGTGGGTGCAGGGCCCAGGCACTTGGGCCATCCTCCACTGCCTTCCCGGGCCACAGCAGAGAGCTGGACTGGAAGAGGAGCAGCCAGGACCTGAACCAGCACCCATTTGGGATGCCAGTGCCTCAGGTGGAGGATTAACCTACTGCGCCATGGTGCTGGTCTCAATAGAGTTCCTTTCTAGCCAAAACTCTTCGCCCACCAGGAACCAACATTTTTTTCTAGCAGATATGAGCCAATTTTCCAAGATTATCAATGGTTGTTTTTTAAAGAATATTTCCTTGATCTAGGACATGATAAACCTCTGAGTGAGGTTTAGCCAACCACCTAGATTTTTCTGACACAAATTTAAGCTGTAAAAAAAAATATTTAGTTATTTATTGGAAAGGCAGAGAGACAGAGATCTTCCATCGCTTGGATTGTTCTCCAAATGCCCACATCAGCAGGGGCTGGGCAAAGTCAAAGCCAGGAGGCAGGAACTCAAATGGAGTCTGCCATGTGGTGCAGGCACCCAAGTATTTGTGCCGTCATCTGCGGCCTCCCAGATGCATTAGCAGGAAGCTGGATCAGAAGTGGAGCAGGGACACAAAACCAGACACTCTGATGTGGAATGCCGGCATCTTGATCAGTGTCCTAACCACCATGCCAAACAGCTCCCTTCCAACTGCAGCATCTTAAGATTTCCACACTTAATCCATTTTATTAATTTTGATGGTTACTATTTAGGTGATTTGTTTTCCTGGCATTAGCCTTAAATACCTTGGGGTTTTGGTTTGTTGTTTTGAGAGATGTTAAGATCTTCTTTGGGGGCTGGCTGGTTAAGCCACCAGTTTGATGACAGCATCCCATATGGGTGCCCAGCTGCTCCACTTCCCATCCAGCTCCCTGCTAATGCAACAGGAAAAGCAGCAGAAGGTGGCCCACATGCTTGGGCCACTATACCCAGGTGGGAGACCCAGAAGAAGTTCCAGGCTCCTGGCTTTGGCCATTTGGGGAGTGAACCAGAGAATGGAAGGTCTCTCTCTGCCTCTCCCTCCCTCTTTGTAACTCTACCTTTCAAATAAATAAAAAACAACTCTTTATAAAAAAAATCTTTATTTCTTGGGTGAGATCGCAGAAAAGGACTTACCAAAACAACCTAAAAGGTTACTTCAACCATAAAATACCGATTCTTTAATCTTTAATGGGATAACTTTGTTTCACAAATGTATCATGTGAAACAAAATAAAATTAGTGTAGTCTTAAAGTCTGTATTTTTTTATGTTACTCCATTCCACAAAATTAACATTTCAAGAGCTAATGCATCATTAAAAAGAAAAAATGAAGAAAGGAATAAATAGAATAGAAAAAATTGAAATGTGTGCTTTATTAAAAAATGAATGGAAATTCACAGATCTCTGTTTTATTTCCTTGACTTGTGCTTGGAATGGGATTTTGATTAGAAGCTGTGGCTTTTTTTTTTTTTTTTTAAGTATGAGAAGATGATTACCAAAGATTGGGCTTCCAAATTAATTTTATTCCTAAATCAGGATTATTTTTAGACACAAAATAATGACACTTTGAATTTGAATGGTGCCTAATCAGCTCACCTCCCTTCCCCCATTAAATCTAATTAACCCTCACAATAGCTCCGTGATGTTGTTAAATATTATGCTTTTCTTTTTCACCGAGGGAAAAGTGGAGCACAGAGGATGCAGCCCTGTGCGTATACACTGCCTAAAAGCTGGGGCATCCTTCCTGGCCTCTCACAATTGCTAAAGCCTGTTGTCCCCTGTGAAACCTGGAAAGCCGGGGTCACTACACAGAAGGAAAGGGAGAACACAGATCCATTCTCGACCACATGAAATTCCTATTCTTTCTCAGTGCAGGGCATATCGTACTACAGAAAGTTCATTCCATCTATAGACGATGAGGTGCTCCAGTGAGCGTAGAGCTAGTGCGTCCAGTACGCAGTTGTCCATCGTTAGATCCAGGTGCTACAACTTGATTCTCAATGGCTACATGTGAAGCAATGGGCAAGTACAGCATTTTTGCTTCCATTTTCCTTTCTGGATGGCTGGAGTAATGATAACTTGTTCCTACATAATTCATAGCATGTTACTTGGCTAGTGAGTTTAAACCGCTTTTATCTCTAAAGAAGTAAGCCATGAAAAACAAAAAGGATTTTTACTACCAGCCTTGAGAAAACTCTTATTTATTCAGCAACATTAATTTACAGTCTCAGGCACTATCAAAAAAAAAAAAAAACACTAGTTTAGAAAGATAAATAAAGCACTGTTTCTGTTCTCAAGGGGCTAGCTGTCTTAGAGAGAGAGAGAGAGAGTGTGTGTGTGTGTGTGTAAGGGGGAGGGGGGGCACGCCTTAAGCCCTAGTGCTGTCATTTCCTCCCTGGGTGTGTGTATTAATGGTGCGCACATGCATGGTACAAGATAAGCACACAGATAATACAATGTGGATAGTGCTTTAAGGAGATGTGTTTATTCTAAGTTTCCAACTCTATTTGAGACCAGTTTGAGAGGAGCATGGGAGGATAAAAATGGGAAGGAAGAAGGCTTGTCAGATAATCCATTCCAGACAAGAAAGCTTTGGAGTGAAAGACCTAGAATTAGTAGGAAGAGCAGAGTTGAGCGTGTGTTTCTGTTATAGACTGAAATACACATAAAAGACCTAGAGACATTCCTAAATTAACTGCAGTAGGAGCACACATGGATTTAATAAGTGAACTCTATTTGGTCATGAGTTAGCTAGAATATCTATAATATATACTGCCTGGAATCATCCCTTATGTAAATACCATCAAATCACCAGGCTGGGAAAAGGCGCGTGAATCACCCAGCATCTCCATCTCATGAAGGGATAAACGCTTGTTACTTCTTTGTGAAATATTGGCTGTGAAAATACAGAAAGTTTCAATATTCATACTAGCAACAGGGAGGAAGGGAAAGTGATAGTTGGGGTTCATTTTATAGAATTAGATGTCCAGTGCAACTAGCTTGGCTCCGGCTTCTGTTAGATCCACAAACACTATATATGATAGTTAGGAACAGTGTTTCTGTGAACTTGGGTTAGCAAATGCTCCAGTTAAAAAATATTGTTCATTCAATAAGCAATTTAAGTTCAGTAAAAGATGGAAAGGCTTGAACTTACACATTTAAGTTTTTCATTGGTAATGCATGAGAATTGATAAATCATGAAAGTCAATGCTGACTTTCACTATCAAATCAGTGTTTTGCATTGTAAAAATGGTTTAAAATTGTAAGTAGTGTTTTTCTTTGCATCATGTTGGTATGAAAAGTGGCATCTTTCTGGCTGGCATTGCAGTGCAGCAAATAAAGCCACCACCTGTGACACCAGCATCCCATATTGACCACTGGTGCAAGTCTTGGCTGCTGTGCTTCTGATCCAGCTCCCTGCTGGTGCACCTGGGAAGGTAGTGGAAGGTGGCCCAAATGCCACCTACATGGGAGACCTGGGTGGAATGCCAGGTTCCTGGCTTCAGCCTGGGCAACCCCTGGCTATTGTGGCCATTTCAGAAATGAACCAGCTCACTTACTCGCTAGCTCTCTCTCTTCCTCTCTGTAACTGTGCCTTTCAAATAAATAAATAAATATTTAAAAAGGGATAAAGAAATACAGTAGGAACTTCTTGCAGGGAGTATTAGCACCGCAATAAAAAAATTACCAGACCATTGCACAACACAGTTATTATTTAACTAATCAAAGGTGGCAGTGCAGGCCAGACATAAACTCTGTTCATTGGAATGTCTCTCCTCCCAGTGCCACCACACTCAAGGAATATTTGCTGATTTTAGGAAGCCTTTAGGGTACAGCCGTGACAAATTCATTCTGTATCTCATGCATCAGGCCTCTCCTCTTTTCTTCACCATTGACCCTAAGTGAAGATAATCACCCGTTCTTCTCTACAATAACAGTTGGTGGGGAGGAAAAAAAATCTTTTTCTCCTACCCACCTTAGGTTCTTGGCTGGAGCCCTGCAAATTAGAGGCATAAAAGAAATATTGACAAGAGAAAAGTAAAAAGAAGTTCAGCATGTACATTTTATAGACAAACACCTAGAATTAAGCAACTTGCAGAAGTGATTAGAACTTGGGCTTATATAGCTTCTTAACAAAAGAACAGTAATTCTTTTGAAGAAATGACTATAGGGAAGAGACGTTGAACTTTAAGAGGAGCAGATTGTAGGAAGGGAGATATATGGGGAAGCTATGGGAGATAAGTCCTGGTTAGTAGGATTCGTTGTATAGGTTCCCATGGTGCCATCTCTGGGCTGATAGGAGAGGTTTCTCCAGTCATTCAGAGCCACCTTGCCCTTCATAGATGGGGAGAAGGTAGAGGGTTTTTCTTGTGTCTGCTGCTTTGTAGTTGCTTTCAACTCGTAGAAAGTCTTACACCAAAGTGGCACGTTTTAAGGATGGCGTTCTGCTACATTTCATGACTATGTATCTTTCTTAGAGCATTTGCCTCTCTTTTCTCCTGTTTAGAGAGTTGAATGTGAAGATACAGTTTTGTTCTTTGCAGATCTTATTGCTTCTAACCATTCTGATTTCACATCCACTGGAGAGTGGTTATTTCCAACCCACGTTGAGACTGTTTGGGGGTATAATGAGGTTGGAGCAGAACAGGAAAGGGTATAGTGAGAAACATCTGTGAACCAAACATTGAAGTTGATTTAGGGTCCAAAAATGTTCAGAATCAGTGTGCCTGTAATGAAAACATGCCCATTTGTGTGAACTCTTCTTTCACTGCCTGCGCCTTTCTTCCCTTCTCTCGACTTTGTACTTCACCCTGCGTCATTCCTAAAGCTCGAAAGGACTTACCCATGTATGCTTGTTCGGTGATGGTGGTGGTAGCGATTGTATGTAAAACATCTGTCAGGAGCTGCTATACAACAGGGGTAGTAAGCATCGCATAATAAAGAATTTAGGGGCTATTTATACAACGACAGAAAATAGAGCATTATTAGTAAAAATTGTCATCAGTAAAATAGAAGTCATTTTCTTTAGCCAACTGGATGCTGTTACCATTAGTCTCAATTGTAATTTATGTCTTACCGACATGACTGGGGTTTCATGTAGCTATGTGCGCAAAAAGGTCCCAGTTTGAAGAGTTTCTGTGCAGATTATGGTGCATTGTGGCTGTGAATCACATTTCACATTTGGATGGGAATAAAATTTGTGGCACCCTTTCACACTTCGAAGGCTTAGTGTTGGGTACACAGTGCTGCAGTGAACTTAAATATTTACCTACATACAGTTACAAATGTTAGACATGACTTCATGGAATCTTTTTCTGGGGATATATAACTAGTATGAATTTTTTCATAAAAATAAGAACATTCCTTCTTGCTTAAACCTTTTTCCTTAATAGAGGAAAGTGCTGAAGTTATTGATGTTGGAAATCTCTCAGAAAGCTGAGGTAGACCCAGCCCTCTACAAAAGCACAGAGCATTTCCAAATTATGAATTTCAGAGCAGGAAAAGAAATGTAGGAATCATAAATCAACTCAATCTCCACACTTTACGTGTATAGAAGTGGAGTCCCCTCACCCCAGACAAAATGTTACATGTCAAACCTAGGCATATATCCAAGCCTCTGCACACCTGTCCAGGAATCATTCCACCCAGTGGCAGGTGACTCCCTAGATGGAGAGGCAACAGAAATGCAAAAGATGCAATAGGATGGATGTTTAATTCATTACAAGCTAAGCAGATGGCTTTTGCCTGGGAAACTCCTGTTAGATTGATGTGATGAGAGAGCAGGAGAAATAGGAGAGGTTTAATGAAGATGTTGCTGCACTCCTGGCCAAAATGTCAACTTATCATCTTGCAGATCCTCACAGACTCGTTATTTATGGATAATATTGATTGTGTTCTTTGAATTACCAGTGTCTGCCACTGTCTTGCTTCTCGACTTACAGAGCAAAAAATTAGGATGTTATGTGTCAACTTTATATGTGAAAATTCCACTGCTCAGAATGCCTGGCCTTCATGGGGTTTTTCATCCATTTGTGTTGGGTGTTAGCAAATCAGTAACAGGAGGTTGCCCTTAGGTTTGGATTGAAAGTGCTCTCTCTCTCTCATGTTCAGTAACAGATTCAGAAACTGGGTCACAGTTGATGTAACCATGAACCTGTTTGCAAGGTCTCTGTAGACATACTGAAGCACATTAACAGCCTTTCCAGGGTGATGAATTCACATCTTTTTTGAATTTAATAATTGTAGAGTCAGCAATTAAATTCTTCAGTGACTACAGTCACCTTCTCATCAATGTCTCTACTCAAGAGTATCCAAGCACAGGATGAGTATCCCTTGTCCAAAATACATGAGACCAGACGTGTTTCAGATTCGGAATCTTTCAGGTTTTATAATATTTGTTATCGACTGTACCAACTGAGTTTCCATAATCCAAAAAATCTGAAATCTAGAATAGTCTGAAATCTTAAATACCCTGAAATTTGCGACTTTTATTTCTGAACATTTCAGATTTTGGATTTTTGGGTTAGGGATGCTCGTTCTGTACAGAGGGCTTCAAAAGGCTCATGGAAAAATGCAGGTAAGAGATACAGCAAATCTCCCAGGAGCTTTATGAAGCCTTGGTATTATGTCTGTGCCGATGTGCAGCTCTTCCTGTGGAGCATTGTTTAGAACCCGTGAGCTGGGAGCCTCCAGGACTTGTCAGCATCCTGTGCACGGATGCCTGCCTGGCGCCTTCCCAGCACTGTGGCCAGTGGTGCCATGATGTGCTGCTATCATGTCGTCAAACATCTATCTTATTAAATGATTCCAGTGTGATGGAAAGGTCCTAGTTGATCCTTCAAAGTGGCTTGTTTCTAATTCTGGGATTCAAAGCATATTTTTCATGTGTAATCATTTTTTTTAGGTTGGTTTTATATGGTAAATCTAGGATCGTGATTTCCTGTGAGAAGGCTGCATAAGCCATTGCTTCTGACAGAGTTTTAAGCTGTGTAATGTGGGTTATTCTGTTACTGTTCTCTCCCTGTTAAACTTGTTCCGATGTAGAACTTTAAAATAATGGCCATGTTGTTGTAATGAAACGTGAAGAACAAGGGGATATGGGAGTCATTAATGAATAAGAAAGAAAAAAACCATGTTCTAATTTGAATATATATGAATATGAATCTATATATGAGAGCCCCAGTACCCGGAATGTTATAATTAACATACCAAATTAAAATGAGGATCTTGCATATATCTAGAGAAGCTACATTCTTTCTTACTCTTTCAGTAGGTACATTTGGGCTAAAAAAAAATTGGCTGTAAATTATAAATCATAGCTGTCTTCAACATATGTAATTAAAAGACTAATGACTAAAATTGGAACCAACTCAAAAATACTAATGTATTGATGAATAGGCTGAGAATACCATTTGGGATAGTAAATCTTCAGGTGTTCTCTGCAAGCACATTCAGTGTGTCAGCAGTTTTGTTTTGGTTTTCATCTGTTGGTCATAATCTGTAACGTCATCTCTCTAGCCACAGAGATTTCTCTCTGTATTCAAGGGGATCTTCAAAAAGTTCATGGAAAAATACATGTTGTTAAAAAAACTTTTTATTTTTATTTTATTTTTATTTTTTACTTATTTTTTTTATTTGATAGAGTTACAGACAGTGAGAGAGAGACAGAGAGACAGAGAGAGAGAGAAACAGAGAGAAAGGTCTTCCTTCTGTTGGTTCCCCCCGAAAATGGCCGCTACGGCCGGCACTGCGCCGATCTGAATCCAGGAGCTTCCTCCCGGTCTCCCATGCGGGTGCAGGGACCCAAGCACTTGGGCCATCCTCCACTGCACTCCTGGGCCACAGCAGAGAGCTGGACTGGAAGAGGAACACCCAGGACTAGAACTCGGTGCCCATATGGGATGCTGGCGCCACAGGTGGAGGATTAACCAAGTGAGCCACGGCACTGACCCCTAAAAATTTTTTTTTGCACCAAAGGAATCATAACTTTGGTTAATGAACTTTTTGAAGTAATGAACTATCAATTTTAAAATAAAATCTTTCCTCAGCTTATTGAGAGGCTTCTCAGTGGTCACTAGTTTTTCATGAGGTTGCATAGTAATTTCCTTAAAACTGACTGTGTATTACGTTTTGTGGCATAGCACTAGATTATTCAAGGTTAGACCAATAACTTCATAGTTAATACCTTTTAATCAATTTTGTGAGTACAATAGGTAGTGTGCCACATTTAAAGCATTTATTTTTATTTTTTCTTTAAAGATTTGTTTATTTGTTTGAAAGAGTTGCACAGAGAGAGAGAGCGAGAGGGATCTTCCTTCAGCTGGTTCACTCCCCAAAAGGCTGCCATGGCCAGGACTGGGCCAGGCCAAAGCCAGGAGCATCTTCCAATCTCGCACATGGATGGCAGGTGACCAAACACCTGGACCATCTTCCACTGCTTTTCCCAGTCATTAATAGGGAGCTGGATCAAAAGTAGAACAGCCAGGACACAAACCAATGCACATACAAGATGCTGGTGCTACAGGCAGCAGCTTTACCTGCTATGCCTCAACACTGGCCCCACATTGAAAGCATCCCAGTCTCACTTGGGGTTTGGTAACAGCCAGTTTTCACAAATTCACAACTAACAAGTGTCTGGAGGTCTGCGGCCCCTGCTAGAACCTCCTGTGTACTTGCAGCCATTATCTTCCCCTATGTTTTCCTTCACTTGATGGGGTTTTTTAGTTGGAAGTCATGGAAACTAACAGAATCTGGCTCCCTTCAGCAAAAGATAATTTTGTAGAAGGACATGATAGAGGTTACAGAGTCAAAGAAAATCACAAATGGGCCGGGCCCTAGGAAACAGGAAGCAGGACTATACCCAGAGCAGGGTCTGATAAGCAGGTACAAGCCTGGAGCCCCTCACCTCCTGGTCTTCTAGTCACCTCCTCAAGAGACACTAGTGGAAGCCAGGATGTGACCAAGCATGATTGGTCCCAGGCTGTGCCAAGAAAGGCAAAGTGCCTTGATTAACAATCAAGGAAAAGGAGGTGTTCATACCAACAAGTGACGGGCAAGAATACTCTTCATAAATGAGCACCATCAGATTGCCCTGCCATTAAGTGAACTAGAAGCTGTCATTAAGGGTAGTAGCTCTTCCAGGACCATGAACTTCAGGGTTCTTTTCTTTGAGGGCAAAATCTCTCATGTTTTGAATGACAAAGGTACTCCGTCACTACTAACTAAAGTAAGTAGCTGCCTCAGATCTTCTTCACAGTTATTGAATGGCCAAAACATACAAAGGATATTTATAGTTCAGATATTTCTGTTCTCCTTGAAAGTTTATTTGCTTGCGTCTCGTTACCTTGAACCTTCCTTTCTCTAGAGATCCTATTTCTAATCATGTATTTAAAAATCTGGCCTTGAAAACAAAACATATGTAGTTATTGTGATGATATGTAACAACACCATCACCACCAACAACAACAAAATGGGAATCCTCTATGAAATGCATAACACTTGTGTCTAAAAGCTTGGAACCTCATATAAACTTGGTCACACTAATTAGTCCTAATGCTTTCTGCATGTTAGCATTTCTCTTAAGTGAGTGTATGAATGATGTCTGACCCAAACTATTCCAATTAGGTTCTGGAAAGAGTGCCCAAAAGATCATCATACTCTTCTCAGTATCACCTTGAAAGAAAGGACTTCATAAACCCTAGGTGTTAGCCCAGAGTCACATTTAAACTTCACATAAAAACAATCTCTTACTACCACTTGGGTGATTCATTGGCATGCCCAGCATTTACTACAGCCTCAAATGAGGCACTAACTTACTTCAAGTCCTTTGGGCCTTTCTTAACTCCAACAGTCTAGAATCTTGAGCCTGTGGGTATATTCAGGTAGGACTGTGGTTCAATATATTAGGTAAATACGTGCTCCAGAAGGGGCGTGTGTTAGATCTGAGCTGAAATGATAGCTAGTTAGAATATAGATGCTGATGTTTGTGGTAGTTTCTGTGACAACCAGATAAAGCAAAGGGCAACTCTCTATTACCATTTTTGTGTAACATTCACCCTTCTCTTCTGTCCTCAGTATATTTGGAATGCCTTTAGAAGTGGACACGTTAGGTCTCATCCTGTAGAAAAGCAATAATTCCATTCACCTATAGGAGTATATTAATATTATTGTAAAGTGGAAATTTCTCCAGTTCCTTGTGTTTTCCCATTCCTCTTCTCATTGCCTTTTTTTTTCATGAAACATCTTTAAGAAAAAAATAAACATTGCTTTTCTTAGCATTTGTAATGTGTAGGTATGAAGAAAATATCTTTATATTATTTTTCACTTTAAACCTGAACTATTTATACTCTTTGAAGAACCCTGTAGATCAACTAAAGAACAAACTGAGTAATCTCCCCCAAACTGCACAAGCCATGAAGTATGTATTTGGGAAAAACAAGGAAGTATGAAATTGTATTAGAGGTAGGAAACAAAGGCCAAAGGCAACCATGTTAAGAATGGAAGATGGTTGCTGCCACCTAGAGGTAAAAGTTGGTAAGTTTCTTTAGAGTAGACTGTGATAGGATTGTAAAACCGAATTGCAGTCCAGTAACTCAACTAAATGGTACTTTACTGATTCCATCCCGTCTCTCAAGCCTCATTGGCATTGACAGTGTGCCTGTATTCCCCAGATTTGGCGATCCTAGTTGGTGTCTCCATTGTTACCAGTAGCCTTATTATTGACCCCAAAAAACAAGTCATTGAAGCCTGTCTCCTATATAACAGTCTGTTATTTGGAAGTCATCATTACCCTGACTAGTAGATAGTGGCTTTACCCCAATCCAGGTTGTTTTTTCTAAGTAGTATCTTAGGTGCTCTACCGAGAAGAAGTTCCTAATCAAATTGCCTGACTGATGGTCATTGCCTTTCTCCCAGGAGAAGGCAAGTAGCAGAGGAAACCTGGAGCCAACAGGTCTGGGAGCACCAGTAGGTGGAAGGGACCCTGAGAGTGCCACCATTAGGCCAAATGTCATTTCAGTTATTAAGAATTAATTGTACATAGCATTAACTTTTCTTGTCAAAATATTTTACTGTGGAAAAGTCTCCCAAATAAAGATGCCTATATGGCCGGATATGTGCTGCCACACTGGGCCTGGTATCCTCTCTTTTCAAGGCTGCCATATTGCACAGCCCCAGAGGGCACTACTCACATCGCACTGTATGTGAAGGGTGCCTCCAGGAGCGTTCAAACAAAACCTATTGGCATGAAAAGGTGAGAAAATATGAAGAAAATTGGTGTGTGCCTTTACACATCCCCCTCTCTTGGAGACATAATTGAATGTAGTTGGTGATTGTGATGAAGGATTTCAGGGGGAAGATGCTTCAGAAAATACTGGAAGATACCAGCAATGCCTTTTAGAAAATGAGCACTGCAATCAAGAGTGTTGCTTGTTTATTTTAAGCCCACCTGCTGAATCCCTTCTCTGCCTACCTACCATGTAGACCTTTACTTGCTTGCCATTTTTAGTTTCTCCTAGCCTGTATTTCATTTTAGTCTATACTTCAAATATTTAGACTTAGCACTGATCAACCTGATTACTTTTGAAATTTGTAGAAATTAGCGGGTTTTTTTTTTTAGCTCAATGGAATCATCACTTTTCCAGAATATTTATGTTCATGTGTCCCCTCATTCAGTAAAGTCATTGCACCTGCACTGACCCACCTTCTTTTCTGTGCTCTGAGGACACTAATTAGCAAGGCAGACAGAGCATCTGCTCTCCTGGGACTCACCAGTTACACTCAGGTAGACAACTAGCAAATGTCTCCTAATGATAAGTGTGCTGATGGCAGTGCTACAGGGATGTGATTGGAAGTGACTGGAAAGTAATTCAAGAGTTGTGGTCAGCACAAGCCTCCTGAGAGGCCAGCATTGTGGCCAAGTAGGTTAAGCCATCGCTTGCTATGTTGGAATCCCCTGTTGGAATGCTAGTTCAAGTTCTGGCTGCTCCACTTGCAATGCAGCTTCCTGCTAATGCAGCTGGGAAAGCAGTGGAGGATGACCCATGTGTTTGAAGCCCTCCCACTCACATGGGAGACCCAGATGGAGTTCCTGACTCCTGACTTCAACCTGGCCCAACCCTGGCTGTTGTAGCCATTTGGGAAGTGAACCAATGGATGGAAGATTTCTTTCTCTCTCTCTCCTTCTCCTTCTCTCTCTCCTTCCCTCCCTCCCTCCCTCCCTCCCTCCCTCCCTCTCTCTCTCTCTCTCTCTTTCTCTCTGCCTTTCAAATAAATAAATAAACTTTTTAAAAGAAAAAAGAAAGTCCTCTTAAGAGGAGGTGATGTGGAACCTGGGAGCTGAAAGACAAGATGGAGGCAGCTGCGCAAGGTTTGGAGACTATTCCAGGTGCCAGTTGTGCTCACACACAGAGTCCTCTGGATGGGAGCCAATTTGGAGTATTCAAGGAACCGAAAAGTAGAAAAAAAAGGGGGGGGGGGTAAAACCAAGACCATGTCAGGGGGTTGGGTAGAACTGAAACATGCGGTCTACAGTATGGTATAAAGGGAGCTGAATACAGGAAGGTGCTGAGCAGGAGGATGAAATGCGTGGACTTACACATTTTGAGGCTTCGTGCAGAGGCCAAATGGAGAAAGGATTGTGCTGGTGGAAGCCAAGGAGTGAGTAAGAGGGCTGGGCAGTGGTTGCGGAGCATGGTGGTGCTGGCTTGGACTAGATGGGTACTCATGGAAAGATAGGAATGGGATAGGTTACATTCTGAGGGCAACGTCAACAGCGGTTGCCTGTGGAAGGAGATGAAGAAACAGAAAGAATCCAGATGGTTCCTCGTTTTTGGGGAAGCAGCTTGTGGTTGTGCTTGGGCACTTAGAAGGGAAGGCATGTCTGTAGATGCAGATGCGGCACCATTGGCGTATGAGTGACATTTATCAAGGCAGGGATATGTGTGCATGTCTATATCTGGTGATTAGTGCCAAGGAAGTTTTTGAGATGAAGAACTCTGGAGGTAAATTTTTTGCTGATTTAATTATTGGCTCTAAAAACGTATAGCAATCAAGCCACAAGTATGCATGGGTCAGTCAGACAGAAACAGTAGTGAAGGCAGCCTGCATATGTCCTCAGGGTGGCTGCAAAGGATGATAAATTACCATCAGTTTCTTTGCCTGACAGCCACGTATTTTACAATAGCCCTTTGTAAAATGATGTCACTTGACCCTGGATGTCTCCAGCCCAGAGCTGCTTAAGTGAGACGTGCCTCTTCAACTACATACATGTTAACACGGGAGGACCTCTTTTCCTAAATACCAAGTACCCAAACATTTTTCTCCCTCAGGAAGACTTTAGCCCTAGAAGAGCCATTGAATCTATTTATTCATATTCCCCACGCTCAATCTTCTTCCCATTCCCCATTTACAAGATCACTGCTGTCGCTCCCCCTCTTCGTGGAGGAACGACACTAAGCCCTGCCTAGGCTTCATATCCGAGTCACGGCACCATTATGTCGCTCCCCCTCTTCGTGGAGGAACGACACAAGACCCTGCGCTGTTCTTTCGTCTGCTCGGCCCTCCCCGGGTTTGCTGCTGGTTCTTCCCGGGTTGGCTACTATCCCTTCCACCTCCGTGGAAGGGCAGTTCCCCCTGGCCGCACTCCCCACTTCCGCAGGGGAGCGGCACACCACCGGCCGGTTCTCTCGGGGGCTGCACGGGTTCCCTTAGATGTTCCCCATAGATGTTCCTCGTGCATGCCGTCTCTCTCCTCCTTTATAGTCCTCCTCCGCCAATCCCAACTCGGCTGCCCACACGCCGAGTACGCTGCTCTCCTCCAATCAGGAGCAAGTCCTGCAGCTCATTAGTTGAACTCGAGGCAGCTGTGCGGAAGCTGTTTACTTCTCTCCCAGCGCCATATTGTGGGAGAGCAGATGCATAGAATAAGTCTTAATTCGAGTAACAGTCTAGTCCGGATTGCTCCCCACAGATCCCCCTTTCTTTTTATTTTTTAGCGTTGATACGCGCCTGTCTTCGGTGTCCCGCGGCACACACTCTGCTCTACTTGCTAGAGTTGCCACAGGCTCTTACAAGTCCTATCCATCAGGCAAACCGAATCCGGATCCTCTCTTCGCCATGTTGTGAGGAGGTTTTTAGGCGCTGATGTGTGCCTGTGTTCGGTGCCCTGCAGCGCATGCTCTGCTCTGCCTGCAGGGGACTTACAAAACCTATCAGGCAAACCGAATCCAAGCCTTCTCATTGCCTTATTGTGGGGGAGACTTATTAGTGTTGGTTCGTGCCTATCTTCGGTGACCTGCAGCTCATACTCTGGTCGAGCTTTGCTGGCGCTTACCGCCTTAAATCAGGCAGACCGAATCCAAGCCTCCTAATTGTTGCATTGTGGGGAAGCTTTACTGATGTTAATTCGTGCCTGTCTTCGGTGACCTGCGGCTAGCCGCCCAGGTGCTCATCGCCTCACTAATCGGGCAGACCGAATCCAAGCCTTCTAATTGGCATGTTGAGGGGAGGCCTTATTTTTCTCTATTTCTCTATCTCCGGGCATTCCTATTTCTCCCATTTTACTTCTGTCTTCCAGCATTCCTATTTCTCTCACTTTACTTCTAAAACTTCTGTTTCTCTTATCCCTGCGGCTTCCCGCTCTCATTCTTATCCCCGCAGCTTTCCGGCACCTCGCCCCGCCGGCGGGTTCCCGGCTCTGCGCCGCTTCAGCCCGCGCGCCTCTCTCATCTGCGCAGCTTCCCGGCTTTGCGCGGCTCGGCTTCGCGCGCTCCGCGGTCTCCACGCTTAACCCTTTCGCGTCTGAACCACGGCCTACGCCAGCGTTCCCTATCTATTCACGCCCCGTGCTCTCTCTGCACGCGGCGGCTTCCGCGAGTAACACAGCGTAGCTTGCGTCTCCACCACTAGCATTCAATCCAAGTTCCCCGGGCTAGCCTGGCGAATTCAACCCAGCGTACGTCTCCGCCCCACGATTTGGCTTCCCGTCCTTTGCTCCCCGGGCTAATCAGACGGATCCCAATCTGGCTTGCGTCTCAGCTTCTGGTTTCAACTTTTCGCCCCCTATTCCCGGGCTAACTTGAGAACCCCAAAGTGGCTTTCGTTTCCGCCTTGGCCTGCCCCCCACGGCTTCAATTTCCCTAACATTTTTCTCTACCCGGTATGTTTCCCCAAGCTTTCCTCCAACAATACTCCTCCCTCATTTCTCCTGGCCTCTCCCCACAGTCCGCATCCGAGTCTGTTTGTTCTAGCTTTCACTTTCGCTTTCGACCTTAGAGATTTCTCCCAGCTTCCCCCCGTAGTCCGTATCCAAGTCTATGCCTAGGCTTTCAATAGCTTCTTCCGGCACCCTTTTCGTCCGGCTTTTCCCTAGGCTATTTACTAGTCTCTCTCTCCGGTATTTTCCCAGTTCTTCCCGTTTCTTCCCTCCTAAGTTTTCTATCCGTCCTAGGTTTTCTATCCGAGTCACGGCACCATTATGTCGCTCCCCCTCTTCGTGGAGGAACGACACTAAGCCCTGCCTAGGCTTCATATCCGAGTCACGGCACCATTATGTCGCTCCCCCTCTTCGTGGAGGAACGACACAAGACCCTGCGCTGTTCTTTCGTCTGCTCGGCCCTCCCCGGGTTTGCTGCTGGTTCTTCCCGGGTTGGCTACTATCCCTTCCACCTCCGTGGAAGGGCAGTTCCCCCTGGCCGCACTCCCCACTTCCGCAGGGGAGCGGCACACCACCGGCCGGTTCTCTCGGGGGCTGCACGGGTTCCCTTAGATGTTCCCCATAGATGTTCCTCGTGCATGCCGTCTCTCTCCTCCTTTATAGTCCTCCTCCGCCAATCCCAACTCGGCTGCCCACACGCCGAGTACGCTGCTCTCCTCCAATCAGGAGCAAGTCCTGCAGCTCATTAGTTGAACTCGAGGCAGCTGTGCGGAAGCTGTTTACTTCTCTCCCAGCGCCATATTGTGGGAGAGCAGATGCATAGAATAAGTCTTAATTCGAGTAACAGTCTAGTCCGGATTGCTCCCCACAACTGCAGCCAGAAATCTGATAGTGACCCCAACTCTATCAAAACACGTCTGTCCATCACCCAAGTCCAGCCTTCCTCTTCCTAAATATTGCTTGGCTGTGTTGACTCCTCTTTACCCCACAAGCCCTCATCATCTCTTGCTTGAGATGTTGCTATTAGTTGTCAGCTGGCCTCCCTAGATTCAGAGCCTTCCTAGTCCTCCCCTGCGTCCAGTCTTCACTGTGCTTCCACTGCTCATTGTAACATGCAAATGGGATTGCTCTTCTCTTACATCCCTGCAGCATGTAGAAAGTGAAAACCCTGACCACAATACATGAGTTCTTTGCATCATACAACTCTTTTCCTCCTTTGCCATCTCATTTCCTATAAAATTTTCCCAACTCTTTGGACCCTAAGCTCCAGCCACAGTGAATTTGTAACATTTACCAAAATGTCTTGATCTCCATGGAAACCAGTTGTGGAAAACTGCAAAGTTCTCTCTTGTGTGCCAAGCGTTGGGATGCAGGGGGTTAAGGCTTAGCCTTTGAGATGGCCATGTTCTATCTTGGAGTGTCCTGGTTCAAGTTGCAGCTATTCTGCTTCCCATCCAGCTTCCTGCTTGCGTGCTTGGGAGGCAGCAGGTGGTGGATCAAGTACTTGGCTCCCTGCCACCTATGTGGGAAACCTGGATAGAGCTCCTGCCTTCTGGACTTGGCTTAGCCTAGCCCCAGCTTTGGAAGCATTTGCAGAATGAGTAGATAGATAGATAATCTCCCAAACAAAATGAAAGGATAAATAATAACATAAAAATTTTAATTTTCTTTTGTGAAGATTACCTACAACTCACTACTCCATAAGCCTCTTTGATTCTCTGCCACTGGACTAACTGTGTCACCACACTTGCCACTATTTAGTCTAAGTATCTGTTGACTGCATAGAATGTTCCTCCCACCTTCTCCTCAACACCAGAGGCCCTCCAGTAGGAAGGCCTCTTTTTTTCTTGGCTTTCTTGGTTGGCTTTGAGTGCAGCCCATAGTGGCTCACAGCATGCTATTGATCAGAGAAATGAATACATCTCTTTCAATATTTTGTTGGTGGAAAAACTTGAGTCCCAGAGCCTTTAAATGACTTTGTACGCATTGGCACAACAATTTGAGCTAGGATTTCAGTTTCTATCTCCTGCCTTTGATGGATCCCTTTCTACCTTATTTTGGTTTTTTTGACAGGTAGAGTTATAGACAGAGAGAGAGAGAAAGAAAGGTCTTCCTTCCGTTGGTTCACTCCCCAAATGGTTGCTACTGCCAGCCCTGCGCCGATCCGAAGCCAGGAGCCAGGTGCTTTTTCCTGGTCTCCCATGCGGGTGCAGGACCCAAGCACTTGGGCCATCCTCCACTGCCCTCTCAGGCCACAGCAGAGAGCTGGACTGGAAGAGGAGCAATTGGGACTAGAACCCAGCACCCATGTGGGATGCCAGCACTGCAGGTGGAGGATTAACCAAGTGAGCCACGGCACTGGCCCCCCTTTCCACCTTTTTAAAAAAAGGTTCTTCATTTGTTTATTTGAAAAGCAGAGTGATGGAGAGGAGGGGAGGCAGAGATTTTCCTTTCACTGATTTACTCCCCAAATGCCTGCAGCAGCTGGATCTGGACAGAGTCAACGGTGGGAGCCAGAAACTCCATCCTTGTCTCTTCTGTGGGTGGCAGGAATTCAGGTACCTCGGCCATGATCCCCTGTTTCTGAGGCACATTAGCAGGAAGCTGGGTTAGAAGCAGAGATAGCCAGGACTTGAACCATCACTCCGGTATGGGATATGGAAGCCCCACCAGTGGCTTGGCCTATTGTACCACAATGCCTGACTCTCCTTTCTACTTTTTGATGGCTGTTTCCCATTCCTTACTTGGTATCTTAAGAAAAGTGGAACTACAAATATTCAGAGGGCATCATTAAATATTAGTTATGTCATTTCTGCCCTTTCTGTTTGTAATTGTTAGGCTTCACAAAATGTTTAAAGGGTGATAATAGAACACTGGCCTGAATTTCAGAAACCCAGACTTTATTCCTATTAACTCCCTAATTATGTAACCTAGGGCAAGATCAGTTCTCTCATGCTTGCTCTTGCCTATTTATTTCATAGGGATTATGTAGTAATAAGTGGATTATTTAGGAAGCTACTTTATAGATAGCACGAAACTATAGAATATTTCTACTTCTGGTTCACTTTTCTTTTAAATTTAATTTCCCTTATTGATGGTTTAAAAAGAAAGTTTCAGCCGGTGCCTCGGCTCAATAGGCTAATCCTCCGCCTGCGGCGCCGGCACACCGGGTTCTAGTCCCGGTTGGGGCGCCGGATTCTGTCCCGGTTGCTCCTCTTCCAGGCCAGCTCTCTGCTGTGGCCAGGG
This sequence comes from Oryctolagus cuniculus, assembly GCF_051225735.1. Lineage (NCBI taxonomy): Eukaryota > Metazoa > Chordata > Mammalia > Lagomorpha > Leporidae > Oryctolagus > Oryctolagus cuniculus. Next base: position 39,067,552 of record NC_142875.1, read on the forward strand.
AGTGCAGTGGAGGATGGCCCAAGTGGTTGGGCCCTGCACCCCATGGGAGACCAGGATAAGCACCTGGCTCCTGCCATTGGATCAGCGCGGTGCGCCGGCCGCAGTGCGCCGGCCGCGGCGGCCATTGGAGGGTGAACCAACGGCAAAGGAAGACCTTTCTCTCTGTCTCTCTCTCTCACTGTCCACTCTGCCTGTCAAAAAATAAAAAAATTTTAAAAAATTATAAAAAAAAAGTTTCATGAAAGTCCTTTCTCTTCTTATTTCTGCAAGCCGTATGGTATTACAAGGATTAGGATCCCAGATCATACCTCCACCCTCTAATCTACTTGATCCTGAATGTAATCATCAGGTTACAGTAACACCCAGTCTCTTTGCTTTCTTCTGCGTAACAGTTCTTCATGGTTGAGTGGGAAGAGCTTGATGAATAGAAGCTTACTCTTTTATATTTCCTTGTAATGACTCCAAAGGATCACCTCCTAGATGTGTTTTGTGGGGAAGATTCTTTTTTTTTTTTTTTTTTAATTCTTTGGGCCTTGGGTGTGCTAATTCAGTGCTCTGTTCCTTGTGAATATTGATGGATGCAGAAATCAACCTTGTAGTTTTTATTGCCACACCTACCAAGCTGGAAATACTTCAAACAATGCAACACTGAAAGTAGTTTTTGGAACATGATTTAAATGCTGTGTTGATAGTTTACCAGGATTAAGAGAAATGACATTTTCACTTGATGAACAAACAATATATGTCTGTCTTTTTTCTTTCTAATCTATTAACTGACTCAACAGGTAATGAATTTAAGTGCCACTGTGCAAAATATTCGTCCTCATTGGTATAAAGAGTTACATCATTTATCTTTCCAGGAGCTAAGAAGCTGGGCTTTCCTAGAATTGCAGTAAATTGTGGGTGCATAGGCTCAGAGCACACACCAAAAGGAGCCAGCAAATGATAAAGGGAAGATGGTTTGCTCGACATGTAGTGACCATCACAGCAAATCTGGTATTACAATTGGGCACAGAGGGAGATGGGACCTTTAAACTATAGACTGCATGTGTTCTTTCTCAGTAATATTTTAAAGCCTTTAAAACTGACCTGGGGTGAATGAATAATAATAATTAAAAAAAAAAAAAGAATCCAATCAACTCAATGGAAAGAGTTCAGGCTCTGAATGCAAGGGATGCTGGTTCAGGCCCTCTCTGCCATTGGCTTTTGGACTTCAGTCATACGATTCTTCATTATCATTTCTTCTGCTGTAAAATCTAACGGAAGTACCTCTTTCTCAGAGCTCAGCAGATTAAAACATCAATGTACTTATCACAGCTTGTCCTATCATGACAAAATACGGTGGACTGATTGGCTGAAATGAGAGTGACTTATTTCTTGTAGTTTCCAAGGCTGGGAAGTCAGCATCAAGGGCTCTCTTCTTGGCTTGCAGAGGGCTACCTTCTTTTTGTGTCCTCAAAAAGTGAAGAGAGAGCTCACACACCCTGGCCTTTCTTCCTTTGCTTTTTTTTTTTTTTTTTAAGATTTATTTATTTTGAGATGCAGAGGCAGAGGGACAGAGAGAGACAGAAGTCTTCTATCTGCTGGTTCACTCTACAGATGGTCACAATGGCCAGAGCTGTGCTGATCTGAAGCTAGGAGCCAGGAGCTTCCTTCAGGTTTCCCACACAGGTGCAGTGGCCCAAGAACTTGAGCCACTTTCCACTGCTTTCCCAGGCCATAGCACAGAGCTGGCTCAGAAGTAGAAGAGCCAGGACTCGAAACGGTGCCCATATGGGATGCTGGTACTGTAGGCGGTGGCTTTAACCACTACACCACAGCACTGGCCCCTCTTCCTTTTCTTATAAGGACACTAATCCCACATTGAGGACCCCAACCTCTTGACCTTATTCAAACCACGTTACCTCTTAAAAGCCTCCTCTCCAAGTACCATCACGTTGAAAGTTAAGGCATCTACCTATGAATTGGAATGTTTGGTGTGTGACAGTGTTAATTCAAGTTAGAGGTCTGGAGAGAGTAAGGTCATATATTTGTTATCAAAACGCCAACTCTTAATTATCAGTTCCCTTAAAACTGATCATTTCACCATCATTTGTGTCTGACTTTACCTTCTGTATGACAAAGGAATCTGAAATTAGGTTAGAAATGGGTTCTGGCGGGGCTGGCACTATGGCACAGCTGTTTAAAGCCCTGGCCTGCAGCACCACATCCCATATGGTCACCGGTTCTAGTCCCGGCTGCCCCTCTTCTGATCCAGCTCTCTGTTATGGCCTGGGAAAGCAGTAGAAGATGGCCCAGGTCCTTGGATCCCTGCACCTGCGTGGGAGACCCGGAAGGAGCTCATGGATCCTGACTTCAGATCAGCTCAGCTCTGGCCATTGCAGCCATTCGGGGAGTGAACCAACGGAAGGAAGATCTTTCTGTCTCTGTCTCTGTCTCTCTCTGTCTCTCTCTCTCTCACTGTCTAACTCTGTCAAATAAATTTTTTTAAAAAATCTTAAAAAAATTTTTAAAAATTAAATAAATGAGCCCTGGCATCAATCCTTTGCTCCCTGGCATACCTAGTTGCAGTGCTGGTAAGTATTTCACACTCTGGTTGATGAGGTTCAGTCTCCAAAGTGATTGCCCACAGCTCCTCTTGCTCATCATCAGTTATTTCTCATCACCATTGTCTGAGATGTCATCAAGGATGTGATGTTAAACTTTAAAATAAAGAGAGGCAAACTAGAGCAGAGATTCAGGCAACAGTCTGCTAGTTTCTAACTTCAGTTACTGTATATTAACTGTAACCTAAGGCAAGTTATTTAATACCTCCATGTTTCAATTTCCTTATCTATAAAATGGAGCTTGCTAATAATACCTGAGGATTAAATGTGGCTCTATTACCTATAAAGCTCTAATGACAGTGTTTAGCAAACTTAGTAATTTATGTTGACCATTATTATAAGGGGATGCAAGACTTATTTATATAGGGGCATAACTAATAGAAAGGGACTTCAAAATGTGTATGGAAAAAAAACAAGTTTATTTTGGCACCAAAACATTTTGAAATCCGTGCATAGTTTTTTCATAATATGCATTTCCATGAACTCTTTGAAGACTCCTAATATATGCCTACTATTAATTATCTCATGTATTAGCTAAAAAGTATTTTGACTTTTTTGTAGATAATAAAATTCAGTTACACTAACTGAATTCCCCCATGAGATATAACCAAGTTGGCCTTAATGTTTTGTTATTTTTAATATTCTTTTTTTTTTTATTTTTTTTGGACAGGCAGAGTGGACAGTGAGAGAGAGAGACAGAAAGGTCTTCCTTTGCCGTTGGTTCACCCTCCAATGGCTGCCGCGGCCAGCGCACTGCGCTGATCCGATGGCAGGAGCCAGGTACTTCTCCTGGTCTCCCATGGGGTGCAGGGCCCAACCACTTGGGCCATCCTCCACTGCACTCCCGGGCCACAACAGAGAGCTGGCCTGGAAGAGGGGCAACCGGGACAGAATCCGGCGCCCCAACTGGAACTAGAACCCAGTGTGCCGGTGCTGCAAGGCGGAGGATTAGCCTAATGAGCTGCGGCGCCGGCCTTAATATTCTTTTATTTGTATTCATTTGAAAGGAAGAGTGGGGGTTTAGAGTAAGACAGGCAGAAAGAAGTCTTTTGTATGCTGATTCATTGCCCCAAATGGTCACAAGTGCCACGTTTGAGCTAGGCCTAAACTAGGTGCCCAGAATTCTATCTGGGTCTCCTATGTGGGTAGCCAGGTTTCAAGCACTCGGGCCATCCTCCGCTGCCTTCCCAGGTGCATTAGCAGGGAACTAGATCAGAAGTGGAGCAGCAGGGCCTCAAACCAGCACTACGATATGGGATGCTGGCATCATAAGCAGCATATTAACCCACTGTCGCAATACCAACCCCTGACCTTGATATTTCTACTATTTCCCTCTTGTTCTCACCTCTAATTTTACCTACTTTTAAATATTTATGTCCTCCACGGTTCCATCTTAGTCTGTCTTGGTAACAACCTTCTCCATCACTAACATACTCACCTCTGCTGGTTAGAGTTTGGATTTGTAACTTCCTCCTTGGGGTCTCCATCATGCCTTTCTGCCACAGCTTTAAATGTATGCATGCAAGTAGGGGTATATGAGGATTCTTCAGAGAGTTCGTGGAAAACTGAATTAAAAGATAAGTTTATGGGGACCAGCCTCTTAGCACAACAGGATAAGCTGCCACCTGTGATGCTGGCATTCTGTGAGAGCGTCTGTTCCAGTCTTGGCTGCTCCACTTCCAATTCAGCTCCCTGCTAATGTGCCTGGAAAAGCAGCAAAAGGTACTCCATGTGCTTGGGCCCCTGCCACTCACATGGGAGACCCAGATGGAGTTCTAGGCTCTTGACTTTTACCTGGCCCAGGCCCTGCCATTGCGGCCATTTGAAGAGTGAATCAGCAGATGGAAGATATCTTGCTCCCGCTCCCGCTCCCTCTCCCTCCTTCCCTCCCTCCCTCCCTCTCTCCCTCTCTCTCTTCCTTTCCCACCCTCTCTCCCCTGTAAGTCTACCTTTAAAGTAGATAAATAAATCTTTAAAAATTTTTTAAAACATAAGTTAATTTTGATACAAAACTTTGTAAACCATGCAGAGGTCTTCAGAAAGTTCACAGAAAATGTATTTTATAAAAAAGAATGCATAGTTTTCAAAATTTTAGGCCCCAAAATAAATTTATTTTTCAATCCCATTTTTCCACAACTTTTTTTGAAGTACCTTCATATACATACCTGTTTTTCAAATTATAAGTCTAATGTCTCACCCATAATAAGTACTCAATAAGTATTTAAAGAAGAAAGGAGGTAGGCCGGCGCTGCAGCTCACTAGGCTAATCTTCCACCTGCGGTGCCAACACCCCGGGTTCCAGTCCCGGTTGTGGCGCTGGATTCTGTCCCGGTTGCTCCTCTTCAGGTCCAGCTCTCTGCTGTGGCCCAGGAGGGCAGTGGAGAATGGCCCAAGTCCTTGGGCCCTGCACCCACGTGGGAGACCGGGAGGAAGCACCTGGCTCCTGGCTTCGGATCGGCGCAGTGCGCCGGCCCTAGCAGCCATTTGGGGAGTGAACCAACGGAAGAAAGACCTTTCTCTCTGTCTCTCTGTGTGTCTCTCTCTCTTTCTCTCTCTCTCACTGTCTAACTCTGCCTGTCCAAAAAAAAAAAAAAAAAAAGAAAGGAAAGGATGGGGCGATGGGGCGTGGCTTTGAACAAAGGTTCTAACCCATCTTGTTCCAGTTCTGTAATTAAATGACTCTTAATCTTTTGAAGAGATACAGAAAAAAGAAAGACGAAAGGAAGAAACAGATTGATCCAAGACTTTTTCTAAAATTTTCTCAGTTAAAAGTTAGCTAATTGGAAGTCTGACATATTTTGAGTAACTGCCGCAGGCCCTATGCCAATGCTGGGTATAGGAAGTTGTCTTCAGGGAGCATTCAAACTCACACATGGGTTAGCAAAAACATGTAGGTAATGTAGGTTGACAGTCTTATACAGATGAGGCCACTTCTTTGTCACAGGTATGTCTGTGTTTCACCAACTGAGCATATTTCCATATTACATCATGTCTTGGCCTTGGGCATTAACCTTGTTCGATATGATGGAATTCATGAGTATAAATTACTTATAGATATTTTCACTTTTTCTGTAAGTTCTAAAGGAATATTTCTGTATCCATTGCCTTTTTGCCTTTTCTGTGCTTCTCGTCTTGTGCTCTGCCACATGTGGAAATGAAAACAATGGAACCAATACAGTTCACCATAGTTTACCTAGATGTGTACACACCTGCTCCTGAATGTGGTCCGTGTGGTCATGCAGTGTTCCTTTTGTTGATTTTGTCTGTGGGTCTTTACCAGATGGATTCTTCTTCACTGTGCAGTGTCAGTGGAATGTGGGCTTCCCTCTAGGTCCTGAGACCCACATGCAACCTGTTTAGCAGAATATTACTATCCTTAAAATGTAAACATGTAATATCGTTTGTTATGTGGTCACTAACTGACTTTTTTCCACTGTTACTTTTTTTTAAAGATGTATTTATTTGATAGACAGAGATGGAGAGATCTTCCATCTGCTGTTTCATTCCCTAAATGACTGCAACAGTCCAGAGTGGGCCAAGCTGATTTTTTTTTTTTTAATTTATTTGACAGGTAGAGTTATAGATAGAGAGAGAGTCAGAGAGAAAGGTCTTCCTTCTGTTGGTTCACTCCCCAAATGACCTCTACGGCTGGCGCACTGCGCCGATCTGAAGCCAGGAGCCAGGTGCTCCCTCCTGGTCTCCCATGTGGGTGCAGGGGCCCAAGCACCTGGGCCATCCTCCACTGCCCTCCCGGGCCACAGCAGAGAGCTGGACTGTAAGAGGAGCAACTGGGACTAGAACCCAACGCCCATATGGGATGCCGGTGCCACAGGTGGAGGATTAACCAAGTGAGTCATGGCGCCGGCCCCTAGGCCAAGCTGATTTTGAGCCAGGAATTTCATCCTGGTCTCGCACGTGTGTGGCAGGGGCCCAATTACTTGCCCCATCATCTGCTGCTTCCCAGTTGAATTATCAGGAAGTTGAGTCAGAAGCTAAGTAGCCAGGACTGGAACCAGCACTTCTAAGAGGGATGTCGGTGTCCTAGGCCATGACTTAACCTGCTGAGCCCCCAATGCCCACCCTTTCTTCTTATTACTGATTGAGTTGCATAGTGGCATGCCCTTGTATTGTGAGCTTTCTAACGGTTGGGTATTTTGCGGAGAACATTAAGTGACATTAGAATCATGATGCCATTTTACTCAGAGGCAGCACACACTGCTCTTCTCTCAGTGCTTCCTGTAGTGCGCGTCCACCTGCGCCTGCAGCCCTGCGGCTCCCTTTCCGACTTGGCTTTCCACTGCCACCATCACCTCCTCCCTGTACTAAACCAGCCCCTGTGTAGCTGATCAGGCTCCAGGATGTCCAGCATCCCCACCACTGATATATTCATCTTGAAAAGACTCCTGGCCGGCGCCGTGGCTCAATAGGCTAATCCTCCGCCTTGCAGCACCAGCACACCGGGTTCTAGTCCCTGTCGGGGCTCTGGATTCTGTCCCGGTTGCCCCTCTTCCAGGCCAGGTCTCTGCTGTGGCCAGGAGTGCAGTGGAGGATGGCCCAAGTGCTTGGGCCCTGCACCCCATGGGAGACCAGGATAAGCACCTGGCTCCTGCCATCGGATCAGCCCGGTGCACTGGCCCCAGCGGCCATTGGAGCGTGAACCAATGGCAAAGGAAGACCTTTCTCTCTGTCTCTCGCTCTCCCTGTCCACTCTGCCTGTCAAAAAAAATAAATAAATAAATAAAAAGAAAAGAAAAGACTCCTGTCTTAAGAGACCAACACTCATCCTTTCAAAATGCTATTTCATCCATTCCCTTGGGAGGAATTCACAACCAGCCTTTGGGTCATTCCAGTTTAGGATTATTGACACTAATTTATCAATGATGAAATTGAGAGGATCTAAAATAGAGACAAAGTGATTTGTCCTATGTGACAAAGCCACTGCATAGTAGCCCCAGCATTTCCAGATCTGTGCATTTTAAATCTTTTTCAAAAGATTTACTTTTACTCATTTGAACAAGTTACAGAGAGAGTTGGAGACAAAGAGAGATAGAGAAAGAGTTCTTCCATCCACTGGGTCACTCTCCAAAATACCCACAATGGCTGGAGCTGAGCCAATTCAAAGCCAGGAACCGGGGGCTTCTTCCTGGTCTCCCATGTGACAGGGGCCCAAGGACTTGGGTCATCCTCTGCTGCTTTCCCAGGCACATTAGCAGGGAGCTGGATTGGGAGGGGAGCAGCTGGGACTCAACTGGCACCCATGTAGGATGCCGGTGCTGCAGGCTGGGGCTTTAACCTGTTGAGCCACAGTAATGGCCCCACATTTCAAATGTCTCTTGAGAGCTTCTAATCCAAACCATGCTGCCCAAAGTCAGACTGGAATTGTTACTTCTAGATGGAGAGTTTAAAAGCAGACTGACCAGCTTGTTTTTCACTTCAGCTCAAACATGCTACGGGTCTTGGCATTCAGATTTGTTCAAAGTGTGGAAGAATATTTGTAGATGGAGGACTTAGCTGATATAAATAATTTGCAGATAAACATTGAGGTGTTATTGAGGCTCCTGAGAGTTCTTTTGAGACTCTTTCTAAAGGTTTCCTCTATCTGGAATGCTTGGTGTACCAGGAGTCTTTGGAAGGTTCATGGAAAAGCATATTAGGAAAAAAAATCTATGTATGGCTTTCAAAAACTTTTTGCATTAAATAAGCATATTTTTTATTTCTACTTTTCATGGCCTTTGGAAAGTCCTTTTGTAAGTTCTGCTTCAAGGAATTTGTGAACTATGAGCTGTCAGTGCCCTTATCTCGTCATAACTCTTTTTTTTTCCCCCATTCCTGGAAACCACCGCTCTCTTAGAAACTGATTTTTCTCATCAACAGTGCAAGACTTTTAAAACAAAGTAATTATTTGGAGACTGGTTCTGAAGCACACTGATACTAAAACAGCTTTTTAGTATCAAACATACATGAAAGTATAATGTCACAGGCATTCTTTGTCTTCTGGCGAGTGTTCCAGGAGCCACATGGCAAGAAGCTCCCATGCAGCTTCCATCGAATGAGCCCAAACTCCTTCCAGGACCTGCTGCCCCCATGATTGCTAGGTATGCACAGTTTGTTAAATCATCACGTAGTAAGTCATAAGGCAAAGCTATATTCTGTGGTGTTTTCAAGATCGTAAAATGGCAGTTTATTTTATTGAAGATAGCACTGATCAGACAGGAGAACTCAAGACTCTACAGGAGAGTCAACCCAGGGGGAAGTCGCGTTAAATCCTTCCATGGTTTTGTAACGATGAGTAACAGTAACAACACCTAGCACTTGCAATAGCCCTGCCATTCATAGGTGAATGTGCCTGACTCCTCATTTCCAATTGACTTGTGGTCTAAGCCTACATTCTGGAGGTCAAGAGCAGCCCCAAGCTGAAGAAAGGGGGTCTACTGTACATTAGACTTGACGTGTTCAGTCTACCTGAGATCTGACGTGCTGCTTCCTGTCTCTTCACCAGCGGCTTCACCTTGAGTGGGAGAAAGGAATGAAAAGACACAGGGTCTTCTTACATAAGAGAACAGAAGACCCAGAGGAGGGAAAGATGAAAAGACAGCTTTTTAGTTTCTGCCCTGGAGAACGTGGGGTCGTGGCTGCCCCCTCCTTAATGAGAGGGCACTATGGAAGCACTGAAGAGCCATCCCTTTGAGCAGTGGGAGACCAAGCTTTATCAGGGCCTTCACGGGATAGGGTTTTTTTTTGTTGTTGTTTTTTTTTTTTTTTTTTTTGATCTGTTGGCTGAAAGTTTTCTTAAAGGGAATACCGAATTATAACACAGCTTTTATATAAATGTGTTTGTGCTACAGTTTCAAGCGGCATGGTGCAGCGTCAGCACTCTGAGGGTTGATGTGATTATCATGCTAGTGTTTGACCTCATTGTTCTATGGTTGTTCACTCTGTCTAAGCTTTATTTTACTCATCTGTAAAGTGGAGATGCTATCATCTTAGAGTATTGGGAGATGTAATAAAATGATGCATGTAAAATACGTAACATAGTATCTTGCAATCATTAAGTTCCTATATAACTGTTTGACATTATTAGATATTATGATTTGAATATAAAGTTATTGAAAGGAAAATTACTACTTGCAATGTGCTAAGTAGACACTAAAATCCATGTTTACTGTATCTTTTTCAAAAAATTACTTGGGGGGCTATTGAGGTACAGCAGAGTAGGCTGTCAGCTGTAACATTAGCATCCTAAATGAGCACTGGTTCGAGTCCCAGCTACTCTACTTCCCATCCAGCTCCCTGCTAATGAGTATGGGAAAGCAGCAGGAGATAGCCCAAGTCCTTGTACTCCTGCACCGACATGAGAGGCCTGAAAGAAGCTCCTGGGTCCTGACTTCAGCCTGGCCTAGTCCTAGGCCATTGCAGCCATTTGGGGAGTGAACCAGTGGATGGAAAGATACCTCCCCACCTCTCTCTGTAACTCTGCTTTTCAAATAAGTAAATAAATCTTTAAAAAAATTTATTTGAGAAGAGAAAGAGAAACAGACCAGCAATTCCCTCCACAGGTTCCCAGATACCCACAACAGCCAGGGCTGGGCTGAGGCCAAACCTGGAAGCTGGGATCTCAGTCCCAGTTTCCCACATGGGTAACAGGAATGCAGTCGCTTGAGCCATCACCCGCGGCCTCCCAGATTCTGCATTAGCAGGAAGCTGCCGTCAGTAGGTGGAGTCAGGTATTGAACCCAGGTCCTCTGCTCTGGGTTGTAGGGGTCTTAACCACTCAGCCAAAAGCCCACCCCCAATCTGTCTTTTGAATTCACATTTGATGGAAGTAAAACTTGCAAGAAATTTTAAAGACTCAATGCTGTTCTTAAAATTTTGTACTTTTCATGATGTACATGTTCCACAGAACACTGTAAATATTCGAGAATCTTCCCCAAACCTAATGCAAGACTTGGAAATATAAATAAGCACTGCGTTTTGGCTCCCTCCCTCCCTCCTTATCTCTCTCTCTCTCTGTCTCTCATCTCTACATCTGCTGTGTATTATTGAACTGACTTTGTTGACTCTGTTCAACAACTGCAAAACAAGAGAGCCCTCAGCAGGTTGGGCTTGACCCTCACCGGGTCGGCAGGCTTTCCAGTGTCTGGTGAAAGGTCACTGAGAGTAGCAGAAGCGATGGGAGGTCTCCTGACCCCGAGGGTCTGTGCTGCGTGGATAGCACATGACGCAGGATTGTTGCTGCCACACTCACGGCTGCATCCTCAGAGCTTAGTTGCTTAGCACATGGTGGGTTCTCAACAAACGTGCCTAAAATGGCAAATGAGCAGAGCAGTCTCACATCTCGCAAGGCTTTGAGATGTTTTTGGAAAACAACAGATTTGTTTTTAAGTTAGCCATGGAATATTTAAAATGATATGAACAGTTTATATATATATGTGTGTATATATATATATAGAGAGAGAGAGAGAGAGAGAGAGAGAGTTAGCCTCTTAGAATAATGGAGTTGTAGATCAACTTACAAGTCCAGAGATAAGCTTTGCAATCTTACTGTTTTATTCATATGTACTTGAAATTGAAGTAATCAAAATAGTGACCTAGGAACTCTGATAGTTGCATGGTACTTGATTTTAAAACCATTGTTTCCGCATCGAAAGAGAATGTGTTACTGACATAAGAACCACTGGGATAGTTAGGACTATTCCAGTAGCTTCCAGTAGAAAGCTTGGCCGTTATTCCATGTAAATCTAGAGGCAAGTTTCCCGTCCTACAAGGCAGCCAGAGCCTAAGGCTTTCAAAGCACAGCTGAGTCTGACCAACCCAGAGCTTTCACAGGTGTTGGGAGCATGGTTGGGGTTAGGGACCAACCCTGGCCGGCTTCCTTTGTGTGCTGCCACAGCTGAGCTTGTGTGGGCTTTTCCATCCCTCTGTGCTCATCACACTGATGTCTCTGCTAGTTGGACTTCAGGTTTCTGCCCCCACTGCTCACCCTGCAAGAGGCAGGCAAGTTTCCTTCTGTTCCATGGGATACTACTACGAGGAATTGAAACTTGAAAAATGAATCAAAAAAATCTTTACAGGACATTTAATACCTCAGAGAACAGATGTAAGAGCAAAGGAAGAAGTTACAGACTTAGAAACAGGTGGGGTAGGTAAAATGTGTTAGCACTTTGAAACTGTGTGCCATTTTAGCCCTTATTTTTAAAATATATTTAAAGTGGCTATTATTTTGTGTACTCTTTAATTTTTTATTCTGTTTTTATTTTCAAAAAACAGAGACAGACCAGGAGAGACAGGTCCCCCATCTACTGATTAACTTCCCAGTTAACTGGACCAGGCTAAAATGAGGAACCCCAAACTCAATTCATGTCTCCCACCTGGGTGTCAGAGACCCAAGTACTTGAGCCAGCACCTGTTACCTCCCAAGGTGAACAGCACCAGGAAGCTGGAACTGGGAGCAGAGGAGGGACTCAAATTCAGGGACTTCAGTATGTAATGTTGGAGTCCCAACCTGTGGCTTATCAGACATAGCAAACACGCATCCCTCTGTCTTGGATTTTGCTTTTGCTCCTAGAATTCTGAATGATCAGATGTCTGTTGGTGGTGTGTACATTGCACTGGCACTGGATGGCCTTTTCACTCATAGTTACACTGTCTGCCCTTCCTCCTGCAGGTCTACCCACACCTCCCAGGTTGCAGAGCTCCTAAACTCTTGGCAAAAGAAAGTCTAAGTAGCTGAAGCAGTAGGTCAAGACTTGAACTCGTTCTTGAAGTAGAGGCCCAAGGTCAAGGTGTCTGCTTAGGGCCTGCTTTCTGTTCTGGAGGTCACCCTTCTGTCATGCCCTCGTGTCCAAAGGAGCAAGGCAGCTCTCTGGGGCCTCTATGATGAGTACGTGAGCCATTCATGAGGGTTCCGACCCCAATACCAGATCACCCCGAGAGGCCCCTCTTGCTAATGCCTTACCCTTGGGGATAAGCAGGGCAACATAGGAGTTTGGGGGGTGGGGACACAGACACTGGACCACAGCACCCTGCAGCTTTCCACCAGTGATCTGATCCCTTCTCATGACGGTTTCTGGAAAGACTTCATGGGACACTTTAAGATCACAACAGGTTGCAGCTTCTGAGTCACAAGAGTCCACAAAATGGGATAATTCCGTAAGTGCTGTGTCCTTGTAGCCTACCAGGTCATCTCTGAATTGGTTCCCCATTCCTGTGCATGTTATCGGTTTTAATTAGCATCCCTCAAAATGTAATGCATTTCTGCTGAAACGAAAAATTATGACTTGGAGTTGGAAATTAGATGGCCTATTTAAAACATAAAATTATCCAAGGGAATGGGCTAACGTCGGATAATTTACAAATGTTTTCATCCCTGGCAAAGCCAGTGTAATATGTTTTCTGATTATTTATCATCATCTCTGTGTAAGTGCAAGAATGATTCAGAATGTATTAATAATCCACAGTGCTGCAGAAGCGTCTATGGAGAATATCAGACAACAGAAGTGAAAAAAGAGACACTAATTGATGGGTTCATTGCCCAGCCTTTGCTCCAGGGCAGTGACTTCCAACCTTTTGAGAGAGAAAACTCCTTAAATTTCTTATCGATTTTCTGCCTTCACTACTACATCCTACATGGGCTCTATGACGTAGATTTTTTTCAAACTGAATTTTATTTGAGCATGTGCAACTTCCCTGGAGGGAAACAACAATATCCTAATACACTTGTAGCTCAGCACTGGGAGACAGAGTGCAATAACATTTATTAAGGCTCACCAACTTCGAGGTGCTGTCTTCAGCGCTTTGTTTGTGTATTAATTCATTTAAGTCTCATCACAATCCTTTACAGCAAATACGTTTATTTATTCCCCTTTATAGAGATGAAACAGAGTTCTCAAGGGTGTCATTTACTTGTCCTGAGTTGCAGTTAGGTGAATGGACTGAGTAATCTGACTGCAGTCCTGGACACAACCCCTTCTCCCTCTTAGCCTGGATGGCCAACAGTCCGCAGTTCAAAAATAGAACAAGCAGGATGGGCATTTGGTGCCAGATGCTATGTGGACTGCCCACATTCCGTATCAGAGTGCCTGGGTTTGAGTCCTGGCTTTGCTCCTGATGTCAGCATCCTTCTAATGAGCCCCCCGGGAGGCAACAGGTGATGGCTAAAGTATATGGGTCCCTGCTGCTCATGACAGAAACCCGGATGGCATTCCTGGCTCTTGACTTTTGCCCAGCCCAGGATATTGTGGGCATTTCAGAAGTGAACCAGTGGATGGAAGATTTCTCTTTTTTCTCTCTGTGTCTCTGCCTTTCAGATAAATAACAAATAAAAAATGTAATAGATAAAACACTTATAGGTGGAAGTTGTGTAGAAATATCCCGGCTGTATTTATCGTGTTCCTTGTTTTTTATGACTTTCAACCACACAGCCCTTCTAGAGTAATCTTATGACACATGTCAGTCCCTCGGTGTGCATAGATTCTACCTGCCTTGCTCTGTGGTTGCTCAGATTTGGGTTTTGCTTGACTTCTGTTATTATTTTTCTTTCACGAACATGATACATATTTCCTTACCCAAATTTGAAAACCCAAAATCAGACAGTTCTTGTCTCATAAGATATGGAAAAACAGCTGTGGAGTGAACACTTAAAAATATGTATAGAATGAAGTAGATTTAAGAAAGTTAAATAATCCCTGTTTTAATCCCAAAGTTATTTTCTTGCATCTACCAGAATATAATAATCAGCTATGTTGCTATCCTCATTTTATAAGGGGTCTTCAGAAACTTTATGGAAAATATGAATTATAGAAAGTGTTTTGTGGATTCTGAAAATTTTGGCACCAAAATAAACTTACTTTTGTGTTCCATTTTCCCACAGACTTCTTTTTTTTTTTTTTTGGACAGGCAGAGTGGACAGTGAGAGAGAGACAGAGAGAAAGGTCTTCCTTTTGCCGTTAGTTCACCCTCCAGTGGCTGCTGCCGCCGGCGCGCTGCAGCTGGCGCACTGCGATAATCCGAAGGCAGGAGCCAGGTGCTTCTCCTGGTCTCTCATGGGGTGCAGGGCCCAAGCACTTGGGCCATCCTCCACTGCACTCCCTGGCCACAGCAGAGAGCTGGCCTGGAAGAGGGGCAACCGGGACAGAATCCGGCGCCCCGACTGGGACTAGAACCCGGTGTGCTGGCGCCGCTAGGTGGAGGATTAGCCTATTGAGCCGCGGCACCGGCCCCCACAGACTTTTAAAAGTATCTGCATACATTCACATTTTAATATCAAAATGTACTTGGCCAATGTGGTCATCTTCTGACTGGCTCTGACATCTTCCTAAAGAAGATGCTTAACTAGGTCTCAATGATAGTGTACATATTCTAGTCTTCTTGCAATGAAAAGCAAATTTTACATAAAACTAAATGAGTGTTTCAAATGTTTTTAGATATGCACACTATTCACACACAGCAAAGTCACAGCCTTGGTAGTCTGCCATTTATTTTTGTTATGTAATAAATAAGGCAAATGAAACTGATAATTAGTGTAAATTTTGTATCTGATTAACATGTTATGGTAACTCATACTTAATTCTTCAGTGTTTGCCCTAGAAGATTTAGTGTAATGGAATCATGGGCAAAAAGAAGGTGTCAGTCCACTCTGTTGTTTTACACATGAAGAAACTAGAATCCAGGGATGCTCGATGGACATGTTCAAGGTTACACAAGAATAACACTTTTCCATTGTCTACACCCCTTTGTAAGGGTTCTTGAAGAACAGGAATAGACCCTCTCAGTAAACTAGTGAAGCACATTTCAGGAATAAATAAATAGGTTTTGTATAGATTTCTTTTCGATATGTGATCCAGGGAAAGGTTGCAGTGAGAGCTGAAGTGCTAAATTAATAAGATGGCCAATAAAATACGTAAACCATGAAGCCCCATGGCGACTTGTTAGGTTTAGGAACACATCAGCTTTGTGAAGCACCTCATAGGTTGCCTTCTGGTAGACTAGATAGAAGACATAAGACAAACTGCATTGCAGTGATTCAAAAATGGGGGGGAGGGAACCCCAGAAATACTGTGGGACATACTCTTTTATTCAAGCATCTGTATATTTTAAAAGTTTTTTTTTTATCATGGAGAGAACTGCAAATTAAACAAAAGTATTTCATTTATGATTCTAAAAATAATAAAAGCTAGAGACTACTGTATATATTGGAGTGTGTTTATTAATATGTAATTTCCTACTGGGACACCCTTTTGTTTTGGTCACTCTCTTCTGTCAACATTATTATATCATTTTTCTCCCTAACCTGCTCTTTACTTTTTTAAAGATTTATTTATGTTTTTGTTTATTTGAAAGTCAGAGAAAGGAGGAGGAGGGAGCGGGGAGAGAGAGAGAGGAAGGGAGGGAGGGAGGGAGGGAGGAAGAGATCTTTCATCTGCTGGTTCATTCTCCAAATGGCCACAATGCACAGGGCTGGGCCAGGCTAAAGCCAAGTGCCAAGAACTGCATCCAGATCCCCCATGTTAGTGGCAAGAACACAAGGACTTGGCCATTTTCTGCTGCTTTCCATCTGCTGGTTCACTCCCCAGACAGCCCACAACTGCTAAGGTCTCTGAGCTAGGTCAGAGTCAGGAGCCTGGAACTCAATTCAGGTCTCTTACATGGGTGGCTGGGAGGAAGTACTTGAGCCATCACCTTCTGCCTCCCACGGTGTTCATTAACAGGAATTTGAAGTACGTAGAGTAAGGATTGACCCCAAGCACTCCAATATGGGATGGAGACGTCCCAAATGGCATACATGCCCCTAGGATTTTTCTACTCTCTGTAGATCAGTTAAAAAAAGAAATACCTACTAATACTCTGCTGGTATATGACAATAACATTGTTAAGCTTTTTCCTGTCCTGAGCACTGTGTTTGGAACGTAATACACATTATATCTAAGTTTTACAAACTTCTGTAGGACGTTTGCATTTTTCAGGGAAGAAAATGGAGGCACAGGAAGGGTTAACTGCCCAGGATTGCACAGCCACTAGGTGGCAGGTAAGGGGTGATCAGAGTTAGCACTTTGGACGCCTGCGAATCTGCCACAGTCTGTACCTTAAGGAGCACATACTACCCACACACGTCATTTAAAAGGCATCAGTCATCACAGGGGCACAACAGGAACTAGTGCTCCCATCACTGTGCAAGGCAGTTGTAGGAATTCAGGCAAAGGATTCCCTCCCACCCCAGGAGGGGCTGTTGTGAAGGTCAGGAAGAAATCTGGAAGAACTGGGACTTGGGCTGGGCCCTGAGTATTCAGTGAGAATTAGATACGGAAGATGTTGGGGTAGGTCACTCAACAGGAGAGTGACCTGAACATTGAGCTAAAAGAAGAATGAGAGGCATTTGGTCAAAAAGTGGGGAAACCAGTCTATATAAAACTCAGTTTACCTCTGAGGAGTAGAGGAGAAAGAACATTTCCTGATGTTTACTGGGTACTCCGTAAATGATTCCAGGCTCCATGCTATGTGCTATTGAATTTCCTGAGTAACTCCAAAATCGATAATACTGTCCCCATTTGACAGGAAAACTGAGAGTAAGGGCAAGGTGGAGGTGTATAGAGTGTGATAAGGATGCCTAGACAGGCTGGTAAAATATTGCAGTGTGATGACAGAGTACTTCTCTGTTTTGTACAAACTAAGGTTTTTTTCTTGTTTCATTTATATTTTCACTTTTTTGTTTTGTTTGTGTAAGTTTCACTCTGTCTTAACAGCCAATGATGTTGCCACGAGGTGTAGCTAGAACTCTCGGAGGTGGGCATTGTGACTCATCAGGATAAGCTGCCACCTGCAATGACTGCATCCCACGTCAGAGTGCCGGATCGAGTCCTGGCTGCTCCACTTCAGATCCAGCTTCCTGTCAATGTGCTTGGGAAGGCAGTGGGAGATGGCTCAAGTCCTTGGGACCCTCCCACCCCTGGGATAGAGCAGGATACACTTTGGCTCCTGGCTTTCAACCTGGCCCTGATCTGGTTGTTATGGCCATTTGGGGAGTAAACCAATGGATGGAAGATATCACTCTTTTTATCTTTCTCTGTGTGTCACTCTGCCTTTCAGATAAATAAATCTATAGAAGTAAAATCTACCAAAGCTATTCTGATCATCCTACCCTACACACCTATACTTTAAGATGAGTCTAATCTACTGGTCTCCTTTACTACCAGTTGTCATCCTCAACCCATACTGAAATTCCTTCATTGCCTATAAACACATTTTCTGGCTCCTTCATTCAAGGACCTATCTTCCAGCTATCAAAACTTACATAATGTAACTTACTTATAGGGATAATGGCTGTACAGTTTGAGAAATGCTTCCTAGGCCAGTGACATTAATTAGATATTATCTCCAAAAGGCCCAGAGTTTCTGTGAATTTCGATGTATTCTTACCAACACAGAGATCAACATAATTAATATTTGATTCTTCAGGCTGCCAGTATAAACTGTAGTACTTTCAAGACTGGCTCCAAGTGTCAGGAAAATGATTCTCATACCCTAGCAAACCCACCATTTTATGATGTCCTCATATTGTCTCATAATTTCTACAAGTTGCATAGTGTCAGATGGCAAAGATCACATTGTCAAACAGGGACTTTATATAAGACCATGATTTTGCTGGGCTTATGTAAAAGTTAATGTGCAGCTCTCCACATAATGTATCTTATTGTTTCTAAGTACAGTATGGAGGCTGATTGTCAGAATGCTCTGCAGGATTCATGGGATATGTTGTGGTCAACTGTACACACATCTGGCATCACCAATGCAAGGTTAGGTTTATTCAGAGCAGGTTATAGGGGCAGAAGATTGACATAGCCATTAAGACACCACATGAGATACCCATGACCCACAGCATGGGTTTGAGTCCCAGCTGCACTTCTGATTCCAACTAACTGCTAATGCACAACCTGGATGCATCAGAAGATGGCTTAAGTACTTGGGCCCTGCCACCCACATGGGAACCTGGATGGAGTTCCCAACTCCTGCCTTTGGCCTGGCCCATCAGTTGTTGCAGGCATTTGTGGAGTAAATCAGCAGTTGGGAGATCAATCTCTGTCTTCCTGCTTCTCTCTCTCTCTCTCTCTTTTTTTTTTTTTTTTTTTTGACAGGCAGTTAGATAGACAAAGAGAAAGGTCTTCCCTCCAGTGGTTCACCCCCCAAATGGCAGCTACGGCAGGCATGCTGCGCAGATCCAAAGCCAGGAGTCAGGTGCTTCCTCCTGGTCTCCCATGCGGATGCAGGACCCAAGCACTTGGGCCGTCCTCCACTGCCTTCCCAGGCCACAGCAGAGAGCTGGACTGGAAGAGGAGCAACCAGGACAGAATCCGGTGCCCCAACTGGGACTAGAACCCAGGGTGCCAGTGCTGCAGGCGGGGGATTAGCCAAGTGAGCCATGGCACCGGCCATCCTGCTTCTCTCTTTTAAGTGAATGAATGAGTGAATGAATGAAATCCCTATCTTCCTCCAAAAAAAGGAAAAGATGTATTTTTTTTTATATTTTCAGACATCAAAGAATCTTAGCCCATCTTTTAAGAAAATGACCCAAAAATGTAAGACAAACATTTGGGGGCCAGCACTGTTGTATAGCAGATTAAACTGTTGCCTTTAGTGCCAGCATCCCACATGGGCACCGGTTCTGAGGCTGCTCCACTTCTGATCCAGCTCCCTGCTAATGCACTTGGGAAAGTGGTGGAAGATGACCCAAGTGCTTGGGCCTCTGTCCTCTGTGTGGGAGACCTGAATGAAGCTCCTGACATCCTGGCTTTGGCCCAACCCCTATCATTGTGGCCATTTGGGGAGTGAACAAGCAGATGGAAGATCTCTCTGTCTCTTCCTTGCTCTCTTCTGTAACTCTGCCTTTCAAATAAATAAATAAATAAATAAATCTTTTTTTTTTTTTAAGAAAAAAATCCTGAACTTTTAATCCACTATAAACCTATAACTATGTACTCCTTTAATCACTAGTACCCACAATTTACTTGGTGCATTAGGCATGTGAGTTACAAAAGTGAAAAAGAAAAAGTCCACCCTTCCCTCCACATATGTGGACCCTACATTCAAGTGAGAGATATGGATGATGTGCAAATAAATATCTCATGCAGTGTTGGCAGTGATAAGGAATAGGAAGAGAAGCAAAGCAGTAGACCGTGAGAGGGTGTGGGTGTCAGGGCCAAGAGAGCTGTTTGGAGTGAATGCTGAGATGTGCTCACTGAACAGGGAACATTTGGTTGGAGTCATGAGTTAAGTGAAGCCAGAGCCATGTGATGAGGGTGGAAGAGCAGTAATGGAGGCACTGAGTTGAGATGCATTGGGTACATTCCAGAAGTAGTGTGAAAGCCATTATGGAAGAAGCTGGAAGAAAAATGATGTGATATGAGGGTTCTGCTAACATCTTAGAAGTAACAATAAAGACTTGGGGCCTTGTTCTCAGTGAAATGGGAAACCACTGATGTTTTGATAGGACATTACTTGTTTTATTAAGACTGTGGGAGACCACTTCACAGCCTTTAGGATAGGTATTATTTTAAAACAACACATGTTAGTGAGGATGTTGAAAAATTGGAGCACTTTTGCTTTGTGGAATGTAAAATAGTGCAGCTGCCATTGAAAACAGTTTGGCAATTCTCAAAAATTTTTTTTCAGGCAGAGATAGGCTGATGTGTATTTTTTTCATATATGCAGTAGCACCTACTAATAGAAAATGTTAAAACATACAATTACCATATGATCCAACAGTTTCACTTCTGGTTTGATAGGATACTTCAAAAAAATTCTTGGAAATTTGGAAATGAAAATCTAAGTTTATTTTGGTGCAAAAATTTTTGAAGTTCTTATGCATGATTTTTTCATACTATGCATTTTCCATGAAGTTCTTGAGAACCCCTCATATGCCCAGAAGAATTGGAAGGAAGAACTTTGATTCTGATCATAGCAGTTTTATTTACAGTAGCCAAGAGGCAGAAACAACCCAGGTGTCCAGTCAGTGGAGAGTAGATTAATAAAATGTAGTCTGTGATATCAAGTACACACATGCACTGTCGCTCCCCCATTCACGGAGGAACGACACAGGACCCTGCACTGTTCTTTTGTCTGCTCGGCCCTTCCCAGGTTGGCTGCCGACCCCTCCACCTCCATGGAGGGGCTGCTCCCCCTGCCACTTTCCCCACTTCCGCGGGGGAGCGGCACACCGCCGGCCGGCTCTCTCGGGGGCTGCTCAGATGTTATCCGGATGTTCCTGGTGCGTGTTGTCTCTCTCCTCCTTTATAGTCCTCTTCCACCAATCCCAACTCTGCTACCCACACACCGAGCACGCTGCTCTCCTCCAATCAGGAGCAGGATCAGCTCCTGCAGCTCATCAGTCAAACTGGCGAGAGGCAGCTGTGTAGAAGTTGTTTACTCCTCTCCCAGCACCATATTGTGGGAGAGCAGATGCATAGAATAAGTCTTCAATTCCAGTAACAGTCTAGTCCGAGTTGCTCCCCACAGTGCACACAGGACTAATACTAGGCCTTAAAAGGGAATGAAATTTTAACCACATCCTACCACACAGATGGACCTTGGAAACGTCATGCTGGGTGAAATCAGGCAGACATAAAAGGCTCGTACTGTATCGTTCCCCTTCTACAGGGTACCTGAAGTAGGCGAATTCACCAAGGCAGAAGGCCCACTGGGGAATACTGGAGGCTGAGGGAGGGGGGTGACTGGGCAGTTATTGTCTTCACAGGAACAGAAACTCTGCTAGGAATGGTGACATCCTAAATATTGGTGATGATTGCACAGCAGTGTGAATGTGCTTAGTGCCACAGAATTGCACGCCTAAAGTGGTTAAAAGGTGAAATGGTTAAAGATGTGCTATGTGTATTTTAGTATGCACATGCAGGTGGGTGGTGGATGGGCATGGAAGCAGGGTTGGCAGTTAGATCCTGTCTGTAGCAGAAAGTCAAGTAAGACATTAGTATGACTGTGAAGACAGTGAGAAATATTTAAATTCGCTGTGCCAGTTTTTTGTTTTGTTTTTATTTTATTTGAAAGAGAGAAGGGGAGAGAGAGAGAGAGATCTTCCATCTGCTATTTCATTCCCCCAAATACCTGCAGCAGCTAGAGCTGAGCCAGGCTAAAGCCAAGAGCCAGGAACTCCATCTGGGTCTCCCATGTGGGTAGCAGGAACTCAAATACCTCAGCCGTCACTTGCTGCTTCCCCAGGATAAGCTTTAGCAGGAAACCAGATTAGAAGTGAAAGGGGCCCGTCGCCGCAGCTCAATAGGCTAATCCTCTGCCTGCGGCGCCGGTCCCGGTCGGGGCGCCGGATTCTGTCCCGGTTGCCCCTCTTCCAGGCCGGCTCTCTGTTGTGGCCCGGGAAGGCAGTGGAGGATGGCCCAAGTGCTTGGGCCCTGCACCCACATGGGAGACCAGGAGGAAGCACCTGGCTCCTGGCTTCCGATCAACGCAGCACGGCGGCCATTGGAGGGTGAACCAACAGCAAAGGAAGACCTTTTTCTCTGTCTCTCTCTCACTGTCCACTCTGCCTGTCAAAAAAAAAAAAAATGTGAAAGGGCCTAGACTTGAAATAGGCCCTCCAAGATGGTGGTAGGCATCCTAAATGGTAACTTTGCCTGCTGTGACACATGCCCACCCCAGGGAGACATTTGGAAAGTTGCACAGTAGGTACTATTGGCAGAACATGCATGCTAGAAGGGAGTAGTGACCACACACAATGGATGCCTGTTTAGTTCTGAGTGTGTAGGGGGAACAGTGGTTGTCTTTTGAGAAAAGGAAAATGAGATGGTTTGGGTAGAACTATCATCAGTTCAGACTTGAACATTTTAAAATTAGAGTTGTCTATTGATATACAGTATAAGGTCAAAAAGATGTGTGAGGGACCAGCACTGTGGCACAGCTGGTTAAGCTGCTGCCTGCAACACTGGCATCCTATATCAGTGCCAGTTTGAGTCTGGTTGCTTCACTTTTGATCCAGCTCCCTGCTAATGTGCCTGGGAAAGCAGCAGATGGTCCAGCTGCTTAGACCCCTGCCACCATGTCGGGGACCTGGATTATGCTCCTAAATCTTGGCTTTGGCCTGGCCCATCCTCTGCTGTTGTAGCCCTTCTGAGAATGAACCAGAAGATAGAAGATCTCTGCCCTTCAAATAAATAACTAACTCTTTTTGTATGAGTCTCTGCCATTTGAGGGGAGAAGGGTTTTGAAACAGAATTTTGTGCCATATAAAAAGATAGTAGTTCGAGCGTCCCATATGAAACATGGATATGAGCAGAATCACCCAGGCAGAGTTGAAACAGGAAAGTGGCCAGGGAACTGAGCTGAAAGACAGTGCAACATGCAGAAGTCAACAGAGGAGGAGGTAAGAAAGGTCAGGTGCTTTTCCTTGATACACCTAATGAGCACCTCTCTACCAGCCACTGTTCCAGGTGCTTGGGAAGAGAAGTACTAAAAAGTCGTCACCCACCTCTTCTCACCTGTGTTCATGGGTGAGTCACTTCACTGAACCCCGGATTTCTCACCGGGTGAAACCTGAGGGTAGCACAAAGTGAAGCAGCAGTAACTCCGGTCATTGCCTAAATAGCCACCTGTTGACACAGGTGTTTTAATCATTTCTGTAACCTTGCAAGGTCTGAGTCTTGTTGTTTCATCGGAAAAGAAACCAATGCTTAGGAAAGCTGACACATTTTGCTAAGACAGCTAAAAATGTACCAGCATTTTTACTTATGAACGCCCATCTTTCAGTCCTTCCACTGCTACAAACTGGGAACTGCTCTGGCCTGTAGCATGCTCAGCAAGGCACCGGGGGCCACAGCGAGTACTTCAGAACTTGTTTCTTTCATCCCCTGGTCCTCCCCGCCACTTCAGTGCATCTCTTTGAGGTCCTGCAAAACAAATTCCTATAATTAAAACCAATCAGAAAAGCAATCACCTAGGTCATCAAGTATGTAAACTGCCTGCCATAAACTTAGCAATATCCCTGAAAGAATTTAATGAATGTTAATTGACTAAATAAACAAAAAGTATGCATTTTTAGTCTAATTTTCTCTGCAAAGTACCTGGCCCTTACAATTACACAATGGGCAGCATGTAATGAAATTCCATTACCATTAAACTTATTTTATGAGCTTTCTTTTATAAAATTCATTCAAGTTAGCCCTGAAAATACTAATGTATTACCTAGTTTCCCCTACCCTTTGAAGTTATTACTTATCTAGACAGTTACAAGGAAGTGCCACTCTGCTGTCTTCCAAACCTGAATCTATCCTTTACATGTGGACTGTTAATCACTTCTTACCTTGCCACCTTTCCTGTAGATTCTAGAGAATGGCAGCTTAGTCCCGAATATCCTGGTCGCCAGGCTAACCCGCCAGGGTCAGCTTTCATTCCTCTCTCGTCCTTTCTCCCCATCATCCAGTCAGTCACCAGGAATCAGCCATTCTACCTCTGCAGCGCTTTCAAGTTCGTCCCCTCTGACTTAGATTTAAAGACGCCGTTTTGGTTCAGTTAGAATCCATTAATTTAGAAAATGACAGTAAGTGGCTCTCTGATTGATAAAGGCCTTGACTTTAATCACTTCCTCGCCAATGAATCCTACTTTCATAAGCCAGAGTTTCTCTCTTAGAACTCAGAAACAAAACCATGACACAGGCCTACAAAATGGAGTCCTCCTCGGAGGACCGTTCTGAATCCATGGTACCTTGCCCTGGCCTTGCTGTCTGCCCTACGTTCTTTCCTACCCACCCATTAGTATTAGCATCAAGGGAGGATCACTGCACCAATGCGCACAAACACCTATCTGCGACACCAGTCTTTTTGGTGGGGGGAGGCTCTGTTTGCATGGCTGAACAGCACAGGAAACAAATGTGGCTCACTGATTGGGGTCTGGAAGAAAGTTTTCTGGTTTGGGTAGGAATAGCTGGGATGTGGAAGTACTAGCCAGGCAACTTCTCCTTGGAGGGGCTTGGAAGCAGGCCGTGTATGGTAAGGTTTGGTGAGATGGGCTCCAGCCCTAGATGTCCGTACATGTCAAAGCGCTAATGCTCCAGCATTTAAATGTTGCTCCAGCTCTTGTCCTTTCTGTCCTCCAGCCTAGGTTTCTGCTCCTTAATCACGTGCCTGGGTTGCATGACTTGCAGTTTTCAGCTCTCCGTTCCCTGTGCACCTGTGTGACTAAATCTTAAGCAGCTCTCCTAAGAAAACAGGAACTTGAGAAATATATCCGACACATTGTTAAAGCATGAGGTGGGAGAACTTTCTGGAAAGGAGAAATATGATGGGAAGGCTTTGAGTATGTAGCATCAGGAGGAAACCTGGTACAAGAGGTTGTCTTATATCACTAGGAATTCTGCATGTTCGTCAGTTTGGTATTAAGAAGATTAACTGTGTGATTCTTTACCTCAGTAATCGGCAGTTCTCTGTTCTTCTGCCTCCTCTTTCCCATACACAGGTCTACCTACCATTGTTCTTTCTTTTTTCATTTTTTAAAAAGATTTATTTATTTATTTGAAAGGCAGAATTACAGAGAGGCAGAGGCAGAGAGAGACAGAGAGCAAGGTCTTCCACTCCCCAGATGGCCACAACAGCCAGAGCTGTGCCTATCTGAAGCCAGGAGCCAGGAGCTTCTTGAGCCATCTTCCACTGCTTTCCCAGGCCATAGCAGAGAGGGGGGTCAGAAGTGGAGCAGCCGGGACTTGAACAAGTGCCCATATAAGACGCCGGCACTGCAGGCAGCGGCTTTACCCACTATGCCACAGCTCCAGCCCTACCATTGTTCTTTCAAGATCCACTTGTTGGTGTCCTCCATTTAGTTGGTCCTAATCTTCCCAAACAGAATTAGATACTCCCGCCCTTGATTCCCATAGCACTTTATTATGCTCCTCTTTATCATGGATCGTTTTTATGGCTTGCATAATTATAATTTGCATACACAATAAGTTGGAAAAAATTTTTATTATCTTAGCAGCTGGCAGCAAATTCCTCCAGAACAAAACTCTCGGTGTGGAAAATGTACCTTTCAAAAAGCTTGAAAGTAATCTATATGCTGAACTCCACCCATTCCTCCCAATCAAGACCTTGGATGTGACCTTACCCCAAAGCTTTGGTTAGAGGAAAACTGGTTTTTGCCTGTACCAAGGGAAGGAATTTGCTGTTTTTCTCTTGTGTAAAGTCGGTCTGTATGGAGGGGAGAGAAGAAACCACGGGAGAAATGGAGGAGAGTCAGGGTCAGAAGATGCAGAGCTTGAGGCTGGGTGGGACCGGTGCACAGGCTGAGGGAGCCAAACACATTTGGCAATTAGAGGGGATACTAGGTAGTGGGTGCAGAAGGAACCCCTCAGGATCTGTCGTAAGAGGAGCTGCTAAACACTCAGGTGAGTTTCTGTGGTTGTTCTTGATGCGCAGATTGGAGAAGGTGCTGATTTAGCATCAGGACTAATGTGGCAGGACACTGTGGCCTGAGAACTTAAACCTCCCAGAAACTTACGTGCAGAGTGTGGCAGAGGCTGGGGGCCTTTCACTTACACACATCTGAGAATTGGCCAAGATTTGCATTATTTTTCAAATATTTGAGGATGATAGGAAACCAAATGCTGCACCTTTTTAAACTGTAGAACCACTAAGAATGCTCTCCCATGCCCACTTTCTTTCCTATGGTAAACTCACAGAAAATAATTGTTCTATTAGACTGTCATTAATGTTGGGATGAAAAGTACCTATGTAACTGCCTGGTACTAATTTTCTCAGCAGGAAAAAAATATAAGTAGGATATATATAATTTTTTTTCCTTTTTTATTTAGTAAATATAAATTTCCAAAGTACAGTTTATGGATTACAATGGCTTTCCCCCCCATAATTTCCCTCCCACTCACACCCCTCCCATCTCCCACTCCCTCTCCCATTCCATTCACATCAAGATTCATTTTCAATTATCTTTATATACAGAAGATCAATTTAGTATATTATATATTAAGTAAAGATTTCATCAGTTTGCACCCACACAGAAACACAAAGTGTAAAATACTGTTTCAGTACTAGTTATAGCATTACTTCACATTGGACAACACATTAAGGACAGATCCCTCATGAGGAGTAAGTACACAGTGACTCCTGTTGTTGACTTAACAATTTGACACTCTTGTTTATGGCGTCAGTAATCTCCCTAGGCTCTAGTCATGAGTTTCCAAGGCTATGGAAGCCTTTTGAGTTCGCTGACTTCGATCTTATACCGCCAGGGTCATAGTCAAAGTGGAAGTTCTCTCCTCCCTTCAGAGAAAGGTACCTCCTTCTTTGATGGCCCCATTCTTTCCACTGGGATCTCACTCACAGAGATCTTTCATTTAGGTTTTTTTTTTTTTCCCAGGGTGTCTTGGCTTTCCATGCCTAAAATACTCTCATGGGCTTTTCAGCCAGATCCACATGCCTTAAGGGCTGATTCTGAGGCCAGAGTGCTATTTAGGACATCTGCCATTCTATGAGTCTGCTGTGTATCCCACTTCCCATGATGGATCGTTCTCCCTTTTTGATTCTATCAGTTAGTATTTGCAGACACTAGTCTTGTTTGTGTGATCCCTTTGACTCTTAGACCTATCAGTGTGATCAATTGTGAACTGAAATTGATTACTTGGACTAGTGAGATGGTATTGGTACATGCCACCTTGATAGGATTGTTTTGGAATCCCCTGGCACGTTTCTAACTCCACCATTTGGGGCAAGTCCAATTGAGCATGTCCCAAATTGTACATCTCCTCCCTCTCTTATTCCCACTCTTATATTTAACAGGGATCACTTTTCAGTTAAAATTTAAACACCTAAGAATAATTGTGTGTTAATATATATAATTTTTAATCACCAATAAACATGGTACAAAGAATGAATTTTGTCACCTTGATGGGTGAGAGATTTCCCATCTTTCCACAGGAAAGATATGTTGTAGGAAAGGAAGTACAAGGTAGAGTTCTTATGTCTGTCATCTTTGGGGCACTTAACTGTTCTGAGTTACTCTTTTCTCACATAATTTCTTGACTATAATTCTCTGCCACTAACATCTACTCTGCCTTGATGCAGTTTTCATATTGATCTAAGTTTATGCTGCCATCAAAGCCATTATCACGTCAGCTGCAGTATTTTACACTGGACACCAAGTGTACTTCAAACAGTACAGTACACACCGAGAGTCAAACAGTAATATCTAGCAATATTCTGCTCCCAGGAATTGTAGACTGTTCTGACAATAATGGAGAAAGGTGAAACTAGTCAAATAAATAATATTTACCTGATGCTTTAAAACTTGCAAGTTCATATCAGACTCTTAAGTGGATAGGAATGGGCGAAGTCTGAGCAATTGGTAGACAGTATGGCCCCAAGACTAATGATAGGAGATGTTCTATAATATAGAAATGTTAAACTCTGTTGAAGCAGACTAAGAGCGAAACAGGTTGGAAAGAAAGGGTAAATGTTACCAAATGAGAACTGTTTGCATAATAACAAACAGTTCTTGGTAGTAAACATGGTATCATGGAGCTGCAGTTTAAGGAAGAGCCCAGAACTTCCCAGCTTATTCTGTGAGGCCAGTATGACCTTGATAGCAAAACTATCAAAGATTTCATAAGAAAACTGAACACCAGTGTCCCTTACAAATACGGTGCAAAAGCCCTCAGCAGAATACCAGAAAACAGATTGTAGCAACATATAGAAAGGGTTCTAGCCATAAAGAGTGGGACATAACACAGGAATGAAGCTGGTAGGACATATGCAAATCAATAAGCATGGTATACCATATTAATGGAATAAAAGACCATTGGACTATCTCAGTAGATGCAGAAAAGACATCTGATAATACCCAACGTCTTTTCCTTATGAAAACACTCAGCACCCTAGAAATAGAAGAGACTGCCCTCAGCCTGATAAAGAGCATCTGTGAAAAACTCACACACACTTAAAGATCAAAGAGTGAATCCCTTCTCCTAAGATCAGGCAAGATAAACACACCGCTAACACTGTTGTCACAGCAACTAAGAAAAGGAGTTACAAAAAACCTTAATTGGAAAGGACGAAGTGAAAGATCTCTGTTTGCAGTTGACATGCTCTTTGTATGTAGAAAATCCTGAAGAGTTTTCCCAAAGATTGTTAGAACTAATAAACAAGTTCAGCAAGGCTGCAGGACGCAAGATCGATATACAAAAATCAATTGTATTTCTGTACACTAAAATAGTTCCTTTTACAACAGCATGAAAAAGAAGAAAACACCTGGGAATAAATTTAACAAAAGAAGTGTAAGACTAGAACACTGGAAAATAAAAAACTTCATTTTAAAGATTATTTTAAACTTAAATGGAAAGATACCATGTGTTCATGGGTTGAAAGACTAAGTTAAGAGAGCAGCATTCTATAAATTGGCCCACAGATTCAGTGCAAACCCTAATCTAATTCCCAATGCATTTTTCTTTTGCAAGAATGGATCAGACGATCTTAAATTTCATATGGAGACATCCTTGGGTCAAACGAACAAATTTGGCAGACTAATGTTTTCTAATTCCTAAACATACCTCAAAGCCACAAAATCAAAAAAAGGGTGGGACTGGGATAATTCTACATGTATAGAGCAAGGGAAGAGAATTAAATCCAAGAATAAACCCTTGAATTTATGGCCAATAAATTTTGTCAATGGGCCAAGGCAATTCAGTGAAGAAATAATAATCTTTTCAATTGATGTTGCTGAAACAACTGGATACTCACATGCAAAAGAATAAAATTGGACTTCTTCTTTCCTTACACTCTACACAAAGGTTAATTCAAAATGGATCATGTCTCTAAATGTAGGAGCGAAATCTTTAAAAGTCCTAAAAGAAAACATAGGAATAAATCTTTGAGACTTTAGGTTAGACAAAGAGATCTTAGATACAACAGCAAACACATGTACCACAAAAGAAATAATTGGACTTTATAAGTGATCAATTTCAGTTCACAATTGATCATAATGAAAGGACTAAGAGTCAAAGGGAGCACATAAACAAGTCTAGTACCTGCTAACACTAACCGATAGAATAAATAAAGGGGAGAGTGATCCAACATGGGAAGTGAGATACTCAGCAGACTCATAGAATGGCAGATGTCCTAAATAGCACTCTGGCCTCAGAATCAGCCCTAAAGGCATTCGGATCTGGCTGAAAAGCCCATGAGAGTATTTCAGGCATGGAAAGCCAAGACACTCTGGCAAAAGATCTCTGTGAGTGAGATCCCAGTGGAAAGAATGGGGCCATCAAAGAAGGAGGTACCTTTCTCTGAAGGGAGGAGAGAACCTCCACTTTGACTATGACCTTGTCTAAACAAGATAAGAGTCGGAGAACTCAGAGGGCTTCCATAGCCTTGGAAACTCATGACTGGAGCATAGGGAGATTACTGATGCCATAGACAAGAGTGTCAATTGGTAAAGTCAACAACAGGAGTCACTGTGCACTTACTCCTCATGTAGGATCTCTGTCCTTAATGTGCCGTGCATTGAGATTTAATGCTATAACGAGTACTCAAACAATATATTTCACTTTGTGTTTCTATGGGGGTGCAAACTGTTGAAATCTTTACTTAATGCATACTAAACTGATCTTCTGTAAAAAAAAAAAAAAAAAGAAATTATCAATTCCCAACTTGACTCTCACTGGGATTAAACATGACAATAGGTCTGATCTGATTTCATCATCATTTAAAAAAAATCATCTATTATTTTTCACTTTATGTTTCTGTGTGGGAGCAAACTGTTGAAATCCTTACTTAATGTATGCTAAGCTGATCTTCTGTATATTAAGATAATCGAAAATGAATCTTGATGTGAATGGAAGGGGAGAGGGAGTGGGAAAGGGGAGGGTTGTGGGTGGGAGGGACGGTATGGGGGGGAAGCCATTGTAATCCATAAGTCGTACTTTGGAAATTTATATTCATTAAATAAAAGTTAAAAAAAAAGAAATAATTGGACTTTATAATAATAAAGAATTAAAAGTTTTGTGCTTTTTTTTAAAGATTTATTTATTTTTATTTGAAAGTCAGAGTTACACAGAGAAAAGGAGAGGCAGAGAGAGTGAGAGGTCTTCCATCTGCTGATTCACTCCCCAGTTGGCCACAACGACCGGAATTGTGCCAATCTGAAGCCAGGAGCCAGGAGCCTGGAGCTTCTTCCTGGTCTCCCACGTGGGTGTAGGGGCCCAAGCATTTGTGTCATCTTCTGCTGCTTTCCCAGGCCACAGCAGAGAGCTGGATTGGAAGTAGAGCAGCCGGGTCTTGAACTGGCATCCATATGTGATGCTGGCATTTCAGGCCAGGGCATTAACCCACTGCGCCACAGCGCCAGCCTGTTTTGTACTTTAAGGATAGGATCACTAAAGTGAAAAGATGGGTGGGCACGGCATAGAATACCTGTTTCATGTATTGGTGTGCCAGTTGGAGTCCCAGTGACTCCACTTCTGACCCAGCTTCCAGCTAATGCAGTCTGGGAAGCAGCATATGGCAGTCCAAGTGCCTGAGCCCCTGCCACCCATGTCGAAGACCCAGATGGAGTTCTGGGCTCCTGGCTTTATCCTGGTTTAACCTTGGCTATTGTGGACATTTTGGGAAGTGAACTAGTAGATGAAACATCTCACTGATCCTCTCTCGCTCTCTCTCTCCCTCTCTCTCACCCTCTATATCATTCTGCCACTCAATTAGATGAAAATAGACATTTTTTAAAAGACAGCTCACAGAAAATATTTGCAAATCATATCTAATAAGAAACTTGTACACAGAGTGAAGAAATTTTTACAGCTGTACAATAAAGACAATTTTAAAATGAATAAAATAGATGAATAGACATTTCTCCAAAGAAATGACACATGAGAACATAAAAAGATTCTCACTATCATTAATCATTAGGGAAATGCTAATAAAAATTACAGTGAGATCCCAATTCCTTAGAATGGTTAAAATTAGAAAGACATCATATGAAGAAATTTAATCTTACAGTGCTGGTCAGATTGTAAAATGATCTGGGCATTTTGAAAAGCAGTCTAGTAACTCTTCAAAATATTAAGTGTAGAATTAGCATATAGCCTAGTAATTCTGCCCTAGGTATGTAACCAAGAGATTTGAAAGCATTTGTATTCCATACAAAAACGTGTAAAAATGTTAATAGCAGTGCTGATTAATCAAATCACAAGAGCCAAAAATGGGATCATCCTAAATGCCCATCAACTAATGAGAAGATAAACAAAATGTGATGTATCCAACAATGACATTTTCTTTGAGTATAAAAAGGTATAAAGTACTGATGCATGCTGCAACATGGATGAACTTGGAAAACTATGCTAAGAGAAAGAAGCAAGACACCAAGGACATGTTGCACGTGATTCTGTTCAATTCTGGATAGAAAACCTAAAAAGACAAACAGAAGGGAGGTTATTGTTGCCAAGAACCAGGAGTGCAAGCCAAGTGACTCCTAATGAGTGTGAGATTTTCTTCTGGGCTGATGAAAGGGTTTTGGAACTAAATAAAGGTGATGGTTGCACAATGTTCTGAATGCATGGAATATGAGGGGATTGTACCAGTTGTAAGTGTCTTGTTTGGCATATGAATTATATATTAATAAAACCATTATCCCAAAAAGGAAGGAGAAACATGTTAAGAGATACTGGGGATCTATTAGACATTCAGTCAGCTTTCTATTACACTAAACTAAACTTTATGAAGTCTCCATTCAACAGTTGTTATTAAATATACATTGAGGCCGGCACTGCGGCTCATTAGGCTATCCTCCACCTGCGGTGCCAGCAGCCCAGGTTCTAGTCCTGGTTAGGGCGCCAGATTCTGTCCCCGTTGCTCCTCTTCCAGGCCAGCTCTTTGCTGTGGCCCGGGAATGCAGTGGAGGATGGCCCAGGTCCTTGGGCCCTACACCTGCATGGGAGGCCAGGAGAAAGCATCTGGCTCCTGGCTTCGGATCGGTACAGCGCGCCGGCCGTAGTGGCCATTTGGGGAGTGAACCAACGGAAAAAGGAAGACCTTTCTCTCTCTCTCTCTCTCTCTCACTGTCTAACTCTCTCTCTCTCTCTCACACACACACACACACACACACACATTGAAACATAGAAATCTGAAAATCAAAGATAGAGGCCATCTGAGGTGCCATACCTAGTAGTTATAGTAAGCTCTAAGATATATCTAGGGGCAGGCATTGTTGCAGGTGTTAAGATGCCACTTGGGGGATCTGGTGTTATGGTACAGTGGGTCAAGCTGCTGCTTCTGGCTCAGGCATCCCATATTGGGGCCCCCGTTTGAGTCCCAGCTGCTCCACCACCACCGCCAATCTGGCTCCCTTTGATGCACCTGACAAAGCAGTGGAAGATGGGAAAATGGCCAAGTATTTTAGCCTGTGCCACCCACATAGGGGACTGAGATGGAGTTAGTGGGTCTTGGCACTAGATCTGGCTATTACAGTCATATGGGAAATAAACCAGTACTTGTAAGATTCTCTCATCTCTTATCTCTTCTCCCTTCTCTCTATCTTTCTCTTCCTCCCTTCCTCTCTCTCTCTGTCGCTCTGCCTTTCAAATAAATAAATCTTCCTAAAAAATAAAGATGCCACTTGGGGTGCCCATATCCCATATTGGAGTACCTGGATTTGAGTCCCAGTTCTACTTCCAGTTCCAGCTTCCTATAAAGTACACACCCTGGGAGGCAGCAGATGATATAGTTCAAGTACTTGGGTTCCTGCCATCCACATGGGAGACCCGGATTAAGTGCGTGACTCCAAGCTTTGTTCTGACCGTGCCCTTGCTGTTGCAGGCATTTGAAGAAATGAACCAGCAGATGGGAAATCAGTCAATCTGTGTGTGTGTGTGTGTGTGTGTGTGTACACGCTCATAATGCCTTTCAAATAAATAACAAAAACTTAAATATTTTAAAGAAGGATGTATCTAGATTTTACATTGCAATTCCTCTGTCCTCTCCTGCCCAAAATTGGAGATTCTTGTTTTGTTTTCTTTTTTCTTAAAGATAATATAAACATTTAGAGATCTGCAAATTACAACTCGTATCCAAGTTTCACCTGATCTTGTACACTTTAAAAGGAAGACACGCTCCGTTTTTCATTTCTGTTTCTTTAGCATTAGTAGTTTGCCTGGTTTCAAAAAGACTTCATGGTGTCTGCATTAGATAAATGAGTATATACAGTTAAAACCAGTAGTTTTATGTTTCAGGCTACTGTTTCTGAGCTTTCTAGCACCCAAAGCAAAGGAGTAAATAGGATGGGGCTTATAGTTATATCTAATGGAAAAAAAAATGGAAGAACAGCAGTGTTGCTAAACAGATTTTCCTTCACACATAGGAAAATAACCACAGAGATCTTTCTGCAACCTCATTGAAAAGTGGAAAAGTCTTAGCTTTAAGGGGAGCCCAATGTCTGGTTCTAGCTCTGCCTCTATTGGACTGTGTGGCCTTGCAACAGTGATTATTCTAATCTTCCCTAGCCTTAGTGTCCTCACGTTCAAAATGTCCTCCAAATATGGATTTGAGCTGTGTTACGTTTCCCACATTAACCTGACCTAGTATTAAAAATTAATTGAAATTTTCAAAAAGAGAAATTAAAAGCAGGTAAAATATACCCTCTCTGATGGGAAGGTTCTTGTTTTTCTCAAAAATTCAAATATACATTTTATGGTAAGAGAAGTGCCTATTTGTGGTACCAGACAATCATTTTCATCACAAAAACTCAACTACCACTGAGTTCTACTTGAACTTGTTATTTATATATCCCCATGATGCAATAAAAGCTTCTAGTAATTTATAAAAGCTTAAGTATGAGATTGTTAGCTGATAAAACTTCAGTGCTGTTTAATAAAACAGATCTCTAGTGTAACATAGATCTGATTAATGATCAGCATAAAATAGATGGAGGCCTGTTTTGATGGTCATGTCAAAAGTTTATGGGTGCATTACAATGTGTCATTGGAACTATCTGGGACCTCTTAGGTAGGGTTTAATATTTGAAACGTAGAGTCTCATACTGTATTTGCCTGGGGTACATCCATATGGGACTACCCTATTCCTGAATCTCTTTTATTAGAAGATCCTTTTGATATGGAAAATGAACCTTCTCCTACCCAATTCCACCCTAGAGCAGTGTGGTGAGGCCGCAGTGGATGTGCTTGGGAAAGTCCTTGGAGAATCTTCTTCCCACCTTCCTTCCTCTGTTCGCCTCCCTTCACCCTTTCAAGCGTCTGTTAAGGATGTCAGCTTCTACAGGAGCTTGCGTGAGACTTTATCTTCCTTCTTGAGTAGCTTGGTTTATCTTCAGTCAAATAGGAAAATTTATTTTTCTAATTTAGCATAATTCGTAGAGGGTCTCATAATCAGAAATATTCAAGTGTCACACAGTTAAGATAGATACAAAATTCTGCCTTATAAGGCAATAGGGGATGGTAGGGCCCTGGCCAACGAGAGGAGGGCAGGGTTTGCCTTAAAGGCAACAGATTAAAATAATTACCTGTAATCCCTCTCTGACCTAGAAAATGTTTTGGGGGTTCACAAAATCCACTAAGCCATGACTCCTGGCATGAAGCATAATTTAAACTCCAAAGTATTCTAGAGAAATTCTGTAGGAAAGTTTTTCTAAAATATTTGAATAAGTTTTGTGCCTTCCATTTAGTGGGTTTGGGCAATATAATTCAGAAATCCAACAAGTTTCAGAGTCCTTGCTTCATCCTGCACTATCACTATCGGTTGATTCTATGGGATACAAGTCTTTGCAATACATAAAGGCCCTCTCAAAGTAACCATTTTGAATAGACACTGTGTATCTGTTGTTTGTGTTAGCAAACAACCCTCTTTCAGCTTGCATTCTAATCCCATCACAAAGTTTGATAATAAAACCAATCATAGCTAATGAAATTGGTGATTCATTTTGTCTATTTCAATTATCTTTACACATTTTTGCTTAATATAACTATGTTCTCACTTCCCAAATCAAAAAAAAAAAAAAAAAGAAAAGAAAACTTATCTTTCTAAGTCTGCTTTTTTGTGGTTTTTAGTGATCTAGAAAATGATATGGAAAAATATATTGTGGTAGCTATTATATTGCAATAAAATCCTGATATACTGTGAATCAATCCACAGGCTCCCCCTCCCCATAAAAAAAAAGAGGTACCCATTTGTAATCCCATTACTTTTCATTAGCTTTGTAGGTAATTTTATGTATTGAAATAAAACAATAATTAGAAATATTTTGGACATAATCCACCCATACAAAAAATGAAAAATGCTAATTTGAATGTATTGAATGTTGAATATATAGAGGATTGAGCATTTTGACATGTTTTAGCAAATACATTTCTTATGATTTGTGCATGTTGTTAAAACATTTTTACTGGATCCACATTTGATCATGAAACGGTATAGTATCTTAATCACAACTTTCAGAAAGGGTGGCAGTTACTAATCTTCCAATTGCAATCTGTTCAAAACCAGTTTTCCAAGAGGAAACCACAGACAGTAGTAGAAGAGGAACTTTGTGCCAGTGAGTCTGCTCTGCGGGTAGCTGCTGGGGAGTTGGTAGTGAGTGTATCTCCATGGCACCTTTCCCCAGTAAGTGTCATGGGAAGGAGTTGACGGAGCTAGATAAGAGATAGCGTCTGGGGAAGGATGGAAAGATAAATATGAAGATGCCTACTTCTGAGAGCCATCTGCTGGCTGAGAGCAAGCCTAGGAAATAACCCATATGCCTCGCTTATCCACATGAATACAATTTCCTTCATTGAGATGTTTGTAATCCCTGTGAACTAAAAGTCCTATCAACTCTTGTTTGATGGAGGGCATCAGTAATGCATTCCAAAGGTGGTGTTTGGTTGCCTAACAAGGAAGTTGTCCTACTTGTATTCTGTGGCAGAAGGTAATTCAGAATTCCCGTAGGTAATATTTCATGTCTTATTCAAGTAATCTTGAATATAAACTTTGAAAACAGGAGAAAATATATTTCTTCAAGCAGTACCCCCACTTACCTTAAAGTAACTCTGTTGTTTCACTAATTCAAAATTCTTCTTGGTAGAATTGTAAATAAACTGAAATGATGGGGAAGGAACTGTATGTAGTTAATGGTCAAGGAAGTCAAGGCCCAATTTAGCCCTGGAAGGAACATTTCCCTGGGAAGAAGTAGATGATTTTCAACAACTTTAAGAATATATATTTTTAAAATTTTTTTGAAAGATTTATTTTATTTATTTGAAAGAGTTAGAGAGAGAGGTAGAGACAGAGAGCAGTCTTCCATCCTCTGGTTCACTCCCCAGATGGCCTCAATGGCCAGAGCTGAGCTGATCCATAGTCAGGAGCCAGGAGCTTCTTCTGGGTCTCCCACCCGGTGCAGGGGCCCAAGGACTTGGGCCATCTTCTACTGCTTTCCCAGGCCATAGCAGAGAGCTGGAGCAGAAGAGAAGCAGCCGGGACTAGAACCGGTGCTCACATGGGAGGCCAGCGCTTCAGGCCAGGGCTTTAACCTGCTGCACCACAGCACCGCCCCCTAAAAGATTTTTAAAGATGTGTTTATTTGAAAGGCAGAATTCGAGACAGAGGAAGATCTTCCATCCAAATGACCACAGCGGTCAAGACTGGATCAGGCTAAAGCCAAGAGCCTAGAACTCCATCCGGGTCTCTCAAGGGTGGCAGGGGCCCAAAAAGTGGAGCCGTCTTCCACTGTTTTCCCAAGCACATTAGCAGGAAGCTGGGTCAGAAGTGGAGCAGCAAGACTCAAAACCATGCTTATGTGGGATGCCTGTGTCCCAGACAGCAGCTTAACCCACTACGCCAGAATTCCAGCTCCAGAAACTATTTTCTTAGGTAAATTAATAGTAAGTATAGAGTGAAGCTGAGGCAGTGGGGGAAGATGGCGGCGGCCGTTCCGCAGCGGGCGTGGACCGTGGAGCAGCTGCGCAGCGAGCAGCTGCCCAAGAAGGACATTATCAAGTTTCTGCAGGATCACGGTTCAGATTCGTTTCTTGCAGAACATAAATTATTAGGAAACATTAAAAATGTAGCCAAGACAGCTAACAAGGACCATTTGGTTACAGCCTACAACCATCTTTTTGAAACTAAGCATTTCAAGGGTTCTGAAAATGTAACTAAAGTGTCTGAGCAAGTGAAAAATGTGAAGCTTAATAAAGATAAACCCAAAGAAACCAAATCTGAAGAGACTCCGGATGAGGGTCCACCAAAATACACAAAATCTGTCCTAAAAAAGGGAGATAAAACCAACTTTCCAAAAAAGGGAGATGTTGTTCATTGCTGGTACACAGGAACACTACAGGATGGGACTGTTTTTGATACTAATATTCAAACAAGTTCAAAGAAGAAGAAAAATGCCAAGCCTTTAAGTTTTAAGGTTGGAGTAGGCAAAGTTATCAGAGGATGGGATGAAGCACTCTTGACTATGAGTAAAGGAGAAAAGGCTCTACTGGAGATTGAACCAGAATGGGCTTATGGTAAGAAAGGACAGCCTGATGCCAAGTATCCTTTTTTCCCTCTTTCATAATTAAAGAAAAACAAAAATTCCACCAAATGCAAAACTCATTTTTGAAGTGGAATTAGTGGATATTGATTAAAATAGCTGTGCTTCAGATCTAAAGACATCAGCAACAATGATAAAACATGGCCTTGACAAAACTTATGTAACTTGTTTGTTACTATTATAAGGGAAAACTCAACTGGAAAATTAAGAGTTAAAACTTGCTTACTTGATCTCAGTTTTTGAGAAATGCAACCCCCTTATAAATCCATGAAGTCTAAAGTATTTTACTACAACTATAAAATATAGTTAAGGAGAACTATTTCTCCTTTTACTTAATGTTGTGAACTTAAAGGCTCAATAAAAATTAATCCGCTGTCAAAAAAAAAATAGTAAGTATATATACTGTTGCCTCTCTGAAAGTATTTATAAAGCAATTTATCTAAAAATTCTTTTTTAAAGATTTATTTATTTATTTATTTGAGAGTTAACAGCAAGAGAGAGAGAAAGAGAGAGGAGAGAGATCCTCCATCTGCTGGTTCACTCCCTAAATGGCCTCAATGACCAGGGCTGGGCCAGGCTGATGCCAGGCGCTTCCTCTGGGTCTCTCATGGGGATATAGAAACCCAAGCACGTGGGCCATCATCTGCTGCTTCCCCAAGTGGATTAGCAGGGAGCTGAATCAGAAGTGGAACAGCCAGGACTCGAAACTGCACCTATAGAAGACACTGGTGCCACAGACAGTAGCTTAACCTGCTATACGACAGCGCTGGCCCCCTTAGCAGGCTCCACGTAAGAACACTTTAAGTGTCATTGTTTTAGATAATTGTGTTAGAAGAGACATTCACATTATACAGATTAGTTTGTGGCTTTTGTTTTTTAATGTTTTGTCGTGTGCTGGTAGGTAACACTAGCACGTGCATCTGACTCAGTGGAATGTGACAGTTAAGGGTCACTGCTGCAGTCAGCCGCTTGGGTGCACTTCCTGGCGCAGCACCTGCTTGCCTAGGCTTTAGCCATCCATAACCGCCCTGTGCCTCAGTTTCTTCCCCTGTAAGACAGAGACACTCACAGTGTCATCCTCAGAAGGTTGCTTTGTTGCTCGAGCATCCAGAGACGTGCATGCCGAAGCGTAAGCATTCTGTAAATGTCAACTGCCATGGCCACCTCAGCCATGCTCCTTGAGTTCTGTTGAGGGTGAGCTTGAATTTGCTGAACACCTTCAGTTCCACTGTTCCCTGCCCTTGTTTTTAAATGTCAGATGTATGTGCCCTCTTGCCAGCCTTGAAGGAAAGTCCTGGGCTGCCGCCCCTCCCACCCCCCTGTTTTTAAACTCCTGTAGGAACTCCAATTTCAGTGAAGGGCATCTCATCACGCTGAGGTCGCCCGTGACAAATGGTCTTTTATTACCTGCTGATTACAGTTAACCCTAATTTCTTTCATGGCAGCCATGCGGTACCTTCTATTTAAATAGAGCTGTTCCTGGATGTGACTTTTCGAGCCTCTCTGGGTTTAATTCTAATTTAACTTGCCATTCCGAGTGGGACTGTTGTGCAGCCGAAGTCATGATTCACTCGTTTGTTCTCGCTACATCTAATTATTGCAGTGTGGTGCCTGCAAGGCCCCCTCAGGCCTCCGTTCACTGCTCTAAAAGCCCTAACCTTCCAGGGGAGGGAATGTGCCTTTCCTTATTCTTTTCAACCGTATGGATGTATTTAGTCCAGAATTTGGGAACACAGTAACAACTGTTTTACCTCAGCCATTTTCATCACACCAAGCTTGTTACCAAGTATTATTAGAAGAATCCTGTGCCTGGCATAGGTAGTAGTTACTGCACATTTTCCATTCTGGAGAATAACACCAATTTTTAAAGCAAAGCAGTCAGGTTGCATACATTTGAGAATACTGCATGTGCGGGTTTGTTTTTTTTTTTTTGTTTTTTTTGTTTTTTTTTTGTTTTTTTTTTTTTTTTTTTGACAGAGTGGACAGTGAGAGAGAGACAGAGAGAAAGGTCTTCCTTTGCCGTTGGTTCACCCTCCAATGGCCACTGCGGTCGGCGTGCTGCGGCTGGCGCACCACACTGATCCAATGGCAGGAGCCAGGTACTTCTCCTGGTCTCCCAAGGGGTGCAGGGCCCAAGCACTTGGGCCATCCTCCACTGCACTCCCTGGCCACAGGAAGAGGGGCAACCGGGACAGAATCCGGCGCCCCAACCGGGACTAGAACCTGCTGTGCCAGCGCTGCAAGACGGAGGATTAGCCTAGTGAGCCACAGCACCGGCCCTTGCATGTGCGTTCTTAACAAAGGGCACATTGCTCAGAAAGCATAGGGGCAGCAGAGCAGGGACACTCGAGCTACAAAAAGAGTGCGCTGTTACCAAATGCTTGTGCGTCCATGGAACTGCACGGTGACCCGAGGCACGTAGTGTTGCTGGTTGTCAGGCTCACTCCTTCACCTTTTCCTGTGTACCTCGATGCTTGCTAGGCTCGGAGGGAAGATTCAGGTTATTTCATGGACCAGCATCCTACACAGATACTAGTGGCCACTCATTGAGGATTTTTATTGTTAGGATGCCCTGCTCTTTTTTTTTTTTTTTTTTTTTTTTTTTTTGACAGGCAAAATGGACAGAGAGAGACAGAGAGAAAGGTCTTCCTTCTTTCTGTTGGTTCACCCCCCAATGGCCGCTTGTGGCCGGCGCACCGCGCTGATCTGAAGCCAGGAGCCAGGTGCTTCTCCTGGTCTCCCATGCGGGTGCAGGGCCCAAGCACTTGGACCATCCTCCACTGCACTTCCGGGCCACAGCAGAGACCTGGACTGGAAAAGGAGCAACCAGGACAGAATCCGGCGCCCTGACCGGGACTAGAACCCGGGGTGCCAGCGCCACAGGCAAAGGATTAGCCTATTGAGCCGTGGCGCCGGCCAGGATGCCCTGCTCTTGAACTTGGAGAGAAGTACTGAGGCCCTTAGATACGTGTGTTTTTCATGGCTACCTCAACTCCCTGCTTTCCAGTGGTATTTAAAATACAAGTCTTAGGGAAATGGATGCATGAATGGGGAATTGAATGTTCATTGTCTAAAGACTCACAATCAATGCTAAGAAGGCTCAGTTAAAACAAAAATTAATCAATTGCTTATTTAATGTTAAAAATTAGGTGACACCTCGCTCAATATATCCATTCTTTCTATGTAGGAAACATCTCTCTAATGTCAAGAGTGTCCTTATTACCAGTACCATGACTGTCACCTTTCTAGTCAGATTTGCCCAGGCCATGCCCCCAGTCCACAGCCATGGTCCACCTAGTGTGCCACCAACTGTGGGATCATGCTGTGGCCCCAGCACACCTACGGCCCTCCACGGAGTTGCATTTCCTGCTTGTTTTCCCGTGTTCTTTCAAGTCTTCTGTGCTTTGCTCTCCTTTTACTTCAGCCCCATCACCCACTGCTGCCCTTCCACAGAGACTAAGTAGTTCTGAAAGGTGCCCTTAAACAATGGTTATTTTATTTATTTTTTGTTTTTTGCTTTCTTTTTTTTTCTCAAAGAAACCTTTTACTTAAAGATTATAAGCTTTATGCATTTCGTAAGTACAATTTTGGGAATATAGTGGTTCTTCCCACCATACCTGCCCTCCCACCCACACTCCCACTCCTTCCCCTCCTCCCTCTCCCATTTCCAGTCCCATTCTCCACTAAGATCCATTTCCGATTAACATTATACACAGAAGACCAACTCTGTACTAAGTAAAGAGTTCAACAATTTATACCAAAAAAATAAAAAACCTGTTCCTCAACAGTCAGGATAAGTGCTGTTCAAAGTCATTGTATCTTGAAGTTAATTTCACTTTTTTTTTTTAAGAAAAAAACTTAATTAACTTCAAAAAGGCACCCAAGAATGATACATTTTTGTGAGCACTTAGACATAATTATAATACAACTTTTTTGAGTACAGAGGTCCTGCATGGGAAGTTAGTGCACAGTGACTCCTGTTTTTAATTTAACAATTAACACTTTTATGTATGACGTCAGTGGTCATCCAAGGCTCTTGACATGAGCTGCATAGGCTATGGAAGCCTTTTAGATCCACAAACTCCTGTATTTAAACAAGGCCATAAGCAAAGTGGAAGTTCTCTCCTCCTTTCAGAGAAAAGTACCTCCTTCTTTGATGACCATTTCTTTCCACTGGGGTCTCACCCACTGAGGTTCTTCAGGTAAGACATTTTTTGCCATATTGTCTGGCTTTCCATGCCTGAAATGCTCTTGTAGGCTTTTCAGTCAGACCAGAATGCTTAAGGGCTGATTCTTAAGTCAGAGTGCTACTTAACGAGATTGTGATTCTATGAGTCTGCCGTGTGGACTGCTTCCCATGTTGGAACATTCACTCCCTTTTAATTCTATTATTATTACCAGACACTCTATCCTATCCATATGATCACTTTAACACTTAAGATGGTATTTTTATCACACAGCCAGAGGGGATTTGGGGTCCCATGGCAAGTTTTTCAACTGTACCCTTAGAACTAAGTCCATAGGAATGTATGCAGGACTATACAGCTTTACAGTTACAAACTTTTTAAAAAAAAAAAAAACTTATTTATTTTTATTTGAAAGTCAGAGTTACACAGAGAGAGAGGAGAGGCAGAGAGAGAGAAAGAGATCTTCCATCTGATGGTTCACTCCCCAATTGGCCGCAATGGCCGGAGCTGTGGCAATCCAAAGCCAGAAGCCAGGAGCTTCCTCCGGATCTCCCACACAGGTGCAGGGGCCCAAGGACTTGGGCCATCTTCTACTGCTTTCCCAGGCCATAGCAGAGAGCTGGATCAGAAGTGGAGCAGCCGGGACTAGAACCGGTACCCATATGGGATGCAGGTGCTTCAGGCCAGGGTGTTAACCCAGTGCACCCTGTTACAGTTAACAAACTTCATACGCTTCATAAATACAACATTAGGAGCATGGTGATTCTTCCCACTGTACCCACCTTTCC
The DNA here is from genome assembly GCF_051225735.1 of Oryctolagus cuniculus. Taxonomy (NCBI): domain Eukaryota; kingdom Metazoa; phylum Chordata; class Mammalia; order Lagomorpha; family Leporidae; genus Oryctolagus; species Oryctolagus cuniculus. Next base: position 39,110,660 of record NC_142875.1, read on the forward strand.
ACCTGTATTTATTTATTTAAAAGGCAGAGTTACAGGGAGCCAGGGAGAGGGAGGGAGAAATTTCGATCCACTGGTTCACTCCCCAAATGGCCACAACAGCCACATCTGGGCCAGGCTCATGCCAGGAACCAAGAGCTACATCTGGGTCTCCCACATGGGTAGCAGGGGCCCAAGCACTTGGCCATCTTCTTCTACTTTCCCAAGTGCATTAACAGGGAGCTGGATTGGAAATGGAGAAGCCAGGACAGGAACTGGAACTCTCACAGGATGCTCACATTGCAGGTTGCAGCTTATCCCACTACACCGCAGTGCTGGCACCAACTAAAGGTTTCTTGACATCTCCTGAGGCTGTCTCTGCCACTGAAATGAGAGAATCAAGAAAATGTAACCATTGAATGTCATTTCAAAGCCAGCTTTTCTGGGGACAGCTATCCATCACATATACCCTTTTAACATTTTTTACAAAGCATTTTTTATTGCAGTTACATTTAAGTGGTTGTTCATACTATTCTAAAGTATTTCACTTTAGAATTCAGAAAAGCAGGGTATGAGGTCTTCTAGCATCCAGTCTGCCCACCTGATACATCTTCATTTTGATGTAGATTCAGATGTCTCTCTCTGAGTCCAGGCCTGCCCTAAGTGCAGGAGTCATACCCAGGGCTGGAACATACCTCGTCAGGAGTGACCAAAGCTGTTCTTTCTTGGGACAGGACAGTCAAACTGTCCCGTCCTCTCACAATAAACTACTGTCCTTGCAACTAAGTCACTTATGTGGAAGACCACTAATCCATACTCATTGACTTAGCCACACTAGCGTGTGTTCCTTCACTTTACCAACACAGATCTTGCAAAAAACTCTTTGAGATGCAGGTAGACAAATCTGATTTATGTTTGATCTTACCCAGATACGCAGCTTAGGCTGCCTAATCTGTTATTTGTATGAGGAAGGAGATACATTGAAAACTTAAAAGGTACCAAATGTAGAAGGAGACATTTTAAAAATGTTTACTGAATAATGTCATAGTGTAAAATTAGAGCAAATTGACATGTCCATCCCTAGGAAATGTATTTTTAGAACTCTGGGATGAATATTCATTGAATTACTACCATATTTCACCTAAGTCATGAGTGCACAAGCTGTGGCTTGTGGAAAAATACAGCCCAGTATTTTTAGAAATAAAGTTTCATTTGAACCTAGCAATACTCTTATTTGTAGTGTCTGCAGTGAAGTGCTTGGCTGAATGCTTAGGACGCCTGCATCCCACCTCAGAGTGCCTGGGCTCGATTCCTGGCTCAGCCTCCGACTTCAGCTTCCTTCCAGCACAGAATCTCCCCTGGGAAGCAGCGATGATGGCTCAAGTAACTGGGTTTCTGCCACCCATGTGGGAGTCCTAAGCTGTGCTCCTCAGCCCAGCCCTGACGGTTACGTGCACTTGGGGAGTAAACCACCTCGTGGAAGGTCTCACTCTGTTTCTCACTCGTTCTGCCTCAGATTTTTTTTTTTAAATGAAAGCTGTATAAATATGTTGTCTAGAACTGCTTTCATGAGATAATTGCAAAACTGCCTAGTTGAGATCTAAGACTGTGTAGCCCTCAAAGCTGAAATATTTACTGTCTAGTCCTTTCCAGAAAAAGTTCAGTGCCCCTAATCTAAGTTGAGATGTCATCTATTATATGTACCACTAACAAAGGAAAAAATCAACCAATTTTAAACTATACAGACCATCAATTATAAGAAACACCCTGATTTTAGAGATGTTAAAATATTAAAAAATACAACTTTGAGTCAGTGAATTATAGTGTGTGTGTGTGTGTGTGTTTGTGTGTGGAGAGAGAGAGAGAGAGCGAGCTTGAGATTAATGCAATACAGTGTTTGTAGCACTACAGATAAGTCTTAAATGATGAATGTTGAGTCAAGTAAGTCAGGGATAGAATGACTTGTGAAATGAAGGGAACAGCATGATATTATTTGTTTGACGCTTAAAAACTGCCAAACAGAGGTAGGCATTTGGAATAGTGGTTAAGATGCGGGTTGGATTGTCTGCATCCCATATCAGCCTGCCTGGGTTCAAGTCCCATCTCTGCTCCAAATTCTGGTTCCCTGGTTGCGCTCACATGAGAGGCAGCAGGTGATGGCTCACGCATATCCTACATGGGATTCCTAGATTGTATTCTGGGCTCTTGGCTTTTGGCTGGCCCAGTCCCTGCTGTTGTGGGCATTTGAAGAGAGAACCACTGGATGGGAGATTTCTCTCTGTCCATCTGTCTGTCTTCCAAGAAAGTAAAATTTAAAAATAAAACACTATGCATTTTGTGAATGCACATATGTATAGGTGAACAAAATGTCAAAGAACTAGAAAGATCTAAGAAAACTGGCAATTACAGATTTCCTTGGGAAGACGAAAAAGGATCAGAATGAAGGTGAAGACAAGTGGGGAAGTTTATCTGTTTCTATGATGTTCAGTTTCTTTTAAAAGACATACTATCCTAGTAAAAAGTAATGTCTTAAAGCATCAAAACATGAAAAACCTTAAAGAAAATATATCACAGCTTTAACAGTGGTGAATCTTTTTGTGATTGAAATCTGTGTGATGACTTTTTCTAATCATATTTCAATGTGATTTTAAAGACCTTCATGGATAACAAAAAGAGAGAGAGAGAGAGATGAGTCATAGACTTCATTTCTGTCTCAATCAAAAGAGATTAAGGTTTGGGAAAGTCCATGTTAATCAATTACCTGACATTACAACCTAATCCTGTTTTTCAACTGGGGCATTAAGTTTAAACAACATGCAGGTCAGGGCCAAATTTCATAGTTAAAACTCTTTTTTTTTTTTTCATAATAGTGGAACAGCTAATCTCTAAATACAATGCACTTTATCCCTCACCATGAAAAATCACCAGCTCAAAAAGTTAAATGTCAGGTGTACTTTAGCAAACAGAAATAGCTTGTTGTGAGTCACGTTATTGATGTACTGATGTCATTTCTTTCAGCCTGACCTCACTTGTTTTGCAACTTACGTTGTGATTTTACATGATGTTGTACGTTGTGGCATGCACCTCAGACCCTCCAGTTACTTATTAAGTTCATTCATTTTGGCATTGGTCTATAGCAGGGCTTCCTAAAATGTCCTCTGTAACAGCATTCAGACATGCAAAGCTGTGAGGCTGGAATGTACCCCCACCCCATTGTCTCTACCGATGATGGGGACTGTGGTGGTAGTGGTGGCAGTGGTGGCTGTAAGCATGTCTTTCTCTCCCTGGGAGTGTTTCACCAGAAATGAGCCATGCTGCCTGCCTTTCAGGCCTTAGAAATGAGATGCGTCCGCGACAGCGGGAGCAGGAAACGTGGGCCTGGTGGCCTTGAGTCGGCGAAGCTGTAGAGAATGAGACCGCGTGCTCAGGCCTCTGGGCCTGCAGTGCAGATACCAGTGCTGTGGCTTCTCACCAGGCGCCTCCATTCTTTCTTCTTCCAGTTCAATCTCACCATTTAGTATCGAGAGCACAAGACGCCAGAGACGATCCGAATCTCCGGACTCCAGAAAACGGCGTATCCACAGGTGTGATTTTGAGGGATGCAACAAAGTGTACACAAAAAGTTCCCACCTGAAGGCTCATCGGAGGACGCACACAGGTACAGCTTCGCGAGGCTTCTCACCTAAGGGTCCGTGGGTGTGCAGAAAGGGGCAGCCACTCAAATCCATCCGGCACCAGTAGTGGGCTCCAGAGGCATTTTGTGCCCACCCATCATGCAAATGAGGGGTCTTCAAAAAGTTCATGGAAAACACGCATATTATGAAAGAGCTGTGCATGGGTTTCAGATTTTTTTTTTTTTGTGGCAGCAGAATAAACATCTTTTGATCCTATTTTTCACAGACTTTCTGAAGTATCCTTTGACATCTCAAATTTCATTTCTTTCTTCTAGGTAGAGTGTATCCTCTCTGTTTCTCTCTCCCCTTCTCTCTCTTTCTCTCACCTTCAAAAAAGGCTTAAATCAGTGAAATATAGGAACCGATAAGGTACTTCTTCTATGGCGTAGGGACTTCTAACGTGGAGCGAATGCAGGAATCTAGTAGTTCGTTTCATAATCAACATTAACATCTTCTCATTATGTAGTATGTCATGTTTACAAATGTCCACATTGGAGGCAGGTGCATAGCCTAGCAGCTAAGTCATCAGTTAAGGCGCCATGTCCCATATTAGAGGGCCGACCTGAGTCCCAGCTCCACTCCTGATTGTAACTTCCTGCTGATGCAGACCCTGGAAGGCACCGGGTCATGGCATTGATAGTTGGGTCCATGCCAGCCACCTAGGAGGCCTGGATTGAGTTCCTAACTCCCAGCATAAGATGAGAGCTCGCTCTCTCGCTCTCTCGCTCTTGCTCTCTCTCTTTCTCTCTCCAGATTTCTCTCTGCTTCTAGGATTAAAAAAAAAATTAAAAGTCCACTTGGCACATCAAACAAGAAGCTGAACAAAACTGTCTCTTAAAGTTAGCATTTTACACATGCCCACCCTTAGGTCTTTTTTCACCCTTCATCCCACTCCCCTTCAGTAGCAAAGTAAACAATAAAAATGAAATTGGTGTAGACATAGCCTAGTGGGAAGTATTTGAAAGCATTTCTACTTAGTTCTGTTTGTTTCTCAGTAATATATATAATATATATTTGTTATATATATAGAATATATATTTGCAATATATATATGCAAAATGGGAAGAGGAGTTTTAGTAGTCATAGTTTATTGGCAAGGAAGTTGAGACAACAGGTGATTCACTGACTGTGCCACCATCCACTCAGCTATCCCACTACCCACCCTCTCACTACCTAGGAAATAAACCAGTGACTCTGCATGTAGGCCTCTGCCTACCCTAGCCTCTGCCAAGTGCACCTCTCAGCCGGCATCCAGTGCTTCTGGGTTTCTAGGGCCTACTGAGAGCTAACAGTAGGAGGCACTGGCAAGACACAGAAGGTAGGAGTGCAACCGCACAACCCAATTGCCTTTTCTAGGCAAAGTGATTGCAGTGGGTGAGGCTCAAAGAAGCAAAGAGAACAGGGAAACTCACACGCGTTCCATGTAAAACTTGCCAGCGAACAAGCAAGCCCACTGCATATCTCTCCATGACAGGGGTCAGACTTCAACATCTGCCTCTCAGTGGCAACGTCAAGTGTTATGGGTTCCCATGACCCTGCAAATAGTAATCCTATGTCAGTCATGGTAAAAGAACCACCTTATGTAAACCATTCCCAGCTTAGATAGCAAAATAACGTCAGTCTGCCTTCTTTGCCTTGTGTTTAGCCTGTCTTATATTATGAGACTCTTTCCAGAGTTGTGCTGCTGGTTCAGCACTCCAACCTCGAGGCCAGGCTTCGTTGTTATGGTGTAAGGGCTTGCCTGAAGTCACAGAGGCATTACAGACTCTGCAGTGCTGTTTTGCTCACCTAACATGTCACACTTCTGGTATTTCTAAGATAGCTCAACACATTTTTCAAATGTTTTCCCCCACATGTACTCGTGTTCCGGTCCTTGTCCTTGTTCTACTTCATTCCAGACGTTTCCCTCTGCACTGATGATAGCTCCCCTTGAAGGTTTTCATCTGTTTCGTAGGCACTGGTTTTCACTCAGAATGAGAATAAAGGCATAGAAGTTGCCTAAGCATAGCTCATGCTATCCGTAGCTCGTGAACACAGATCGAAGCAGGAAGTGTGACAGATGTTTTATGGGGGCATGTCTGTGTAGAAAAAAATGTCCTTTACTTTAGTGAATCATCATGTATTTTGAGTTATTCCTATTCTCTGAGCCTTCTGGAATCTGTATTAACCTTATTTTCACACCAACGCCTCTATTCCATTTATCCAAGTAATGGGAAATAAACAGCCAGTTTTTAATCAGGGACTACTAAAGGATGTAAGCCCATAGCATTATAGGATTATATCTTACAGTTTGAACATATACGAGACGAGTTGAGGAGACATCATTTCTAAATGATCGTTCAAAACAGCATAAGCCTTGAATGCTGAAGCAGAGTTAACAAGCTTGACTTATAAATGCGATCAGAGAATCTGAGTGTCGGAACGCACTTTACATGTCCTGGAGTCCACTGCGTCTTCTGGTTCGGAGGACGCCTTGTCCGTCACCTCTCAGGGAGAGCAAGTCTCTGCTGAGGAGTTTTCTGCACACTTACAAGTGTTTTCTGTGATTTGACCATCCCAGAAACCTGCTAGAGGCAGCTGCTGTCTCTCGTGCACAAGGGTGAGTCCTGGCTGAGTTCTGTTCCACAGAGAAGTTTTCACATTTCTCTTTACTCACTGGGAGAGACATCTTACGTTTCTGCAGGACAAGCTGGGTGAAAATGGAGGGCAGCGTCCTCACCCCTCGCAGTGTTGGATCCTTCCTCTCGAGGCGTGGTTTGAGTCTCAGAACTTTCTGGTCGAATGGGAGGTTCTGGTGATCACACCAGTATTTTCCCCTGCTGGCCCTGGTGTTCCTCTCGGCACTGTCAGGCACCACGAATCTTCTTTTCTCAAATCAGTCACCCCCGGCCCCCAGCCAGGGCTCTCTGGATGCAACTCCAGAGTCTCAGTGGGTCTTGTCTTGATTTCTTGCCACAAATGGAGGGAAGCGATCGTGTCGGTGGACTTATTTTAATATAGGTAAAAATATTAAGTCTTTTAGAAGTTGACTTAGGTCTTTTAAGTCAAAAACTGCTGACAATGAGACTGTATACTCCATATACCTATAATTGATTGTTTTTTAAACCCAAACTTTCAATGATACATTTGTAATTGGAGCTTTCCCTCAAATGATGGTTTCCCTGGCACTGAAAGGGCTTAGGCACAGGCTGTAGATTCAGGACAGAATCCCTGAACTGAGGAGTCATGTACCTTTTCAAGTCTGGGAGATAGTTACTCCATAGCAATTTTATTATTAGGGACCATTATTATATTTGGGGGGAAACTTTTATTTATTTATTTAAAAGGTAGATGAACCTATTTCTTTTATACGCATACCAAGGAAATGTTTGTGGCTAACATGAGTAGATAATGTTGTGCAAGGGTAGTTATCACCAGCTTGTTTCTTGATGACCCAAAATGAAATAAGTATTTTGTATATCATTAATTCTGCAAACAGATGTGTGTCCAAAAGATTTATAATGGTCTAGTAATGCTAATCTAATATATTTTAGATATTTTCATTTACTCCATCGTGGGGAATACACTTAGTATTATGTAGAAAATAATTCACAAGATTTTCATATAAGATTATGTAACTTTGCCCATAAACATGAAATTTGTTGTAGAAAATCCTTTAAACCAGATGAAACATTTTTTAATGATTTATTTATTTATTTGAAAGGCAGAGTTACAGGGAGAGAGTGAGAGACAGAGAGAGAGATACCTCCCATCCCCTGGTTCACTCCCAAAATGGCCACAATGGCTGGAGCGGGGCCTATTCAAAACCAGGAGCTTCTTCCAGGTCTCCCACGTGGGTGCAGGGACTCAGGGCCTTGGGTCATCCCCTCCTGCTTTCCCAGGCACATTAGCAGGGAGCTGGCTGGGAAGTGGAGCAACTGGAACACGGACTAGCACCCATATGGGATGCCAGCACTGCAGATGGCAGCTAAAGCCATAAACCCACAAGACCACAACATCAGCACCCAAACCAAACATTTTAATCTAGAATTCCAGTAGAACATGTCCCTTAAATCTATTTTTTAAAGATGTATTAGTTTACTTATTTATTTATTTGAAAGACAGAGTTACAGAGAAGGAAAGACAAGAGTTACAGAGAAGGAAAGAGAAATCTTCCATCCTCTGGTTCACTCTGCAAATGGCTGTGATGCCAGGGCTGGGCCAGGCTGAAGCCAGGAGTCTGGAATTCCATCTGAGTCTGCCACATGGGTGGCAGGGGCCTAAGTACTTGGGCCGTCATTCACTGCCTTCCCAGGCACATTAGCAGGGAACTGGATTTGAAGTGGAGCAGATCTGACCCCAGCCAGCGCTCATGTAGGATACCAATGTCACAGGTGGTTACATAACCCACTGTACCACAGTGTCGGTCCCCCTTAAATCTATTGCTGTGTGGCCCTTAAAAACATATCCAGAAAGTCTGTTGTGAATGTAGCATCACAAATACTTTGGGTACAAACTCTTTGGAGTGTGTATATATAAAATCACAAACTTGTATTCATCATATTCTTTTCTGTGATGGTTTGTGCTAAACTCTAAATTGGCTTTTGCATCATTTTTAAAACCAATTTGTTTCTTCTGATATTGGTACCAGACTGACTGTACCTGACTGCTGCTTTGGGGGTTAAAGTTTATGTTAGTGAAGACACAACCAGCTCAGTAAATTATGAGTACAGTTTTCACAAAATGTGGCACAAGTAAGTTGTTTTAGGCTTTATTCAAAGTGCTTTCATTGTCAAATCTTGCCTTGTTTTCCTGGAAAGGAAAAAATACAATTTGTTTTCCATTTGTAGGTCGTATTTTGTGTAGTAAAGGAAAAAAATTTTTGAGTGGTCATAATCATCATTCATATTGCAATTTTAAGGTTTTTTATGGGTAGATGATTTTGAGAAAGAAAAATGAAAAGAAAAGTAGAATGACAGAGAGAGAGAGGAAGAGAGGGAGGTAACTCCCATCACTGGTTCACTCCCCAAGTACCCACAGAAACTGTTGCTGGGCCATGCCAAAGCCAGGGGTCAGGATGGATGGTAAGAACCCAAGTACTTGGGCCATCATCTGCTGCCTCCCAGGTGCTTTAGCAGGAAGCTGGATCAGAAGCAGAGGCATGATGCAGTTTTCTAAATGTAAATGATTTGAATCCTCTTCCTGCCCGCCTTGCTTTCAGTATTTCAGCTCCCTTCTTCTGCTTCTTCATATTTGCCAGGTAATGGATGAATGTTTGAACAGGACAGGTTCAGTGACAAAGCCCTGAGATGTGATCCTAGAGACCTCTATCCAGATGGGTCTTGATTCTTTAACCAACAACTAAGACTCTACTTAATTGTCCTCAAGCCCACATTTCTCTATCTCACAGCTACATCAGATTGTCCTCTGAAGCCAAAGTAGGTCAGATCCATTCAGAGATAATTACTTTTTACAGACAAAGTCTCTTAAACTATTTTTTTTTTTTGACAGGCAGAGTGGACAGGGAGAGAGAGAGACAGAGAGAAAGGTCTTCCTTTTTGCCGTTGGTTCACCCTCCAATGGCCGCTGCGGCCGGCACACCGCGCTGATCCGATGGCAGGAGCCAGGTGCTTCTCCTGGTCTCCCATGGGGTGCAGGGCCCAAGCACTTGGGCCATCCTCCACTGCACTCCCGGGCCACAGCAGAGAGCTGGCCTGGAAGAGGAGCAACCAGGACAGAATCTGGTGCTCCAACCGGGACTAGAACCCGGTGTGCCGGCGCCACAAGGCAGAGGATTAGCCTAGTGAGCCGCGGCGCCAGCCACTATCATTGTTTTTTTAAAAAAACAATGAAATTTAATTTATTTGCTGGAACTGGATCAATGTGAGCCCATGCTGGCTTCTGATTTATAATTATATACAAGGCTTCATAACTTAGTGTTCAAAATGAGATCAACACTAGTTCTGTGGGGATTCAGGTTGGATTGCATGCTCTTAATAAATATCTTCTTAGCCTTACCTTTGCTTCAGGCATATTGAGTAAGTTACTTCTGTGTGACCAGTAATAATTAGTGTGAAGTTTAGATTAGAACAGGTGACTTATGAGAGCCACACACGCAATGGGAGGGGAGCAGACAATGGTGAGAAACTTTGAGAAAGTCTTGTCAGTTTTGCCTTTAGCACTTGGTTTTGTACTTTGTTGGCAGCTGATCATTGTTTAGGACTTAGACATTTAAATGTATTTTCTGGAATATGAAAGGCAAATGTTTTTAGATATTAGCATGGAATTTAGAGTGAAACAAATGCTGAGGAGGGCTTATTTTTAATTTAAAAACAATTAAATACATTTAGAAACCATGAAGTATTTAAATTTAAGTAGTAACACGGAGATATGACCAAGAATGTTTAAATGCCTTTACTAATGCCTGCCTGCACTAAATCATTTAAGGCAGGTAAGAAAGGAAGAACACATATATCTTATCACTTGCATGTAATTGTCAGCTGGTTCATTATTCGTATTCACCAGCCTAAATTCACCACTGTGTCCCCTCTACATGAAGCATTTTATAGTGCATTTAAATGAATAAGCAGCATATTTAAATTAGTGTACTCCTTTAAATTTGTACTACTAGGTTCTACAGGTTTCCTTCATTTTAATAATTGTATTTATCAGTTTTTTTAAATTTGAATTGTAGAAGAGAATAATAACATTAATCTATTAATATTTCTGTTCTACAGTTGTCACTTTTTCCCAAAAATACTATAGCAGTTTCTCAAGCAAATAACCCTCAGGCATTAGTGATTCTTACAGCCACTAGATGGTGCACGAGAACCAGATGTTCGTTCTAATCTAGACCAGGATCTGAAAGAGGAAATTGGAACTCTCCCGTGGTACGGATGACGTGACATTAAAGTGGAAGGTGATTCTCGGTGTTCTGCAGAACATCACATTTAATGATCAAAAAAGAAAAGAAAAAGTAAAGCTAAATTGAAAATCAGGTTTTTAAAAGTAATTGCAACACAGAAATACTGTCTTCAATGAATTTGGAAATATTTTATGTTTTAAATTGAAACCTTGTGCTCTGATAATTTTATGACATTTAGTAATCAATCTAACTCATATGAAAATAGTGTCCTTTAAAAATCAGTACACTTAAAAATTAGTAAACTTAAGGCAGTCACAGAGTTCTATAAATCTGACTTCATGTCTGGATTTGAACATAAAGAAAGTTTATGCTCAAAGTTTATGCACATGGATGCTCAAAACATTACTGAATTCTGATCTCACAATTTCTAAAACATGTGTTCTCTACGTTTACAAATGACCCTTGATGTACTTTAAAGTACTATGATCAGCATATTATATAACAGTTGCACTTGGTTATATATTTGAAATAATGTGAAGACATATGACACACATACATTCATCTCAAATGCCTGCTGCTTCCATACTTTTTCACTGTTTTATTTATCCCTTATTTTTTGCTACTATTCCTGTATTTCTTGCTTCTAACTTGACATCTTTTACTGAATGAAATTCTAAAGTAATCTGAGGATTGTTCTACAAAGAAGACGGCTGTGCATCCTGGTGACCTTTGGTTCACAGATGTACGATGTTGCTCTATCTTTCCATCAGACAATTGGGTGCTCCAGTTCATGGCTTCACATCTAGATCCGTAGTTGAATAACTCAATCCACGTAAAATTCTATTTCAGATCCCCTGTCTAGACTTCTTGTTGGATAAAGCTTAGGGTTTGGTGACACCAAGATAATAAATCATTCAAGAACAAACTAACATTTTTCAGGGGACAGTTCTCCCCAGGAAGTTGCCCGTAAGTCCTGACCAAACAGCCCCCAGATGTGAGCCGCTGGATGTCTCACTCCATGTTCTGTTGTGAATAACACAATACTATAGCTGAGTAAGTTAGAAAAGAAAGAGGTTTATGTTTGGCTCATGGTTCTGATCCAAAGTTGAGGAGCCAACTGCAGGAATGGTCTGCTTACTGGCACGGCCCCCAGATTACATGATGGGAGATAACAGATGCCCAAGAGACTTGGTCACATTGACTTTTGTAGCAGGCCCACTCTAAAGATAACTCATTTACTCATTAATCCATTAATTGAATGAATAGATTAATCTTTTCATGAAGGCAAAGCATGAATCACCTCTTAAGCACACATCTGGTCCCACCTCTTTCCTAATACTTCTTAATGGGACCACACTTGAACGTGACTTTCAGAGGTGACAATCCATGTCAAACCAAAGCAATGAGATGCTGCTGAGAAATCAGAAAATACAATAGAAATATCAGTGAAGTTGAAGTCAGGAGAAAAAGTTTGAATCTCTCTCTGGTCCCTAACTGCGGGTTACCTTAGTGAACTACCTAACTTGTATGAATCTCAAGTTTTCTTTTTTAACTTGAACTTTAATAAACCCATGGATTAAGTCATTGCATAATTACCATAGGAGGCTATCAGTTGTATTACTGAAATAAATTCAGTGACTAATGCAACACAGGAACTCAATAACTATTTGTTGAATTGAAATTGTTTGTGTATAAGTATAGCTATGGATATGTTTTTGTACACAGTAGGTAGGTTCAAAGTAAAAAGTCTGGATAATTTAGCATTCACTCATCGCAATGCGCCCTAATTGTATAATTTCTTTGCTTCAGACTACTAATTCAGAAAACTTGGGGTGAAACTTATTTAATGAGCCCTTTTTGTCCTCCTCATAATTAAATGATAGCGTAAGCAGTCTTTTGAAGAATACATTGTAAATACTTAGTAAAACACAGCGGTCCTTCCTTTGAAAGGATCCAATCGTAGACAGATTTAACTAAGCAAGTGTTTCTTGGCATGCAAGAAGAACACAGGGCAGGAAGGAGGCATAGCCTCCGTCTTCGGTAACTGACCTGTAAGGACTCTAGGTAAGACTCATATGAATAGTCAAGTGCAAACAAAATTGCAAGGGAGAACACAGTGTTTGCTGTCTGCTTATGACCAGGACCCTGGGCACACCTTCCTAAGCTGGATATGAATGACCCTTCTCACCTGTGTCCCATTCACCTGGTAAACCTCAGTTGCCGCCTATATCCCGTTTCCCCCTATCCCTCAGCCTTACAAAGGATGAATCTCCGGGTGGGGGCTCATTCATTCCATGCTGTGCCCTGAGCTGAAATGGTTGCCTCGCTGCCCCCTTCTTCTTACCTCCTCTCTTGGGAAACCCTCCTGTGTGTGTCACAGACTGCCTCAGTGCCGTCTTGTCCACTGAGCTCTCGGGCCAGCTCCTTTGCTAGGCAAGTAGAAGCTGCATCCCCCTTGCCCTAGAGCACGCAGTCTGTTTACCTGTGCCACCTATTGATGGCAGAGAGAAGGGGGTGCAGGAAACACATCTGAGTGGGCAAGAGGATAGGGAAGAGGAAGATTTTGAAGATGCAGAGCATGTACGTAACACAGAGAGATATCATGGCAGGAGGGAGCTGATAATTCCTGAGGACCTGCAGGGTCCCAAGCATTGTGCAAGTAATTTATATACAATATTTTCCATGCAAATCCCTTTAAAGTTGTGAAGTTGAAACCCTTGTCTTTGGCCTCGTATTGAAAAAGCAGTGGAGCTACAAACTGAACCTCAGGTTTCTCTAGGGCCTGTGCTGTTATCATTACACCTGATCTCAGGCGAATTTTCTAACGTCCTGCCTGTCCCATCTGGTCAGTAGAGCCGCATTCCTCAGCACGTCTACCTGGCAGAACCTACCTGTTTCTCATTGCCCATTCCAGCCTTTGACGGAATAAGGTCCCAAGTGACGTGAAATGGTCTATTTTTAAGACTTTTTCTGAAAGTAAACTAAAACTTTCTTGTGAGAAAGCCAGCAAGAAGACATGGACTTAGAAGCATACACATTAAATAAAACTAAATAGGCAGCCCTTGAGTGTGGTTGTTCAGGACACAGCGCTTTGAATACAGTGTGGAAGACAGCGGGGAGTCCTAAATCTGGTGAAGGAAACAGCAATGGCTGGAAATTCCACCATGGAAAACATGATAGGAAAACCAGGAGTGAGCTCTATCTACATTAACACTAGGGGAGTAATTGGTCCTGCCTGAGGGGGTGCCCTGAACTCCTGTACTCCCCCACCTTTGCAAATAATCAGACTTACATGTCACCTCGAGGCAAGAAAACCCAAAATCTAGGTTGGTGGCGAGATGTTCTGAAAGTGTTGCGTTTGGTTTTGTTACTGTGGAAGGAGTTATTTTAACCTATCAGAGACAGTGACTATTCAGAAACATATTGGACCCAGCTAAGCCTTTGTCACAGCAGTGAAGCCGGCACTCGGGGCTACTGCAATCCCATATAGGAGTGCGAGTTCAAGTTCTAACTCCTCTGCTTGTGATCTAGCCTCCTGCTAATGTGCACTCCGGGAGGCAGCACTTAATGACTGAAGTGCGTGGGTCCTCGCACTCACATGAGAGACCTGGATTGAATGTTGGGGTCCTGGCTACGGCCTGGCCCAGCCCTGGCTTTTGCAGGCATTTGGGAAGTGAACCAGTAGAAGTATCCTCCCCCCATTTCACCTCCCCTCTTCCTCTTACAAAGAAAAAAAAAATAATATGTTGAAGATGTATAATGATCTGAATGTAGGTATCCAGGCTGGTGCATATTTCATAGAAATTTTGTTTTTAATTTTTTTTCCATTGAACAAGCAAGTTGAACTTTTTTCAGATATTTAGAAAAGACTTCCAAGACAGCCTACCAATTATTATCTAAGTTAAATAAATAAATTATAAACAAGTTTTTTTAAAGAAATTCTGTTGATTATAGCAGTAAAATCACAGTGACAGTAGAAAGTTTGAAATGCCTGTGGATCCTGTGATGATCTTTGGCTTTTTGCCTTGTTTCATCCATCTGTCTATCAAAGCTGAATTAGAAGGAGGGTGGGGTAATATTCACTCCAACGTTTGTCTTTCCTGAGAATGACAAGATTACAATTGTTGGCCATCTTATCCTGAATGGCAAAATTAGCTGAATCTATTGTAAAAATAATGTTTATTCATAATGCTTGAGACAGTTTAATTCACTTAAAAAAATCTTCATAATGTGATAGATAGTATGGTGCAATGGGTTAAGCCACTGCTTAGGCACCTTCATCCCATATCAGAGTGCAGGTTTGAGGCCCAGCTACTCAGCTTCCTATCAAGCTCTCTGCTAACATGCCTGGGAAGCAATGGAGGATGGCTCAAGTGCTCGAGTTCTGCCACCTATGTGGGAGACCCAACTAGGGTTCCTGGCCCCTGGCTTCAGGCTAGCTCAGCCCAGGCTGTTGTAGCCATCTGGGGAGTGAGACAGTGGATGGAGATATCCCCTACTCTGCTTTCCAAATAAACAAACAATTAAATCTTTTTAAAAAACTAATAGCTAAAAAATTTCAGTCGCTGAAATTCAGTTTACTGATTTTAAAGATAAAAATAAGATATTTGTTTGCGGACTAGACCTGTGTCCGCAGTTTTAAATGAAACCTCCAAAATTTAGTTTACTTTTTGAAAACTTACATTCTAATTCATTACACTAGAAAAGACCATTGAATAGATAGAATGCAAGCAATAAACTCTGCCTCACGAAATAGATTCCTCTTTGGTTGACTCTTTTTGAAAATAAACAATGGGAGGCCGGCGCCGCGGCTCACTAGGCTAATCCTCCGCCTAGCGGCGCCGGCACACCGGGTTCTAGTCCCGGTCGGGGCGCCGGATTCTGTCCCGGTTGCCCCTCTTCCAGGCCAGCCCTCTGCTGTGGCCAGGGAGTGCAGTGGAGGATGGCCCAGGTGCTTGGGCCCTGCACCCCATGGGAGACCAGGAAAAGCACCTGGCTCCTGGCTCCTGCCATCGGATCAGCGCGGTGCGCCGGCCGCGGCGGCCATTGGAGGGTGAACCAACGGCTAAGGAAGACCTTTCTCTCTGTCTCTCTCTCTCACTGTCCACTCTGCCTGTCAAAAAAAAGAAAATAAACAATGGGAAGTATTTTAATTAGTTTCATTCAGTTCCTCAACAAGTGTTTATTAACACCAAGCACTGGGTTAACCCAGGGGCCACGGGGATGGAGAAGGCTCAAAGCCCTCCTCAGTACTGCACTGCTAAGGAGGGTGGACAGACGGGAAAGTCCTCAACCACAGCAGGCGGCCATGAGAGTTTTTACAACAGCGTGCCCAGGAGACCGTGGACTAGGGAATGATGGGATCAGATTGTTTTTCAGAAAATTGTCTTGGAGCACAGCTCGGGCAATACACTGGAGGGGGCGGGGAGGTCAGACCTAAGACAGGGAAACAAACCCATCAGAAGCTGATTCTGGAGAAAAGCACAAGAACCTAACACAGATCCGCCACCATTTTGGGGACAAGCTGGAGCGGACAGCCCGGACAGATGTTTGGAAAGTAGAGCCAGCGATGTCATGATCAGGGTAGAAGTAATGGAGAGGGAGGGCCCAAGAAATCTCCCCAACTGCAGAGATCTATGACTAGTACCTAGGTAAATGAGACTGGGAGGGCGGGAGGTTACTTTTTTCTTAGCAACACAGAAGGAGGAACATGTCTTGTTCAGGTGGTCTTGTTGAGTAGAGTTCTGGTCATGCTAAGGTTGCCTCGGACCACCAGTTGGAAATGTCTTATCTCCCTCTCAGGTGCTTAGGAGAGAAACTAAGGTCCAGATACTTAAAATCCTCCCCTTTGTAACTTGTGGTGGAAACCATGGGAACCAAGGGAACCTACTCTACAGGTGGGAAATCAAAGTCATAGTCTTGGGCAACATTTGTGCTACAGGTAAAGAAAGAAATGTTTGCAAAAGAAACTGAGATATCTAAGAAAATAAATGGTGTCACTACATGAAAATGCAGGTTGAGCAACCCAATTCTGAAAGCCCAAAATCCAGCTCTAAAATTTAAAACTTTTATAGTGCTGACATGACCCCACACATGAAGAATTCTGCACATGACATCCTGTGATGGGTTGCAGCCAAAATGCAGATACGGCCCGTCACTGTGGCTCAGTGGGTTAACGCCCTGGCCTGAAGTGCCAGCATCCTGTATGGGCGCCAGTTCGAGACCCAGCTGCTTCACTTCCAATCCAGCTCCCTGCTATGGCCTGGGAAAGCAGTAGAGGATGGCCCAAGTCCTTGGGTCCCTGCACCCGCATGGGAGACCTGGAAGAAGCTCCCGGCTCCTGGCTTGGGATCAGCACAATCTGGCCAGTGCAGCCAATTGGGGAGTGAACCAGCAGATGGAAGACCTCTCCCCATCTCTCTCTCTCTCTCTCCCTCCCTCCCTCCCTCCCTTTTCTTCTCTCTGTGTAACTCTGATTTTCAAGTAAATAAATCTTAAAAAAGCAGATACATCGACAATATATAAAATTACCTTTAGGCTAGGTGTAGAAAGAATATATGAAATATTATTTTAAAGATTTATTTATTTGAAAGGCAAAGTGATAGAGCGGAAGACGCAGAAGGAGAAAGATCTTCCATCCACTGGGTCACTGCCCAGATGGCCACAGCAGCCAGGGCTGGACCAGGCTGAAGCCGGGAGCCAGGGACTCCTGCATTGTGCCAGGTGCCCAAATAATTGGGCCATCTTCTGGTACCTTCCCAAGAGCTTTACAGGGATGGATCAGAAATGGAGCAGCCAGGTCTGAAACTAACTCTTGGTGTGGGATGCAGGCCTTGCACATGGTGGTTTAACCCACTGTGCCATAGACTGGCCCCAATACATGAAATGTAAATGAATTTTGTATTTTGACTTGGGTCCCATCCCCAAGATACCATATAATATATGTGCAAATATTCCATAATCAAAAATGCAAACACATCTGGGCTCAAGCATTTTGGATAGTGGACTCTGAAGCTATATAAACTCAGAATGGCCAAATAAAATATTATTCTTTGGCCTTGAACTTTTTACTGTCAGTCATGAATATTTTTATTATACAGTATTTTTGTGCATTATCGTTGATTTCTAGGTGAGAAGGGCGAGGCTTTGTGTTTATAGTAGTGTCTGTTCTGTAACTACTAATTCACATTCTCAGTATGTTCCATTCTGAGCAAATATCTTGGCTTTAAAAAAAGATTTATTTATCTATCTATCTATTTATTTAAAAGAGTTACAAAGAGAGAGACAGAGAGCTCTTCATCTGCTGATTCGCTCCCCCAGATGGCTTCAATGGCCAGACCAAAGCCAGGAGCTTCATCTGCGTCTCCCGCATGGATGGCAGGGCCCTATGCACTTTAACCATCTTCCGCTGTTTTTCCCAGGCACATTAGCAGGGAGCTGGATCAGAAGTGGAGCAACAAGGACATGAGCAGTACCCATATGGGATGCCAACATCGTAAGCAATGGTTTTACCAACTGCATCTCACTGGCCCCGCTATCTTGGCTTTTTAAAGCAGTAATTAAAAATGTTGAGAGACAGTTTGAGCAGTGGTTAAGACACACTAACTGGAGAACTCTGGGCGAATTGTGTTAACTTATTGCAGCCATTTCATTAGGAACTTGTCAACAGTGAAGGAATTAATATCCACAGAGCTCTTAGAACAAAGTACCTGGAATGTATTGTTTGATCAGATATTAGCTTTATCAGAGATACCCATTATAAAATTGCATGGGGAAGACAGGGGACCTACTTGGTCTTTGCTTATACATAATGTGAAAGATTAAGGCAATCTAGACAATCCAGTGGGACAGACACTGGCATGTTGGTTACTTGTTAGAACTGATGACAGCAAGTAGATCAACCATGTTATAAAATAGATGAGGCTGCTCGGCCCAGAGAGTAGTTTTCTGCGTCAGATGTGAAAAAAGAAAGGGATCCAGATTGGCCTTGAGTTCATCAAAAGCCTTAATTCATTCCTCAACAATATCCAACAGAATTATTTTAATTTCATGTTATTTATAATACTTTGCAAAACAGAAAAGTCATGAATTTTATAACTAGAAAAGTAAATATACTTGTCTGAACACCTGTCATTGGCTGGGCATGTAGCATATGCATGTTTTTTAAGAAATTATTTATTTATTTGAAAGAGTTAGAGAGAAGGAACTTCCACCCACTGGTTCTCTCTGCAGATGGCCGCAACACCCAGAGCTGGGCCAGGCCGAAGCCAGGAGCTTCTTCCAGGTCTCCCGTGTGGGTGGCAGGGACCCATGCACTTAGACTATCTTCTGCTGCTTTTCCCAGGCTGTTAGAAGGGAGCTAGGTCAGAAGCGGAGCAGGTAGGACTTGAACCAGCACCCATATGGGATGCAGGCCTTGCAGGCATCAGCCTTACCTACCGTACCTCAGTGCCAGCCCCGCCGTGCGCACTTTTGAGTTCACAGCAGTGCTGTGGGTTTCGGTTGTTTTCCCTTTTTGCTGATGGAGAAACCAGCTCTCCAGCCTAAGATTCAGCTGCAGATCAGTGACCGAGCCTGCATTTGGTTGCGTGTTTGCCTGCTTTGAGAGCCTAGAAATTTATGCTACCTTCACCTGGGGGGTGAGGTGGGGGAAGAATCTGGACGAGTTGGGAGCTCTTGTTTGTTGAAGTCGCCATTCTTTCTTGAGCTGTGGGTTTCTGTTTCCTCCTCCTGAAAGCACCTGATTTCCTTCCCGATCTAAGGTTCTGTGAACTTTTATGAACTAATGTAACAGAAACCAGAAGACAAGATAGGAATCTTGATTCTCCCTCCCCCCTCATATGCAAATACCATTCTTCAAGTGGAGCAGATTGTCACAGCAAATATGTCGAGCCTTGAATGTAATGAAGCGCATTTGTCAGTGTCTGGGGCCCTGTAACTTTATAAAAGTTAAACAGGGACATATTTCAGAAATGCACTTCTGAACCTCAGAAAATGCCTGTGCTTCCTGTTGCAAAAGGTGTTCCTTTCAGTTGCTTGAGAAAATAATAGAAGCCGATGAGAACACGGGTGTGTTGTTAAATGCAGGCTTTTTTAACGTGCACATTCCTCTAAGGCAGTGTTCACATGTCATTTTAATAAGAAAGGGCACCTGTCTTTTGTCTCGGTACACGTTCACCTTTCAGCATTTCAGATGGTCAGATGGGAGGGCCCTGAAAAAGTTATTTTTATTTGGTGGGTTTGGGGAATCCATTCAATAGCCGGTGTTTTCTTTAGACTTTATTATGCCTTCTGCTGGGTAAATGTCACAGAAATGCATTTAGTGACTCTTAATCCTTTTCTTTAACCAAAATTGAAAGAGACAGCCATTCTCATAATAAATCACTTTGTTGACTGTTTTAAGAAAGAAGGAAAGGAAAAAAAAAAAAACCTCTGATGTGAGTTTTCATTTTCCCAGAACACTTAATTAATAAGTGGCCCAGGACATTTACTCTATTTAAATAATACCCACAAATACACACACATTCCTGTGCAGTGCACAGGTGATTACATACACAACACACACATGCATGCGGTCACTTATACACCCAAGGTGGCTGTGCCCATATAAAATTGTATTTACTGTGAACCCCAACCATGACCTTGAAAAGTTTTTAGAAAGAAAAGATAGCAAACTCTCTCATTCTTTGATATGTTCTCATTTTTAATCTTGAGGATTGTTTCACTTTGAAAAATAGAAGCTCTTGCTATTAGTTTTGGTTAACATGCTCCTTTTCCAGATATTTTCATAGTTAGGTTTCTTACAGAAACGGAGAACAGGTTATGCTGAAAATGATCAAATTCTTTTTAAAAAATACAAAAGGTGGAAATGGCCTAAGAATTCATCATGAGACAAAGAGGCCAATACTTCAGAACTGAAAACCTAGAAATTAATAAAGTATACCCTAAAGAGTGGTGTGTCACCACCCAGCTACTTACTAACAACCCAGCTAGCGTCCTTTGATTTTTCTTGTATATTAATGATTTTAATATAGCAATTTAAAAAATCACATAGTAAGACTTACTGGTAAATAAGGAGTCTTCAAACAGTATATGGAAAATGTGTTTTTTGAAGACAGTCTGGGTGGATTTCAGTTTTTTGCATCAAAATAAAGTTATCTTTCAGTTTTCTAAGAACTTGTTGAAGTCCTTTCATAAGCTTTTTTCTATAATTTCAGAACTTTTTTTAGAATTAATATATGTAACCCAACTCAAAGATGATCTGATGGTAGAGTTAAGACCAAAGGTTATTTTGAAGGATTTTGCCAAAAAGGGTTCTATGTGTGCTTGTGGTTTAGACAAAGGGAGCATAGGAGGTGGGTACATACTATTTTTAGTGTTTTTTCCAAGGAAAACAATTTTTAATAAAATATTTGCAGAATCCCAGTTTGAATGGATTTTGGGGAAACTCACTATTCCTGAAGAAATGACGGCAGAACCACTGGGTGAGATAGCAGCCTGGCCTGGCAGATGTCCGATTCTTGGTATTGTCCAAACCGTCTCTGTTCATAGGAATGTTTTCATGGAAAATTCGCCTACCACTCTGACCCTAACACAGACTCTTAAAAAAATTAAATTTAGCTTTCTACTTTCTAGCCAGTTTTTCAAGGAAAGAGAAGATGGAAGAAAGATTCAGTTCTTCATTATAGCCTTCCAGCTTATTTATCATTTTAATTAGTTTTTTTCCCCACATCATGGAGTTAGTTTATTTTATCTTGATGTGTTTAAAAGATCGTACATTTTAAATTGCTTTGAAGCTCAAGTTTAAGATGCAATATGCAGTTAAACACAATGCGTAGCTGCTAAAGCTTTTTCGCATCCATTTCCAAAACTTGATTAGTCCCAAAAGAACATTTATTGATTTTTTTTAATGAAATGCTAAGTGTTGGGCACATTTAATTGAAACCTGGGTCTCTTTTGAATGAGGGGCAGAAGCCAGCTCCCTGCCTGGCCAGAGTCACCATGTCCCCCCTCTCTCTTTCTCTTTTACTCAGCCTCGAATTCTGGAGGCAAAGTTGAAGATCTTGGGGGGTCACTCTTTTTTATGCTGTTTTTTTTTTTTTTCATTTACTTGGAGGGGGGGATGTTTGTTTAGGATTTTTATTTATTTGAGAGGCAGAGCTACAGACAGAGAGAGGGAGAGACAGAAAAAAAGGTCCTCCATCTGCTGGTTCACTCCCCAAATGGCTGCAGCAGCCAGAGCTGGGCCAATCTGAAACCAGGAGCCAGGAGCTTCTTCCAGATCTCCCACGTGAGTGCAGGGGCCCAAACACTTCCACTACTTTCCCAGGCCACAGGCGGAGAGCTGGATTGGTAAAGGAGCAGCTAGGGTACAAACCAGCGCCCACATGGGATACCAGCTCCACAGGCAGAGGCTTAGCTATTGACGCCACAGTGCCAGCCCCAGAGAGAGGTCTTCTATCTGTTGTTCTGCTCCCTAAATGCCCACTATAGCCAGGGCTCGGCCAGGCCAAAACCAGGAGCCTAGAATTCCATTCAGGTGTCCCAGATGATTAGCAGGGGTTCCAGCACTCGAGCCATCGCCTGCTGCTTCCCAGGTATATTAACAGGAAGCCGGGTCAGAAGCCCAGTACCCGGGAGTGGAGCTGGCACTTCTATCTGGGAGTTGAGCATCCCAAGCTGCAGCTTGACTACTGTGCCTTGCCTGCCCATTATGTGTTTTTGTTTTTGTTTTTTAAGAAGAGAGCATGTTTTATTTGTAAGACAACATGGGCAATATTATCCATAGCATTTTTCTTTTTTTTTTTTCTTTCTTTTTTTTGGAAAGCATACATTGTACTCATTTATTCGTTTTACAGGGAGAGAGGGAGAGACAGAGGCAGCAAGGCAGAGATCTCCCATCCACTGATTCGCTCCTCAAATACCAGGAGCCAGAAATGTAATCCAGGTCTCCCAAGTGGCTGGCAGAGACTCAGCTGCCTCAGCCATGCCCTCAGCCTCCCAGAGCCTGCGTTTGCAGGAAGCTGGAATGGGAGTGGACCTGGGACTTGAATCCAGGCTCTCACATCCTACTGCTAGGCCAAATGCTTTGCCCGATATGTTGGTAAGGAAATCATCAAGGAAAATTCTTCAACACTCATTTTCTAATAGCTTCTTCCCTTCTCCCTACACCCGTGAAGAAAGTCTGCATCTTTATTACGTGCCTTCCTTTATTACGTGCCTTCCCGAGTTGCTTAGTCTCCAGGATAAGCTTATCTGGCGTTTTCATCACTTTCCCTCCTGAAGCAGTTAAGTATTTGCTTTTGTGTTTCTGAGGCCTGTTCCTTTGTCTCTCTTGGTTTCTGATTAGACTTGCTCACACCTCACGGACTACTTTTCAAGTTTTGCACTGTTTCCCTGTTCCACTTTTGCAGGCTCTGTTGAATCCTTGCTGCCAGTAGATGCTTTCTCTGCCTTCCCCTGCCCCTGCAAAATATCCATCTTAAAAACGATTCCAAACATTGGAACTCCTGCTCATTGATCTCTCTCAAATTATATGCCCCTTCCAAGACCCCACAGACTCGTAAATCACCATCATGCACAATACAGTGGCCATTGAAACACGACCACACTTAAAGGAGTTAGAAATGGGCAGGATGCCATTATTATATAGAATTTTGCTTTTGGTTACCAGGTGAACTACAAAGAGACATTCCTGACCCACACACCAGTCTGACCCTTGCCCTCTTAGGTGATGTTACTTTACTTTTTAAATAAATTTTTATTTATTTGAAAGGCAGAGTCAGGATAGACAAGAGATCTTCCACCCACTGGCTCACCACCCAAATGCCAGCAACAGCCAGATTTGGGCCAAGCCAAAGCCAGTAGCCAGGAATTCAGTCCAAGCCTCCCACATGGGTAGCACAGACCCAGGAACTTGAGCCATCATCTGCTACCTCCCGGGTTATACTTTAGCCAAGAAGCTGGGTCAGAAGTAGAACCAGGACTCAAACCCAGGCATTCTCATATGGGATGCAGGCATCCTAAGCATTATCTTAGCACCACACCAAACACTGCTGTGTACTTTTTCCTATTTTTAATGCAGAAGAGATCTTAAAGATATTTTTTAACATCTGATAAAATTGGGTTAGCCTTTTAACGGAGTGACTCATTTCCTCTTACCCAGAACTCTCGATTTACGGTATTTGACATGACATGTCACATGTGTATAATACTGAGAGGACTGTTAGGATTGGAATCAGGAATCCTAATTTGACAATGAGTGGTTACACCATCACCAAAATATCTCCTCACTCCCCCATCCCAGACTAACAATATGTAATGTATACCTCCATTCAATAAATTAGCATTCAAGAAGTCTACAAGACGCAGGGGTGTCCATCTCTTACATCACAGCTCAGGAAATATTACTCCCAGCTGCCAGACAGTAAATATCTTAGGCATTGAAAGTCACTCAGTGTTGCAACCACTCACCTCTGCTGTCACTGAGAAATAACCAGAGCAGTGTGTAAACAAACGTGACTGTGTTCCAGTAGAAACTTACTTACGGACGTTAAAATTTTAATTTCATATCATTTTCATGTGTACAAGATATTTCTCTTTCTTTTTTCCTTTAAAAATGGAAAAATGAGGGAGAGCATTCAGCCTAGTGGTTAACGCCCCCTCTTGAAGTCCCTGGGTTTGATGCTCGACTATAGGTCCATACTCTAGCTTCCGGGTAATGTGTCCCTGGGGAGGCAGTAATGTTGGCTCAAGTAGCTGGGTACTTGCCACGCATGTGGGAGACCTGGATTGTATTCCCAACTCCTAGCTCTGGCCCTGGCCTTGCTGCAACCATTGCACGGGCTTTTGAGGAGTGAACCAACAGATGAGGGTTTTCTCTCTTTCTACCTCTGTCTGTCAAATAAATGCATAAAAATTTCAAAAGAAAAATGTAAAAATGGGGACCACAGTTTACCAGCCGCTGGTATATATTTTCAAGTAGAAAGAGCTACTATTAGTAAACAGCTAGAATGAAAGTCAGAATATGACTGGTAGCATTTTGAGGAAGACATTAGAGAATTTCAGTTGCCTAAGTTGGATGAGCAAAGAAGTCTAGAGAGCACCTGAGATCATGAACTCTCCCTGTGGATCTTGCCAGCTTCTCCCACCCTCCTGGAGAGGAGCCTAGAAGCTCTTGCCTGCCTCTCTTTGCCCCTACTTACCTTTGGGTCTATCCTGGCTACAGAGCCCCTTCCTCTACCATCTGGAATGGCCAAGGCCGGGTCTAGCAGGTTTTCCAGTTCGTACACCACTTCCCCACCAAGAGAGAAACGCAGGTTCTCCTACCACACAACTGACCAGTGCTTTTCCCCAAGTAAAAGGATCCTTTGTTCTTTCCTCTTTAGGTCTTCTACTGTCAGTAGTTAGTCCCATAGTAACCTGGGTGGCAGCTAGGAGATGCCCCTGTGTGACAAGCAGCCAGCTAGCCTAGCTCAGTGTACCAAAGACAGGTGCTCTGGCTTCAGCTCAAGCTTCATTTCTTAGGACCCATGTTCATGACATAAATGTCATAGAGACGACATGTAACATGTAAAAACATGTCAGTAGTTGCCCTCGATGTGCTCTCTAGTGGACTCTCAGTCTTTTCACATTAGGATTTTGCTGATTGGTTTTTTTAAGCTTCTGTCAGCCTCTGGTCGGTAGACATACACGAATGCAGGTTTTGTCTCCTTAGGACAACCAGACGAATCAGAAGTTGGAGTTCTATTTGGGTCAGTGCAGCCAGGAGGCTTTATCTGAAAGCAGCCCTTTCAGGGTAACCTGGCGCTTCCTGTGGGCCACAATTAGTGCATCAGCATTTCCCGTCTTAACAGGTCGGAACTATTCACTGTCTTCTGAAAGGGCCACTTGATCCTACAAGGGTCATATAGACCACATTGATTTAACAGTTGAATGAAAACTACCGAGTCCAGTTTGGTCTAGTTTTCCCATGGAGGCATTCCCTGTACATCTTACCTTATGGAGCTTAGTATTTTCCTGTGTGCATGGCTCCGTGTGTGTGTGTGTGTGTGTGTGTGTGGCAGTTCTGTTCCTTCAGGTACTTGCTTGGCAACTATTACGTCCCCAGGATACTGAAATAGTAGATATGGTCCCTGACTTCCAATCAGAAATGGATGGAGAAAGCCATCGAAACAAAATACTTACAGTGTATTCTGATAGTGGATGTAATAGAAGTAGGAATTGAATTGGGACTAACGACTGCCAGTAGGAGACCTAAAGGATCTTTAATTGGGGAAAAGCACTGGAAGTACTTAAGCTAACTGTGAGGACGTGACAGAGCTTAGATGGGGTAAGAATTATGCATTCCAGTGCAGCAAGGTGAAGAGCACTGGATTCCGAGCCACAGACTTGTTTCTCCTGGCCTTGGCTGAGTCACTTCCTCATCTATGAAGTGGGGTTAATAATTCGCATTTTGCAGTCCTGTACACAGAGACAGCAAGTGTAGCTCCCTTCCTATCGTAGACGTTTTCACCAGAGGCCATGTGTGGCCAAGAAGTACGTTGTAGACTCTGGAAGGGGTGGAAGGGGTGGAAGGGGTGGAAGGAGGGATCAGTTTTTGTGGGGTTGCATGGGGACAGGGCTTCCATTCTGAATGAGAGCCAGGAAAACAGTGCACCTGGGTCAACTATTGTCCCGCTGTCCCCGGGAGCTCACTTGGACAATGGAGAGTGTATCTTTCCCCAGTGCAGCCTTTGCATATTTTACTGTCCTTACAAGTTGACTGAGGGACCTGGTCAAATTACATACTTTTTCACACTGCTTTTTTTACCAGGACTTTCAGCACTGGGGCCGACTTGATTCTTTGGGGCTCACCGTGATTCATAAGCCCTGAAAAATATATTTAAGCTTGACACTATTCAGCAGTCTCAGATTCTTCCCCATGGACGAGCAAAAGTAGATGTTGATGAAAACTGTCTACTTAACACCTTATTGCTAGGGCTAGTGAGGTGCTGTAACTCTTACTGAAATGTAGCACATGGGCACTGTGTCCTAAAATAGCCTTGAACCAGGTAAGGATACAGTATGTGTGTGTTTCCGGGCCGGGGGGGGGGGGGGAGGGTTGTTGAGACTATTGAACACGACATAACTAATTTTGCTGTATAATTCTTTGGTCTTTTTTAAAATATTTACTTATTTATTTAAAAGTGTTCCACAGAGAGAGAAGGAAAGGCAGAGAGAGAGAGGGAGGGAGGGAGGGAGGGAGGGAGGGAGGGAGGGAGGAAAGGAAGGAAGGAGGGAAAGAGGTCTTCCATTCGCTACTTCACTCCCCAGTTGGCTGCAATGGCCAGAGCTGTGCTGATCCAAAGCCAAGAGCCAGGAGCTTCTTCGGGGATTCCCACGCAGGTGCAGAGGCCCAGCACTTGGGCCATCTTCTACTGCTTTCCCAGTCCATAGCAGAGAGCTGGATCAAAGGTGGAGGCAGCCAGGACTAGAACTGGTGCCCATATGGGATGCCGGCACTGCAGGCAGCAGCTTTACCTCCTGTGACACAGCGCTGGCCCCTCTTTGGTCTTAAAGACACAATAAACTTGGAAGAGCTCTCACAGTCCTTTGCAGTCCCCTGCGATGATCCTATCCAGTGGCAGTCAATCTACGCCTTTGATATTGTGGCTGCAGAGTAACTGCCCATAATCCAGTTAACCGACTCGCCAGATGTCCCAGCAGGAAAGATGAGATCAAAACTCTCACCAGCCCAACCCCAAACGTGTGCTGATGAAATGGTAAGATCTCCTGACAAAGGCTTCCCACGTGGAAATTGCACTGAGAACAGCAGTTTTCCCAAATCGAGTGCTGGCAGGTTTGTAACGGAAAAGTGACGGAGCACCCAAGCTTGCGTGCCTTGATTTCTTGCAGGAGAGAAGCCCTACAAGTGTACCTGGGAAGGCTGCACCTGGAAGTTTGCCCGTTCAGACGAACTGACGAGGCATTACCGCAAACACACGGGCGTGAAGCCGTTCAAGTGCGCGGACTGCGATCGCAGCTTCTCCCGGTCGGATCACTTGGCACTGCACCGCCGGAGGCACATGCTGGTGTGAGGACTGCTACTGCTGCCTGTCCAGCTGAGCGTAAGAGCTGGGTCTCTTAGCGGCACCCAATTCAGCAGGGCTGAATCCCCTTCACAGTGTTAACACAAAAAAACAAAAAACAAAAAAGGGCATCACCATCCCACGGTGTCTGAAGCCAGAGCAGGAGAAAGCAGGGTGCCTTCTGCGTTCGGTCCGAAGGCTGCCCGCACCATGACTACGCGCGCACCGTCTTCACGCTGGCCTGGGCGCTCAGCGACCCAGATGCTGAAGAGACACGCATTGTTTTCTGTGCCGTGTACTCTGCCATTTAAAGATGTTTGTAGCTTGTACATGTTCTGAGCTGTCAGACGTTTTGTTGTTGATACCCGAAAGGTCATCTACCCCACATTGATGGCTAGAGCAAGACCTTTTCAATTTGGATGATCCTCCCTCTGTCCCAACCCCTCCCCCACCCCCCCAGGCCCCTTTTTAAAAGACGTTTTAGTTACTGTCTCAGTGAGCTAGGACACACACCCAGTCTGATACCAACAAGCAGCACGGAGGTAGAACCGAAGACGCTGTTGGAGAGAGGTTCCCTTCGCTGACAGTGCAGGGGCCCCGCGGCAGGCGGGGGGCTCTGCCGTGGTGATGGCGACAGTCCCCCATCACCGGCAGCCCGTCTGGATGCCATGCCCGGAAGGAAATCAACATTGACTCTTTTCATTTGTTTGTCCTTGGTCGTTCTCGTTTTGTTTTCGGTTCTGTTGTGTGCACCTGTTCCAGCAGAGGGGCAGTGACGTTTCAGTGGAAGTCTAGTCCTGGTCCCTGTACCTGGCGTGGACTGGCACAGAGGTGTCCAGTAGTTAATAGGAAGAGCCTGTCTTTAAAAACAAAGACTACTGCCCCACTTCAAACTCGCAGGGTTCTCGCACCCACGCATCATCTCCTCTTGCCCCCAGTATTTGGTTTCCAGGAGTCAGGGAGGGGGGACACCTTCCTTAGACACACTGGCACCAAGGTAAGAGGCGGGGCTGCCCAGGCAGCCAGCAAACATGAAAACTCAGAGCCGAGATGGAAATAATGCACCCGCTGAGGAGAAAAGCAATAATGAATAAAAGGACTTTCCTACAATAACTTCACTGAGGACTCACATTACCAGTTTTCATTCTTACCAAAGGGATTGTGGAAAAAAAAAAAAAAAAAAGCACCCAGCAGTTTAGATGTCTTGGTTCCATTCACAGCCTGGAGGTCATCTTTCTGCTGCTTGTTGTTCTGCTTGGTGTAGAGTACCACAATTGAAGATTATACTCCCATTTTCTTGTTTGCAAACAGTTGGCTGGTGACTAGACAGGCAAGGGAGGCATAGCCAGGAATTAATTCTTGGGTGAATGAGTCAGTTCTCCTTGGAACCCAGTCAGTGGCAAGGGACTGCCCCCTCCCCCATCCCGTTTCCCCCCAACCCCCAGTCCCAGACAGCCTGCCATGGTGCTAGTTTCGGGGAGCCAAGGACAAGGGACTCTCCAATTGGTTCTTCTATAGAGATTCCATTTTCTCAACTCTACTGGGCCCCCCGGGGTCCTGCATTAGCATCTACAGGGAGGTTGAACCCACTCCCCCTGTGCTAGGGATGAGAAGAAACTGCAGTCCCATCAACCCCCAAGAATTATGAGCCTTTTTGCAACTAGCTAAGCATCTAGTTGAACAAAGCAATACATCACCAACAAGCATTCTTTCAGAAAAATTATCATATTTTTGTCCCCACTAAAAGCTGGTTTTTTTTTGGCCAGCTTAATGTGGCTAAGGGGCTTGGGTAAGCTTTGTTGTTGTTATTGTTGTTGTTGTTGTTGTTGTTAGGATTTTTTATAGCTTAGATCTAAAAGGTCTCCAGCAAAGACCTTGGCAATATATTTTAATTACAAACACTTGATTTGGGGAATTGCACAAAATTAACCTCACAATCTGACTAGCTCATTTTTAAATGTCAGCATTCTGAAATAATTTCTGGTTACAGAATTCTCCTTTTTGGGATCATCTTCTAATTCAGATAATCTTACTCTGATGTAGTAAGAACTAAGAACATTGAAACAAGGATGATTTGTGTTGGATGGTAGCAAAAGGACTTTTTAAAAGTGTTCAAGCAACCATATAATGATTTTCAGGTCAAATTCTGGCTTCAAAAATATGTGCTCTGTATTTTTTTCCAGGTCTGAAAAATTCACCAGGCAATTTCCCTCCAACAAGGGCTGTAATTCTGTTGATAAACAGCTTGGTTAGCTACACAATCTACTACCCAACAACCAGTGGGTTTTTTTTTTTTTTTTTAGCAACTGGAAAGTTTTTTTTATCTGTACTATGTGCACCTCCTACTTCTCATTGTCTGTGGCCATTCAGAATAGCAAAAGGTTTCGTGATGCATGCCAGCATTAAGGTGTCATGATGCGTGCCAGCGATGCTTACTGGTCAGTGGCAAAGAACAGATTCAAAGAGGAACAAACATATGACCATGAAACCCCCAACACTGGCTCCAGAACCTATTGGACAGGTAGTAGGGAATCACTTAAGTGAATGCTGATTTGATATCGTGAGATTTCATAAGAAGAGCCAGTCCTTTTCTTTGCTGAGAAGTGTCCTGAATGTATTCGGGCGGACACGGTTTTCAGAATCCATGGAACTTACTTCCTGAGTGGCAGCTTTGATTTAAATTTAGCACAGAGTTTCATGAGCTGTAGCTCTCTGGTAGTATAGGAAAGATTTGGGGAAGTGAGCTCCCTCCTCACCCCTGAAAGTGAGAAGCAGGCTGAGATGATAAAGCTGACTGGTAAAAGCCGTCAGTGGGACACTGTCTTCCCCTTTGACAACACCATACGTTGAAGAAGAATTCCAAGCACAAACAAGTAAATGCGTCTGTGATCCAGCCCCAGGCACTGAAACGCAGTCTAGGCTTGTGTTGGGACACAGCAAATTCTTTTTCATGAGTTTCCTAAAAGTTGCCCCGTGGGATGGGAGAACATAGGATATCTTCAGGCATGGAAAAGCCTGCATTATTTCTCACATACGCATTTCTGGCCTCTTTTACAAAGCACAGTGCATCATGGGCAATGGAAAAAGGATGGAAACCTAAAGGACCTGTCACTTGTCCGTGATTAGATGCATTCTTTGGTTTCAAATTGGAAATGATTACATTTATAGATGGGGATAGGCACATGGTTGGGAACTTAACCCACACGCGACTGTAACGCCTTAAGACAGTGCAGTGGACCTAACTTACTCTTTGCTTTGTTAGAGACTGACTTCTAGGGAGTTATCTGAAAAGTTACGGAGGTTCAGATTCTGAGGTTTAATAGGATCCCTTCTCGTATTCTGATCTTAAGTTGTTCAGAGTTTTGTGTTCTCCATGCACACCCAGCCGCCTCCTGTCAGTTATGTGTGGACTCTGCTTGCTAACTTGTCTTAAATTCTATTAAGGCATTTAGACAGAGATTCCTGTTGGCTTTCCCATAAAGATGGCACCATAGCCTGGCATCACTTTCACAAAACACTGTAGGACATTTATTTTCAAAAGCAGTTGAACAGCAGGAACATAAACCACATTTTTTTAAAAGTGAGCACTTTCTATCACACGTTATTTAAGTGGGAAATAGGAGGATGATTTCCAGGAGAAAAAACTTGCAGATGCTATGGTTTTCACATGCCAGGTCAAGGTGATGAGAAAGGCCATTTTCCTGACAGTTGGAAGTTGGAGTAGCTTACGCAAATACTGTTTATTTGCATGCAACTTGATTTTCACTTCAAATTGCCATTTGTGTTCTAAGCATAAATAAAATTCTGCACTTGAACATCAGGTCATCAGAATAATACCATGTGTATGGATAAAGATGCAGTGTTCCTCACTCTGCACTTGACTTGTATTTATTAAGGTGGCACATTGGAATAAATCTGCTGAGGGGAGGCCTTGAAAGTGTACGTCTGCACCTTTGTTTTGCTGGGATGACTACTGAGAGATGTAGCTGTAATGTTGTCCGAAAGGCGTCTTATCGTTGATAGTGAGGATTGACAGAATTGAAGCCGTGTTAAGAACATCAGCATCCGTGGTACAGTCTGTGTAGAAGGGACTGAATGGGAGAGAATTCTTAAGAATCGTGATAGGCCCAGGAAGCCTTAATAGTCATGGTTCATAATCCAGTCTCTGGTGTGGTTCTTCATTAACACCTGTGAAGTTAGTAGGAAAATGTGTTCTATTTCAACATCGCTGCTCAGATTTCTTCCTTGGGGTTTCCTGAGGTAGTGCGTTCCATTAAAAAGTTTTCCGTTTGATTTAGTTTGGTTCAGAAAAGGGGTTTAGTAAGTCATGTCTTCCATATTCCACCTTTCTGCGTGTCCCCACACTGCCTTCCACTTACCTGGACAGACACCTCCAACACGTGCACATGTATACTCACACCTGTATATGCAGCAGCCCATGGGCTAATAAATATCAACAAAGAACTTTTTTAAAAGAAAGAATTTGTAATAATCCATGCTGTCTAGAAATATAAGTTATTTACCTTACTAGGGAATCAGCTTATGATACTATATATGACTTTGCCTGCATTTTATAGTTGAGAAATGTACATACAAATGAAAAAATGCTATATTTTCACAGTTTCATTATAGAATAATGTCTGTTTAGCAACCCATGTCCATTGGTACTTTAAATATGCTAAATAGTAAGCAATTGCAATAGAAACTCAGAATTTCATAAAAAAAAGACATAGAAGGATACTGCATCTTTTAAAAAAATAGAGTGACGCTATTTTACTGTATTCGTAACATATGTGATAGTGGAAAAAATATTTTCAAACTCACAAATTTTACAGAGGTTGTAAATAGTTTGATGAAGTATGTTGGGGAAAAAAAGAGCTTCTAATTTTCATCACAATAAAGAGAAAAAAAAAAACTTGTTCAGCTATGCCTTGTGTATCTTACACACAGTTAGCGATATTGCCATGAAAATTCTGTTGCGCTTTGTCACAACTCATTCTTTGTACTCCATTGGAATGGAATGGCTACTTGTCATGGGTTAGCCATGATGGCTTAAAACACCATGAAGTCATTTTAAGTTACAGACAACTGATTCCAAATTCATCATTTCTTTTCCTAAGACGGGGGGATACAGCTGCAGAGAATTTTCCTTGCTGCAAAGAGGAACATCCAGACGTCCTTTTTCCTCTTCTTTCTTAGTCATCTCCCTGCTCGACAACGTGGTTCTTGATAAAAAGAAAAGGGCAAAACCATACAGGTGTTTGTTCTTGTCGAATTCCAGAGAGATGGCTTTTAGGTATAGCTGCGTGTTGACAAATTAAGTACTGTGGGTCTGGCCACGTGGTAAATGAATCTGTACTGGCAGTAGGGATGAGCTAATGCCAATTTTCAGAAATGAATTAAAAGTGCCTGTCAGTAACATTATAGCTAACGAGATATTCCTGTACTTCACACAGCAATACTTCTTCATCAGACTGGGTTTTTCCTGTACGTTTTGAGGCTATGCACACACAAATAGATTCACATAGTAAATTGGATCTGCTCGCATACAACAAAAAAAAAATCCTTTTGTGTCTTTTAAATATACCTGATTTTATGCTAACATTTCTTAAATTGATTTCTCTTATTTGCACGGTGTAAGAATGTAAATGTGAACATTATCTTCACTGTACACTGTGGTATATGGCAGTTACCATTTTCAGATAAAAAGTTGACTATGATTTGCCCAAAACTTATTAAACGGTATCTGTGACTTGAAACATTTTGCTAATTTATTTAGAGCAAAACCCTGAGGGGCGATTGTTTTTCTCTATTTTATCAACTCATATCAAATCCATCTTTACATTGCTTCATTTTGCATTTCCTCAAAATTTTTTATTATCTAAAAACTTTTGGAATGAATGATAGTAAGACTAGCCTTCAATCTTGCAGTGAGCCCTGAAAATTACCAGATTCACATTAAAAATTTCCCAAGTTTCTCACAAGTAGTTATTTTACTGCGGAAAGTAGAGCCTCAGATGGAAATATGCAATGAGATTGTGTGAATAGACAGAAACCCTGGAAATTCTCCAACCCCGCTATCTCAGAGCACAAAATCACCCGAACAGACTATTGAGGGTACCAGTAAAATCATACTCTTTGAGAGCCAAACATCTGGTCAGAAGAGTTTCAAAACTACGACTGTTTAAACTTCCAGGTTTTCGGTGGTGGGTCCTACCACAATGGACAGTGTTCTGCAGGCCCGCATCACAGGCCAATGAAACCATCTACTGTTTCCTCCTCCACGTTTCAGAAAGGGGGAAGGGAAGCTGAATATGTACCAGGATGGGGTGTAAAATACTCTCAAGT
Source organism: Oryctolagus cuniculus (assembly GCF_051225735.1). NCBI lineage: Eukaryota > Metazoa > Chordata > Mammalia > Lagomorpha > Leporidae > Oryctolagus > Oryctolagus cuniculus. The sequence continues at coordinate 39,144,571 of NC_142875.1, forward strand.
GTCCCAGGGAAACGGCCGAGTTCCTTAATCTCATGAAAGTAGAGTTTTCGGACTGGGTTGCTTTCTGCATGTTGTCTGAAAGTACTAAAATACCTTGAAAGTTTTTAAAAAATCAATAAACCAAGAAAACAATACTTGTTTTTTTTTTTTTTTTCTTACTGAAGACTTACTGCATGCCAAGTATGCTGCTGGCGCTTTTTAGGCACATTACCTCAATCTACATTTCATTGATGGGGAACTGAGACATGGAGACGGGGAGAGGGAGACTGAGTTGTGCATAGACACAGAAAGAGTACACAACAGAGGAGGAATGGGAAGTCACATATGTCTGGCTCAGTCTCCTTTCCGGTGTGGCACACTGCCTGTGTGGTCCAGACACCTTTGCACATCTCTAAGACCTAGTAGTTTATTATGGCCACCATGCATAAGTAGTCATCACATTGTCTCAGTAAAATATTAGGACATGTTACAACACTTGATGAGACAGCGGTACAGGGTATCAAGTCAGACCTTGCCTGGGAAGTCATACATGCAAGATGACTGTAAGTTTCTACCTGAACTTGTCCCTTTTCTCCTAAACATTTGGCCTGGAGCTCCAGAATCATCAAAATTCTTCCTTCATGGCATATTTGCCTGAGTTGCTTTTCTCAGTTGTGCATATTTCTTGGTATATATTTTAGACACCTGTCTGCCAATGCAGACCTGCTAGAGTCTGCTGCAGAAGGATTTGAAACATTCACCTCCATGGACCTAGTTCAAGGTCAGAGCTCACTCTTACAGTTGTGAATAGGGTGGTGATCACAAATTGGGATGATATCAAGTAGAAATTATGAGTAATTCCTTTTCCTATTTCTCGCTTAACAGCACCATTGTGGAACATTTTAAGTATTGATAGAGATAATTTGTTTATAGTGTTGTTAGTTTAATTGAATTTTATGTGAGAAACTGTACAACATCAGAGAAACAAAATCCCTCTTCCTTTGGCTGTGTGGAGCAAGGTCTCTGACAGTATTGATTCATGGAGGTGCTAATGGACTTAGAAAACATGAAGAGAAGGCCGTTCCTCATAGTGTTTCTGTTGCTGAAAATGAATCTCCTGAGTTATGATCTTTCTCTGCATTACATGGCTGAGGAAGAGATATAACCTGTATTAACAAATTCGCTTCCCTGCTCAAAGCAAGTGTTCCATGCATACCACCTGCTGAAGATCAACTGGTTTCACAAGCAGTAATTTTTCAATGATAAAAATGACAACTTTAAGTGAGTTGAAAAGAGATGAATGATGGCCATTTTCACATCAGGACTTTGTCTTTCTGGATTCCATCTCTAGAAAATTTGAAGCATTTGAGACAACAGTATCTTGAGTCTGCTTTTTGTGCAGTACAAGAACCAAGGACGCCTATATCTCACTTTTCCTAAAGTAGGTTGACCAAGACTTTCACAGAAATTCGTTTTTGTTGAGAAAAGAGCGTGAACGCTAGGATAGAATTTAGATCCAAAGCTTAGTGGTAAAACTATCCAAGCAATCAATAAGATATTTTAGGGACATACCAACATCTTCCCTTTCTTCTAATTTCATGCCCTAAAGATACAACATAAAACATTATAGAAAATGCCTTTGCCTTACTAGCATTTCTAGTTTTCCCTTGGCAGAATTTTGTGATTACATCCAGACTACAGTATATATTTTGTTCCCCAAACTTTATTATGTTGGATGGGTATTGTTGAACTGGGGCACTGGTGCCTATGTTCAAGGCTCTTTCCTATCAACTTGTCTGTCCACAATTTGTTGTGTTCAGAGACTGATTTTTTTGAATCACTGTTCCCCTACGGGATGGTGGCTGTATTGTTTTGTTCATGTCTATGTGTGGGACACATTGCATCACATGGCAAACCAACTCTGTGGATGTGAGATAACTGCTTACAAAACCAGCTTGAAAACATTGTCTCATGTATTATGTCATCCTGCATCACAATGCAATTATGTGTGTATCATGCTCATTTTTTTAAAAAGAGAGAAACCAGCAAATTCATGTTTGTCCATAGAAGAATGTACTCAGAAATTTCTATGTTGTGAATTAAGAACAGACCACTGTTAAGGTACCCACCTGCCACTTAAAATGACTTAGTTATAATTAGTAGTAGTCTAGACATTGCTCTTGGTGTGTGGGGGTCAATTCAAATGTCATATTCTTTTGAATAATCTCTCAGTCGTTTTTGAAAAGAATACATGGGAGTAAAGAAAAATACCATCTTTGGCCAAATCAAGCAGACATTCTTTTTGGATTTTCCTTGACACTTAGCTCATTATACATGGTGATTGGATCATAAGATCTCTGTAAAAATACAAAAACATCCTTTAGTTTACAAAACAGTTATTCTAGGCTTTAAGCCTCTGGACAGTGAATTGAAGAGATGGGCTGCATCTGCTTCACTTTACTGATGTAAACTTACAGATGAGTCTTGTCTCTCTGTCCCCAGGGAGCTTGAGTGCCCAGAGGAGATCCTACAGGTTAAAGGATGAAGCCCCCCACCCCAATGATGCTCACAAACAAATGTGTTGAGTTCTTAAATCTTCATTTGGTTTTCTGTTCAGAGTTTTAATTGCAAATGAATTTATTTCTCCAGCTTATCTAAAATCTAATTTCCCAATAGTTTCCTCTGCATTTATATACGCTATAGTGTTTAGGCAACCTGTTATAAGTTTATTAATATTATGTAAGTGTTGTTCTTGTATTTATGTATAGTGTATGTATTGTAAATATACTCAGAGCTTTTTTCCTTTTACTGTAAAATGGTGATTTTTTTTTGCCCTATGATAATGTAAAGGGAGACCCTCCTAATGAGATTCTCTCAGAGGATGATTATTCCAGTCTATTCTCAGAGATTTAAATGAACAAGTGTTACCGTTTTTAATGGTGTCTCAGACATATTCTGTTGGTGCATTGCTTTTCTGTATTCAACTTTCCTATGAATTGAGCTGTGAACCGAAATAGAGTTTAAACCTTTAACTGTATGCATTTGTATAATTATCTGAATGAAGGCATGAAGGTTAAATAAAGCATTTTGTATGGAACAACACTCCCTAATTATTACTAAAGCTGACTCAGACACTTTGGAAATCATAGTTATTAACCATTCTAATTAAACCTTTGTTATGAAAAGTTTTACCATTTGTGTATAGTGATTTAAAATCCAGAATAAGATAGAATCTTTATGAAGAAATGAATGAGGTTTTTATTTTGAAACAACCAGCGTTTAAGAAGTGATTCCTAACCTAACATTTTAATGACTATAAAACTAAAAATTGGTTCAAAAATGTCAAATGATAGGAAAGATACATCTTTTAGAATGTAGAATCAAATCTCCAGGAAGTATAATTTCTTCAGATTTTGCCTATCATTTAAATGTAGCATGATCCACTTAGCACCTGCTGAGGCTAGTTGATATATGTAGGTTTTGAAGAAAACTCTGTTATGTGGGCTTTGGGAAAGGCCATTAATGAGTAGAATATCTTATATAACTGCTAGAGTAAGCAACTGCTGAAAAACCTGTTACTCGTTTCATGGCATCATTTGGTTGAAAATCTAGAAAAAATCCCTTTTATAAAGGGAATGGTGGTCAGTGCTAGTAGTAATTACATAGAATAGAGGTCAGTGATAGTATTTGAGTGCTTTCCATTTGCAAGGCAGTATTCCAAGCCTTGTATTCATGCCCTTTATTCATTTGAAAAAATCCTGTGTTGAAATTCTAGTATTATACTAACTTTACAGACTAAAAGACTTGGCACTGAGTTTAGGTGACTTTCTCAGTCAGTGTGGTCCCAAGATTGGCATCTTTCCCCACTAACTCAGTATGGGTCATGGGGATGGAAAAAGAATGGGAGGTGATAACAAGGGTTGAGATGGGAGAAAGAATCAACAGTCACAAGTACCTTAGAAGCATTCAGCAAGTATTGCTATGTATGTATAAATAAATACTATTGTAAACCCAACAAAATACCTATTTCATAATCAGCAGAGTATAGTTTAATATCATAAAAATCTGAGACTGAAATAAATTTGGTTTATTTTTATTACTGACTAGATCCATTTGCAAATGAATGCTGAGTTCTGTGACATTGCTGTGTTTTCTTCAAAGCAACTGGAGACAGCCATGGGGCTACCGCTCACCCTCCATTCCCATCGCAGCCCACTGAGTTTCCTTGGAAACTGAGGCAATAAACCAGTAAGTAGATTTTTACTAAGTTATTTGTGAAGATTTTAACCAGGCCGTTTTAAAAAATCATTTAGTTAAGGCTGGGACCAATACATTAGAAAAGTCTATCCTGTGGCACACCCATATGTAGTGTAGTAATACTTGTGCAACTGAACCTAAGCCTTTCAGTAACCTCATTTTGGAGGTGGCTTTGTAACAAAATGGTACGTTGGACATCAGCTTTATATGTTGGTGGCCTAGTTTTCTGAGAGTTCTCTTCAGGCCACACAAGCAGACAGATCAGCTCTTGACCCTTGTTTTTCAATCTGTTTTTCAGTATACCCCAGGGACCTTTGTTATACCAATAGACCAATGAGGCAAATCTCATGGAAAAGATCATGTGATGTTTTACTAGCAAGGTAATCTGTTGATATCTCTTCTACCAGGTGGTTCCTGGCTATCTCAACCATTAGAATTTGAATATAATAGAATTATATGCGGCTAGATAATTCTGTAACTTCCTCAAAATCTTACCTTCACTCTGAGTATGTGACCGTAACTATGATTTCTAATGTAAACAATGATGATTTCCTTGTTGCTTGTTCTGTCCAATTTAGTGACTGGACCAGCAGCATGAAATAGTCAAAAGTACAGAAACAGCAATGTGTTTAAGATTAGAATACCTTGGGGCTTTATCAAAAAAAAAAAAAAATCAGTGCTAGAACAAAATCATACTCCCTAAAAAATTATTTGAGTCCCAAATGGCCACTGAGGGTTTTCATACTATACAGTGCATTGTCTTCCACCAAAGTTATATGATTTTCTTCAACATAATGAACTCCTTGTGCTTTGTCCCTGTGCTGTCTGGATTTAATATATTTCTCTCCCAGTAGTGTAATAAGCATAATTTACATCACTTCCTGTTTAGTCTAAATTCACCAATGAACGCCTACAGCCCTTACACTTGAGTGATTGTTTATTCCTGAAATAAATTCCATTTTTCTTATACAGGAACAATTTTTACATGATCTTTTTTTCTTTTATGGCTTCACTGTGATAAATGCATGTGTGTGTGTGTGTGTGTGTGAGAGAGAGAGAGAGAGAGAGAGAGAGAGAGAGAGAGAGAGAGAGACAAAGAGAAACCCAGTTTCATGAGGCCACGATGACATCAGCAACATCAGGCTTGAGTATGCTAAAAACAAGTTCCCTGATGAGAGCCCCAGAATTGTTCAAATAGGTACACAGCCATCATCATAATAACTCCTTTTCTCTTACTGTAGCTACATGCACATATTGCAATCCATTTCCTTAAAGAGGGGTAGAAGGCATTGGAAGTCTACCACTACACATAATAAGACTATATTACTCTGATTACCGGTAGCAAGTTTTATGAGCATAAAATAAGGAAAAGCGCATACATGTGTTACTATTTTGTGATGATCTTATACTAATTGATGTGGGGTATTATACAGTGTACCTATGACATATACTCTGATCCAAAGTACAGTACAGTCCATTAGGGCAGAGAGCTAAATACAATTCCAATTGTGTAAACTATTAAAGGGTCAGCACCAGCATTCCTGGGTAATGTATGGTGAAATTTAATGGTAGAGACAGTAGCTGTGGAACACAGGTAATCAGCTGAACCCAAGGTCCCCTGACATCTTCATTTCCATAGATACTGAAATCCCTGATTACCTGCCCAGTGAAAAACCAAGGTTGCTGAGAACTTTGAGAAAATATGCAACAAGGGGATTAAGGGAGCCCAGGGAGCTCGCATTATCACCTCACTCTTGGTTTAGGGATCCTATCAACATCTGAAGCGTGCTCTCTCTGTCCCCCATTCTGTCAACCTCTTCCTTGATTTACATTTATGCCAGTGTTGTATAATCAGTTTACATAGTGCCATTTTGTGACACATTAGGGGCAACGAAATCCATTTAGTGGGTGAAGATAAGCATCTTCAAAAATTGAAGAATGCAATGGAATGGTCTAGGATGAGATGGAATGGAACGGGAGAGAAGATGATGGGTCGCTTTTGTTTCAGTTACATATATTTGGGCATGTGGGTACTAGGGCACAATGTAAAAAAATAAAATTTGAAAGTCTCTGGTTAATTGGTCTCTTTGCTCTTCTCCTGCCCAGCTTCACACTGAACCACTTATCTGTTGTGATGGTTAATTTTAGATGTCAAATTGGCAGGGCCACAGTGCCAAAGTATTTGACTACACATGGTCCCAGATGTTTCTGTGAAGGTGTCTTTTGATATCAGTTATCAAACAAGTGGACTTTGAATAAAGCTGATCACCCTACATCATGTGAGTGGCCTTCATCCAATCAGTTGAAGGCCTGAATAGAACAGATTGCCCTCCCTTGAGCAAGAAGGAGGAATTCTGCCAGAAGTCTGCCCTTGGACTTGTACTACAGTTCTCTGACTCTCCAGATCGTCAGCCTGCATCATCAGATTTTGAACTCAGCAGACTTCCATAATCACGTGAAACAATTGTTCAAGATAAATTTCTCTCTGTGTAAAAATGTGCACACACATACTGTGGGTTTTGTTTCTCTCGTGAACCGTTACTACTATGTCCACATCTTTGATCATTCATGCTACTCTCCATCTCCCTGACCTCGGTGTGTGGCCTTTCCTTATGAGACCAATCAAAACATTTTGTGCCAAACAAAGGTAGTGTCTTGCTCAAGGAAATTCTGGCACCAGTTAGCGTTTGGGATGTAGATATTAAGGGTCATCTTCATGAGGTGTGTGGCACCTGAAAGTAAAGACAACTTCAGCTGGGACTCCTAGCACACGATGCCTTTTGCTGCAAGAATTTCAAACTGGCTTACACAGTAAGGGAAGGTGATGATTCCCAAAAATTGAAGACTAGAGATAGCACAGTCTTCAGGGTTGATTTATCCTGCGGTTCCTGTTCTGCTCCTCTGAAGCTCATCACCCTTTTCTCTTGTGGCAGCTTCTAACAGGATCAGGCCTCACAGTCCTTGGCAAGGAAACACTTGGACCAGGCCACTGCCCTGTGCTGCAATTTGGGATCGGTGTCACCAGAAACTTACCAGATTCATCATGGAGCAAAATTGGGATTTAATAAAAAGTAGAGGGTTTTTGCTTTTGAATTGTTAAGCCTGCAGAAGATTTCGAAAATAGAATAGTAAATAGCCCTATAACCTCCAGCTGGACTTGGAGAACACTGTATACACATATTTTTATTTAACTTTAAATGCAAATTGTGGGCATCTTTAGACTTCTCTAAGAACAAGAATATTTTTCTCATCAAAGTTGTCACTGTATCTCAGTAATGTCCTTATAGGTTTTTAGTTTTGGGTCCCGATCCAAATAAGGATCATAACAGTCACATGTCCTGGCCCCTCTCCCCCACCCCAGTTTCTTGTTTTCTTGTTCTCTTTATCTTTGTTTTAATGTTTTCTTAATATTTTACTTCAACTTACAAATCCTATTTGTATAAGTCTAGCAAACATAACATTTGTCTGTAAGAGGCTCCTGACAATTAAATTCCCTTCAACATTAGAAACTAAATTTACAGGGCTGGGCATTTATGGTGCAACAGGTTAAGCCACCACTTGGAAGGCCTACAATCCACATCTGAGTGCCGGCTCAAGTCCCAGCACCTCCATGCTTCCAATCCAGTTTCCTGCTAAAGCAACAGTCTGGGATTCAGCAGATAATAGCGCAAGTGCTTGGACTCTTTCCAACCTAGTGGGAGACCCAGATGGAGTTTGTTGTTTCTGGTTTCAGCTTGTCCCAGCTCCAGCTGTTATGGGCATTACTGGAGTGAACCAGCAGGTGGAAGATCTCTTTCCAAGTACAAGAAAGTAAAAACCATCGGAAGAAATTCTGAATTTATGAATTTGTGTATTTGCTTTCTCTTTTTAAGAGTTATAATGAGCTGGCACCGTGGCTCACTAGGCTAATCCTTCGCCTTGTGGCGCCGGCACACCGGGTTCTAGTCCCGGTCAGGGAGCCGGATTCTGTCCCGGTTGCCCCTCTTCCAGGCCAGCTCTCTGCTGTGGCCAGGGAGTGCAGTGGAGGATGGCCCAGGTGCTTGGGCCCTGCACCCCATGGGAGACCAGGAGAAGTACCTGGCTCCTGCCATCAGATCAGCACGGTGCGCCGGTCGCAGCGCACCGGCCGCGGCAGCCATTGGAGGGTGAACCAACGGCAAAGGAAGACCTTTCTCTCTGTCTCTCTGTCTCACTGCTCACTGTCCACTCTGCCTGTCAAAAAAAAAAAAAAAAAAAAAGTTATAATGGATAAATAAGCAGTTCTAAGAACTAAATACATGCATCAATCTGTTAAACTTTGAATATGATGATGATGATTATTTTTTTTTTGACAGGCAGAGTGGACAGTGAGAGAGAGAGAGACAGAGAGAAAGGTCTTCCTTTTTGCCGTTGGTTCACCCTCCAATGGCCGGCGCACCGCGCTGATCCGAAGGCAGGAGCCAGGTACTTCTCCTGGTCTCCCATGGGGTGCAGGGCCCAAGGACTTGGGCCATCCTCCACTGCACTCCTGGGCCACAGCAGAGAGCTGGCCTGGAAGAGGGGCAACCGGGACAGAATCCGGCACCCCGACCGGGACTAGAACCCGGTGTGTCGGCACCGCTAGGCGGAGGATTAGCCTATTGAGCCGCGGCACCGGTTGAATATGATGATTCTTAAATTCTCCTAAATGATCCAAGTTTACATGTAAATTTTCTAAGATTTAACTTAAATTTTAAAAATTCAAATAATTTTTAAATTTAAATTGAATATTTTAAATTAGGCTCACAAGATTAGCTCTAAAATGCCAAGTTCTCTTAGATTTTACAGGTGTATAAAGTATCAAATACGCACAAATTCCTTATACACAAATATTAGCCCCATGATTTTGATTCTCAAATTCTTCTATATTTAATTGTAAATGGCCTTGGGGGTCAAAAAGAAATAATGATGAAATATCAAGTAATTTGGTAACCTTCTTAAATGGTTGACATTGCATAAGACCAGACTTCTCATTTGAGGCACTGGTATATTGTTCTCAACATAGCTGGGGAAAGATTAGAGTTGTGAACAAGGAGCCTTAGGGCCAGCACTGTGGTGTATCCGGTAGAGCTGCCACCTGCAGTGCCGGCATCCCATATGGGCGCCGGTTCAAGTCCAGGCTGTTGCACTTCTGATCTAGCTCTCTGCTATGGCCTGGGAAAGCAGTAGAAGATGGCTCAAGTCTTTGGGACCCTGCACCCACGTGGGAGACCCGGAGGAAGCTCCTGGCTTCGGATCTGCCCAACTCCAGCCATTGTGGCCATCTGGGGAGTGAACTAGGAGATAGAAGACTTTTTTTCTCTCAGTTTCTCTCTCTGTCTCTCTGCCTCTGCCTCTCTGTAACTTCCTTTCAAATAAATAAATAAACCTTTAAAAAACTAGGGAAAAAAAACCAAGTAGCCTTATTTATAATGTATTAAGGATCTACAACTTGGTAAGGGTGATATGTACCCTACATCTCTGGGTTAAATTGTGTATTGTCAAATTCTTCCATATGTTTATGGAAGCCAAACATACATATTTACTAACAATGCAGTTTGATCTGATTGGATTTTTATTTACTTGGTTATTAATACACTTGGTTGTATCCATACATTCCTAAAGATTTTTTTAAACATAATGAATTTTGTTTCTCACAATCCTTCCATTGAATAATGTTACAACCCTTACAAACAGTAACATGAGGCTGTGGTCACAGGGATCTAAGGCAGTTACTATTTTTTTAAAGGTTTATTTTATTTATTTGAAAGTTACAGAGAGAGGGAGAAAGAGAGAAAGAGAGAGGTCTTCCCTCTGCTGGTTCACGCCCCAAATGGCCACAACAGCCAGAGCTGGGCTGATCCAAGGCCAGGAGCTGCTTCTGGGACTCCCACGTGGGTGCAGGGGCCCATGGACTTGAACCATCCTCTGCTGCTTTCCCAGGCACATCAGCAGGGAGCTGGATTGGAAGTGGAAAAGCCAGGACTCAGAACTATATGGGATGCTGGCACTGCAGACCGGGGCTTTAACCCACTGTGCTACAGCACCGGCTCCTAAGACAGTTATTTTTACCTGGGAGGTGACTCCTCCTCCATGGGACTTTTGGCAATGACTAGAGACATTTTTGTTTGCGCAGCTAGGAGGGAGGTGCTCCTGGGAAGATTCTGGTAGATAGAATCCCAGGGTGCAGAATGCAAGCTCAGCATGCTGCAATGCTCAGGTTGAACATCCTGGCTCCAAGGTCATGTCAAAGACATTAGGTTCCCATCAGCAGCCAACACTATGCACTGCAATAGGCAGAAAGGGCAGAATCAGCCGTGAATGGGGGAATTAGTGGGTGGACCACATTTGGAAGATGGGAGATCCTTGTGCTGTGTGTCCGAGCAGCAGTCCATTATCTGTGGTTGAAGAGAGAAACGTTCTTATCTTAGACTTTGGTGCTTGAGCACATGCTGTTCCGCTCCCTGGAACATCCTTTTCTGTGTGTCTCCTTGGTGAATTCTCCTTTACTCTTTATCTCTCCTTGAAGTTTTCCCTGAATTTATTACCCACCTGGCCAAGAAGTGCTCGTTTCTTTTTGGGCTTTAAACACACCTTAAATACCATATTATAAGATTCTAAGTAGCTGGTTACATACCTTCTTTGCTTGATTGTGAGTTGTTTGAGAGCACAGATTGTGCCTTATTTGTCTTTGAGTCTGCAGGATTGACACGTGGTTAAACAAACAATAGTTATATAAATGATGCAGTTTTAGAAATAGGACTTTAATAAAGAGAAGAGGAATGATAAGTTGAATGCATACTTCTGAAGTAGATCACAATCTAAGGAGTGAATTCTGAAATTTGGACTTTATTAGTCAAGCAATGGGGAATTGATGATATTTTTATTCATAAAAATGAATATTCTAAGCATGGGTTTTGGTTTAGTTGTTAGGATGCAGATTAAGGTGCTAACATCCCATGTTGGAGCGCCTGGGTTCAACATCCAGCTTTGGCTCCTGATTTCAGCTTCCTGCTGATGCAGGCTCTGGGAGGAGGCAGCTGATGGTTGAAGTGGTTGGATCTCTACCATTCACATGGGAGAGCCCTGGCATAGCCCTTGCCAGAGTGGGCTTTTGAGGAATGAACCAGTAGATGGTGGATGGGAGCTTGCTCTTTCTGACTTTCTGTCTGTCTCTCTTTCTCTCTCTCTCTCTCTCTCTCTCTCTCCTTCTCAAATAAATATTTTAAAATATTCTAGCATTTTCCAATTAGATAAAATTTTTAAATGTACTCATACACAAATATATTATTTTTAAAATAAGCATAAAAATAATTACTAATCAAAAATTTGTTCCCATGTCAAAACTATTCTAAGAAGGCTTGTCCAGGTCTCAAATGGGCACCCATATGGAATGCTGGTACCGCAAGTGGAGGCTTAACCTGCTATACCACAATGCCAGTCCCAGTTTTTAAATTCGTAATCACTTAAATTTCTGCTCATTGATTAATATTACATATTGTGCATTGTGCCGGGGTATAAGTGCAAAAAAATTGGGACTTGCCTATATCACTGTATATAAAAATTGTATGTCTCTTTCATCTCTATATGGATGAAATAAAGTATGTGTTGTCTACTTGGATTACTAATAAAATTGTCTAAAAAATAAGGAAAAAAAAGAAAGCTTGTCAAATTGTTTTCCATAATCTTTCAGTGGAATGTTCTTCAATATATACTTCATGATAAAGTGTGAAATTCCTTTACTCAGAAACTATAAAATAGATTTTTATCAATATGTCAAAGCTCTTTTTGAGAAAAGATCAAACATTACAAACACAGGGTTCCATCTTATCCAAAATGTTCTGTTTGACTCTGTGTCAGTGACTACAAGGTAAGTACTGGATTCCCTTGACATTGATATTTCAATCCACAAAGTCTTATAACAGTCTCTTTAAACAGATATTTCTTTTTCTTTCTTTGACTTTATTTTTTTAAAGATTTATTTATTTATTTGAAAGTCAAGGTTACACAGAGAGAGAAGGAGAGGCAGAGAGAAAGAGATCTTCCATTTGCTGGTTCACTCCCCAATTGGCTGCAACTGCCAGAGCTGCTCTGATCTGAAGCCAGGAGCCAGGAGCTTCTTCAGAGTCTCCCATATGGGTGCAGGGGCCCAAGGACCCGGGCCATCCTCCACTGCCTTCTAGGCCACAGCAGAGAGCTGGCTTGGAAGTGGAGCAGCCGGAACTAAAACCGAGCCCATATAGGATGCAGCATCCTTACCCACTATGCCATAGCACAGGCCCCTTTGGACTTTAATACTTTTGGATTTTCCAACAGAAAATCTATTAGACAATTTGCATTTGGAAAGCCCTAAATTGATGCCGCAACTCACATACAAGTCTCGTTTAGAAATTTCATTTGATTATTTGATAATGTTTGCTTTTTAAAAATTTGTGATACAGAGCTTGGAATGGCAGCTGGTATGGACAGTGTACAGCTTCATAAAATAAATTTCATTTGAGTAAAAATAATGTATTGACTCTAGCTCTTGCTGAGTAGAACTGTCCATGAGAAACTTCACCACCTAGTCTGAAATGTTTCCTTTCACGTCAGCATTCACCTGGATTGGTGGTCTGCTCCTGTGGTAGTAGGCACCCCCAGAAGAAGAAACTCAAGGCTACACAAAGCTTCCTAAAGAGCTAAGGCAAGTGGGAACAGGCCTCATCCTCACACCATTAATTGATGTTTTCTTTCTTCTTCCAGTATTATTGTGTTGTATTCTAAAATGGTCATTTCCTGTCTTTTGTGAAGATTTCTCTAATATAAGAATCTCTCAGCCTTAGATGAGGCTTCAAGAGTTTTTGTGTTTTCTTTCCTCCTCTGCTTCATCTCCTACACTGGTATGTCTGTGTATTCACAGGAAAGCTTAACAGTTGTCTCTTTTGCAATGTAAAGCGTTGATGTATTTCTTCACCGGGAAACAGACTGTATCAGATGAAGTATTTAGATTTTGTTCATGTGTGATGAACTGCCAGTCAAGAGGTACCTGTTTTTCCTCGTTATGTGGGGAACTACTACTTTGACCCTTTCTTGTCCCTGTCCTGTGATATGTAAAATGCTTGTTACCCATGTCAGGGGAACGGGGTGGCATTCTCTGTGGCTCTCTAACTGGCACAAGGTGTGTTTCTCCATTCAAACCTTAAGACATCAAAGATGACAACGGAAATCCTCTGACTTTTCCTCTAATCTCATGGCAGACTGTGGGTATAAAGACGATCGCTGGACAGAAACCAGCAGTAAAGCCCAGAGGAGATAAAAGCACAAATAGCGAAACCCAAGTATTTGTAAAGCTCTATAAATCTGTTAACCAGGAGTCACAGTTTTATCTTTACATACAGGTAAGCCTCAAGGTTAACTGCTCCATAAACTCCATATAGGTGCTGGCGTCTGACAGCTTTTCACTTCCTTATCAACGAAACAAGGGCTGTCCATCCTATTTCTCATAGTCCCACTTTGTATGATTGTATCATTGATGGGAGCTTCCTCTGCCTTGGTCTGTTGGTGTCAGTTCGCAAATTTGACGTGTTTGAGGTAAATTAGACAATAGTGAGAGTGGCCTCAGCCAGCCGGTAAGTGGTATGAGGGTGGCTGTCCACCAAAACCGGAAGTGGATGATGGTGCCTCAAAAAGTTTGTGTAAACGTTGAATGAAAAGGCATGTATTTTGGATGCAAAAATAGTCTGAAATCCATGCATTGCTTTGGTGGTGTACACTTTCTTGATTTCAACAATTACACCAAAATAAACGTATCCTTTAATTCCATTTTCCATGAACTTTTTGAAGTCCTCTTCTATTCTTCTCTATGTGGGCCATGAGATCTAGGTAGATAGTTCTAAGTATCAGTTACTAGATATACTAAATATACCAGGAGAGTGACAGCCTAAGCCTTTGTTACAGAAGGTTCAAGTCTGATATTTAAAATGTTAGCGCAGTGGGAAGATTATTAGCCTGAAGAGCAGACGGTAGTGATTGTATATATTGATTATTTGGTTTAGTAAAAGCGTGGTGCATGTAGGTTCTTGACTGGAGGAGACCTAGTTAGTTAACACCGGAGACAATAGCACTGCCTTCCTGCAGTGTTGTGAGGTATACGAGGGGCTATGTGGGAAGTGCCCAGCATAGTCTGGCACCAGGTAGGCCTTGAAGAAGGGTTTCGTACCTTCCCTAGCTCCTCAAGTTCATGGAGGGAAAGAGTTTTGCTCCACAGAAGGACAAGTTTAGGAGGGTCAACTCCTGCTACCCACCCCAACCACCCCTCTGTTTCTTTAACTTGTGTATCTCCTGAGCTGGAGTGAATGCGTGAGCACATGGTGGCTTCCTCTCTACCTCTCTCGGAACACCCTGTCCTTAAGACTCCCAAGTTCTTGATTAGATCTAATGCTAAGGCTTTTATCATCATCACTGCTTTACAGGGGTTTAGGGCCATCCCGCTTTGATCTGCTTAAGTGAAGGCTGTTTTTGCTTGTGAGTGCATGCGTTAAGATGTTGGGACACAGTAGATTACAACCACTCAAGTGGCAGACATCCCTGATTGAATGCACAGAATAGACGCTACTTGGAGGGTCTTAGCTAAGGGATACTCCTTCTGATCCCCCCTTTATATCTCTTATTTGTTCACTTGGGGTTTGAAATTACATGCTAGACTTGATTTATTTACTTAAGACTGCTTATCATTTACTAAACAAGTCTTGAAGGGCAAAAGACACACCTTACTATGAATGTGCCTATAAAATGTATTTTGAAGAGTAGGTTTGGATGAAGAGAAAGGACAAAGACAGTTCAAAGCAGTGACCTCTTGTTATGGTGCTGTTGTTTTGATGGCTGTTGTGGTTGGTTGCAGCAGTTGGGAGGCACAGAGGTGGCAAGGGGTGGAGGGAGCAGTTAGCAAAGTTAACATAAAGGATAAGAGTCCTAGAAAATAATGTTTACCTAACTTATGGTTTCGTTCTGGGAAATTCTGCCTAAAAAGTAAAGGAACATTATCCAACAAGTGTTACACAACTGAAAAGAAGGAATTTCAAAAATATACACTTTCACACAGGAGTCCATACAAGCTAATACTCAGATGGACTATTCTATCTAGTACCCAAATGAAAAAATGTTTCTAAAAGGAATTTCTTACACATTGCTTTACTCAATGTATATATCTTATTTGAGGGTTCTGGGAAAAATCAAACCTACTTAGTCTGCTAGTCAGATACAAACTGCTATTGGATGCCACAATTTTTAAATATATATATGGCTGTTTCAACAGCTACATGTTAGAACTCAGCTAGTATAAGTGGTGAGTTGTACAAAAAATTAAATGCATACAGAAACATTTTCTCTGAAGACACACAAAAAATCCATACTATGGTGGAAAGCCTAGGATTCAACTAGGCTGATAAATACAGACTTGGAGAGGAAGCCTGTAGCTTGTTGGCTGTGTTGGTTTTAGATTAATAGATACAGCTTGCCGATCCTCAAGTTTTTTATCAAAATGTGACTAATCTCACATTGGACCACAGAGCATTTAAATAAAATAGGGTATCTGAAATTCGAGATTTTGCTTCTCTCTCACTTTATTCTCTTCCACTCAGTACAGCCACACAAAGTTTCCTCTCTGCAACTCTAAGGAAAGCAGAGAACAGTACCTGGGCTGCAGCCAGGGGTTGGAGGGTGGTGATGGGGTGGCTGTCACTTACCTAATCGAAACACCTTTTATTTTCAGTGTGAGAAGCTGTTCCTTGTTTCAAGACAATAGACTTTTAAAGAAGCTATTGAAACGGTAATCCATATTTGGCAAGCCTTGTGATCTCTCTCTTGTTTTAGATTGGTTCCTGATTTTTACCGATGACCTTCTGTTCAACGTTAAGAGTGCATAAACCCTGGACTTTCCCAGATTAAAAATACACATAGACCTGGAAGCTGCCACCACAAAATATCACTGTGTAAACATGATAAAATGCAGAAGTAGATCATTTACATCGAATGAGTAACAAGGTATTTGCAGGAATTAGCTGTCCTTGACCATACAGCTTACGCTTTCACTTTATTGATGCCTATAAATAAACATTTCTTTATGTGTCCTGGGTCAGCATTCAGCACACAAAGGGCTATATTTTATAGCCATGGGCCACAACTTGACCTCCAGGGAAATTCTGTGATTCCTTGCTTTCCTCTTGAGTGTGAACTGTCTATTCAAATGAACAATTTGTTGCTTGTGGGCCAGTTATCAGCAAAGTAGCCCACCCATTCTTCAGTCCCTTCTGGCCATCTTTTGGGGGTTTTCATTACTCTGTACAGCAGCTATGGCAGTGTGCTGGAGTAAGAAGTGAAGCCGATACCTCTAAGAGCAGAAGTTGGTGTGGATGGCAGGGAAGGTGTAGGTGCAGCCACAGTTTCTTTCTGTATTTACCCCCTGATAATCAGGATTTAAAAATAAAAGGCCAAGGGTCTGAGGATGCCACATGTACATCTTGAAAAGAACTTGCTCACCCAAGATGGCAGCAAACCGGACCCACAAATCTAAATGGGATCTGGAGACCCTTGAATCACTCTGAGCTCCTACACATGATGCACCTTCTCTGTCACGTGTGTGCTACTACGTGCAAGATAAACTCGGTCTCACCTAAGCCCTACATCTCCCTGGAGGCAAACATCACTACATTGATCTTAGAGGTATAGACCCTGAGGCTTAAAAAACTCAAGCAGCTGCCAGGAGATACGCAATGAGTAAAGTATGAAGCTGAATTGTCTGGCTCCCAAACCTGGCCTTTTGTCCCATGGATACTGTGTCTACTCAACATCATAATCCAGTCTTAGTCAAAATCTACATCCCGGCCCCAGTGAAAAATGGCTCAGTTTACACAATTCTCTGACCTTATTCAGTAGTAACTGATGGTGTTAACTATGTTAACTTTGTTTTGTTTTCTCTCAATTTTCCTACATTCATAACACTTTTTAGTTCTGTTTGGGAGGTTTAAAGTAAAAGGAATTCTTTCTGGTAGTGATTATGAAAAGTTCACTAAGTTGTTCTTGTTATGGTTGGAGAGGCTGAGAAAGCTCTCTCATCCACTGGTTCACTCCCCAAATACCCACAAAAGCCCAGAGCAGGCAACTCAGTCTGGGTCTCCCACATGGATAGCAGGGGCACAAATACATGAGTCATCACTGTTGCCTACCTGGGTATGCATTAGTAGGAAGCAAACGCAAAGCAAACGCAAAGCTTGGACTAGAACCTAGGCTTTCCAGTATGTGATGAGGGTGTCTAGTGGCTTCCTAACCCATCAGCCCACCCTGCAATAAGCATTTTTTGAGGAAATACCAGATATTACAGTAATCATGAAAGAAGTAGAAGATACATTTTTGGCCATTTTGTTTTCATTCAACAAATACTTATTGAGCACTAATTTTAAAAAGAAAAAACAAGTCTAGTTTAGACACAAGGAATCAAACAGGATGTATGACTGATTTACCACACTCAAAAAGACTGAATTCTATAAAGAAGATATGTCAGAAGAACAAAGTGGAGTATTATGTAAAAAGTTCTCCAGATGCCATCTAAGTACATGGTGTGTGGTTGTGGTTGTGTGTGTGTGTGTGTGTGTGTGTGTGTGTATGTGTGTTAGGGGGGTGCTACTTAATCCAAAATTGCCCAGTGGGAGTTCTGGCAAGAGGTGACACATGCACTGGGTTATAAAAGACAAATCAATCAGGTGATAGGAAAGGTAAAGTGGGGAAAACAAATGAACTGGTCTAGAAAAAGAGATAGAAAGCCTTGTGTTATGGAGGGACATCAAAAGTAATTCCAGAGTAACTTGTAGAATGTTGAAAACTCGCCAATGCCCAGGTTTCACTCCATGTCTAGTAAATCAGAATTCTATGTGGATAGGCAGTGGACAGCGAGAATTTCTCAAGCTCTCTGGATGATATCAGTGTGCAGTCACACATGTGTGGATAGTATAGTGGATTGCTCCAAGGGTTGTGAGCAAACAACACGAGAATCCACCAAGCACACAAAAAATAATATGGTCATTAAGACCAGAATTTTCTGCTCACTTAGCTAGAGCTGTAGTTCTCAACAGAAGCATCTCATTAAAATCCTGTAAATTCTATTTTAATAGATCTGTGTCCTAGACAAGCTATCCATGTACAAGAAAACAAGGACATGTTTATGAGAACAAGGAAGCCAAGTAGCCGTAGAGAAGGGAATGTCTAAGTAAATTGTGTGTACACTTACACACACATACAGACATAGCTGAAGTATACTTACTTGTTCATGGGAGATTGGGAAGAGTTGGAAAGAGTTGGAAGTTATCTGAGGGAAGAAACGACTGATCAGCCAGGTTGTTGACAAGAGAGGGTCCAAGGGCTGCTCTAGGCAATCAGTTAAATCCCAGGTAGAGAACGTGGTCTTTGAAGGTTTAGCTAATCAAGAAGAGAACACCTCCTACACTTGACACGAGTGAAAGAATCAAGAACAGGGATCTGAGAGGCAGGCATTTGGTGTTGCATTGAGAAGACACCTGCATGCCATATCAGAGAGCCTCGTTCAAGTCTTGGCTCCTCTGTTTTCAACCCAGCTTCCCGATAATGCACAGCCTGCGAGACAGCAGTTGTTGGCTCAGGTACTTGTGTCCCTGGCACCCGTGTCGGAGACCTGAATTGATTTCCAGCAAGACCTAGCTTTGACATGGCCCAGTCTTGGCTATTGAAGGCATTTGGGGGAATGAACCAGCATATGGGAGGTATTTCTCTCACTCTCTCTCTCTCTCCCTTTCAAATAAATAAAAATTTTAAGAAATACAGGGATTGGAGTATATCCCTCCATTCCTCTTCCAACAGTGACTCACGGAGCCCTTGCAAGTAGGTGTGTGGTCAAGTTTGGGACGTGCACTTGAAGAGATTTGCCAGGGTGCAGTGGAGGAGTGTGAGGGAAGGGTCTGTTTTCTCTGTGAAGTAAGGTGAATCGTCTGCTGACAAGTGGCATGGAGAAGTTAGGCAGCCAGCAAATGGTTAGCACTCAAAAATGTTTTTAATTAATTTGACTGTTTTTCAATTTACTTGAAGATGAAAAGTGTTTTCATTTTAAAAAGTAACATGCTCTTTTTCATTTTTTTAAGTCCAGCGCAAAATTTGTTTGTTTGGTTTACTTAAGAGGGCGTTTGTGACACAATGGATGGGACAATCATTTGCAAAGGAATCCACTTCTGCATGTGCCTCACATCAGAGACACAGATGCGTCTTTGAATAGTGCTCCCGAACTAGACTTCAGGGGTCCTAATACAATGACTCCACGATGACACATGAAAATTAATTTATTTTTGGAACACTATTGACATTTTCGGCTCCATTGGCATTTACAAATGAAACAAAGCGATTGAGCATCCCTCAGAGGCAATAGCGTCAAGATGAGGAACTGCTCTTCCTGACTCAAAACTGAGGCTGCACTCTTTTCCCAAGAGCAAACACAAAGGTTTGAGCTCTCTGAATAGGCCCGCCAGCAGCATATGGACAGAATACATTAAACAAAAGCTCCAATAACGTGAGTGCAGTTTTTGAAGGCCCCAGAAAAGAGCAATTGAGCTAATTTTGGCATCTGCTCTTTTGCAAGAAAAGCAACTCTGAGAAAAGGGAGGTCTAAAAATGTTCTTTCACTGGAGACCTATTATCAATTGCACATACAGTTATTGAAGTGTCTCTTCTACTCTACACCTGCAGCATTGTGTGAGATAATTATTTTATTCTTTGCTCATTAGAACAAACAGACCTCCCAGCGAGTAATGTGCATTCCTATTTTTTTTTAATGGATTTATGGACTCAAAGTATTGAATACCAAACTTTCTGTGGGTTACTGAAAAGGCACAGAGGGATTCTAGAACAGGCTGGTTGTCAGAGTCCAGGCGCCTTGTATCCAAGGAAATGGACTTAATTTAATGCAGGTGACTGGCTATTCAACGAAATCTTTTCTTAATTAGTGGTACCTTGACCTCTTCTTGTGCAGTCTGTTTCATGATCTACATTTCTTGCAACTAACTAGTCTTGTTTTCCCAAACGACTTCCCACAGTTTAATTATGATAGAAAATCTATTAAAAATAAGTTCCTCCATTTGAAGTATCTTCAAGTGGCCAAGAAGAGGGAAGTGTTTTCTGCACTGGTTTTGTAAAAATAATTTTTCCTCTGAAATGAAGACTGTGAAAGGCAATTCTTGAATCCACAAGAAAGTCCATAGCAACATAGGAGTAACAAATATTAAAAAGAAGACATGTTTTCCATCTTAAGCATGGAAAGCAGAATTCTATGATGGCTCTGAATATTTCCTATCCCTGGTAGAGACACATCATTCCAGCTATGCAGTCAAACAGTAATCTTAGGTACTGATGTGAAGGGATTTTCCAGGTATAATTCAATTCCCTAATCAGTTGCCTTTAAGTTAGGAAGATCATCCTGGCTGTCAGAATGATCAGGCTGGGCTTGACCTTACGAGGTTTGGTCTTGAAAGAATTCAGATTCTTCCATTGGCCCATAAGAAACAAACTAGCAGGTTGTAGACAAGACCGCGTGGCAGATAGGAGTGGAGGAGGGTTGAGAGGACTCTAGTTGTTGAATAATTTAGTCTTAGAACTACAACTACAAGAAGTTGAACTCTGCCAGTCCCCAGTGAGCTTGGAAGAAGACCTGAGACTCAGCTGAGATCACCGCAGTGGCTGACACCTTGATTTCAGCCAGGGGAGAAGAATCACCAAAGTCTGACTCAGACATCTGTCCCATGGACACAGTGAGAGAGCAACTTTGTGTGGTTTTGAGATGTTGAGTTTTTTAGGAGTTGGTTACTGTGAAAATAGAAAAACCAATACAAAAATCAAAAGTACATGGGAAGTACTATCAGAAAACTATCCATGGATTTCCAAACTTTGGAGACCAAGAAAATCTATCTTTCTATAACATTTTCCCCACACATTTTTGGCAGCTCCTTCATATGCTAAGGATATTCTTGACTTGGAGGTAGAATATGAGCTTTTTACTTTTTCCTCTGGTTCCCAGAGCTCATGGCGCCAGCCCCTTATGAAACACATTTTTAAAGACAGTAGCTTCCAGCGGTTGTCCACACAGGGCTGTCTCATGGCTGAGTGAGAGAGATGATGGAGAAGGTCATCGAGGACAGAACTCGAAGCCTTTTTCCACCCTGACGCACATGATGGATGAGGTTCATCTCCATGACATGCTCCCATGACAGTATCCAGTCCAATGCCCTCTCTGGCTGTAAATCTTTTACTTTCTCTGATTAACAAAGCAAATGATCGAAAGCAACATTAGGGGGCCGAGGTTGTGGCGTGGTGGGTTAAGCTGCTGCCTGCGACACCAGCATCCAATATGAGAGCCTGTTGAAGTCTCTGCTGCTCCACTTCTTATTCAGCTCCCTGATTATATGCTTAGGAAAGCATCAGAAGATAGCCCAAGTGGTTGGACCCTGTCATCCCCTATGTTTGTTGCTCTAAAATATTCCTGCTAATTACACCAAGAAAACCTGTGATGACCAAGTCCTTTCACCCCTTACCACACTTTCCTTAACTTTCTAGGCATTTCGTGTATGACCAAAACCCAAACTGGAGCAACTTCAGGCTGTAGGCGTCTTGTTTCCAATGAATGAGTGACTAAGACGCCAGTGGAAAGTGCCCTTTCAAGGAGGATCCGTTCAGAGATTTTTGATCAAGGAATAAAGCTGGTTATAACCTCCTTGTATTTTTCTTATGGGCCCAAAGTTATACATGAAAGGAATAAGGATAGCGGAGTGAGCTCAAAACAGGGCAGCAACCAGAGGATTAGTTGCTGTGGTGGTGTCTTGACAGACCCTAGAGACCAAGAGGGCACGAACTGGGTGCTTGGGAAAGGTCATGGGGAAGAGAAACAGGAAGTAAAGGCATGTCCTTTCTCCACCCATCTGCCTAGTACTTAAGGTCTATTGAGGAGCTAGAAAAAACACACTCCATGGGTTGGGTTAGCAGACTTGAAACCTGGCTGGACAAACTTGGCTTTGCTGTGCATGAAAACTGGCTGGAAGGAACATGATTCCATGAGAAAATGGGCAACTCTAGCTGAGGTGTGTGGAGCTACAAGAAACCCCAAAAAAGTACTTTATGTGACATGAGGATTCTAGGCCCACGGTCTGGTCTTACTCTACATATGCACCAGAGCGGGGGTCTAACCCCCCTCTCTCCAGCCACGCAGGCCCCTCCTCTGTTACCAAGTAGGAGGGCATGATTGCATGTAGGGGAGGGGTTGGGATATAGAGCATCCAGCTTGGCTGGGCTCCTCTGGGCATGGCCATTGCAGATGGCAGAGAAGAACAGGGTTGGCCTGGACTGGAAGGGTGAGGGTATAGCAGATGATAGGTAAGGGGCATAGCTGGATGAGAGAAGAGAGAAGGAAGACCAGGTTGAGTGAATGGGGCTTTGGTGCCAGGGGAGTGATCATGAGCAAGTACAACGTGAGCCAGAAAAGTGATTTCAGAGCAAGAGGACTGGTGGGTGCAGGATGTGATGTGCTAAGCACAGAGGACCTTTGCCATGGTGCCAGTAGGAACCTGAAGCAGGTGGAGAACAAGGAGACAGCCTCTAAGAAAGAAAATTTTAGGGGCTGGCACTCCAGCATAGTGGGTAAAGCCACCACCTGCAGTTCTGGCATCCCATATGGGCGCTGGTTCAATCCTGGCTACTCTACTTCCGATCCAGCTCTCTGCTGCAGCCTGGGAAAGCAGTAGAAGAAGATGGTTCAAGTCTTGGGACCCCTGCACTTGTGTGGGAGATCCGGAGGAAGTTCCTTGCTTCTGGCTTTGGATCAGCCCAACTCCGGCCATTGTGGCCATCTGGGGAGTGAACCAGCAGATGGAAGATTTCTCTCTCTCTGCCTCTGCCTCTGCTCTTCTGTAACTCTGCCTTTTAAATAAATAAAATAAATCTTAAAAAAAAAAAAAGGAAAGAGAATTTCAGGCCGAGGATGTGGTTATGACAGCCCCAGGAGTACAGCCCTCAGGGCCTGGATGTGCAGGTGGCTGAGCTGAGAGTATTCCTTCTGGCCTCAAGAATGCAATGGGAGGTAGGGAGAAGCCAAGTAGCAAAAGCATCTTTGCCTATGCAGTGGTCAAAAGGTCAAGGCAGAGCAAGAAAATTAGCCTAGGGCAAAGGCTGGGGAGGGGTGTGGTCTGGCCGAGGGCCAGGCTTCCGGGCTTCAGGGGCATGGGCATGGCTGTGAAGAAGCATGGTGTTGGCACAATGGGTGGCATATGCTTCCTGCAGGAGGGAATCCTGGAAGCATGGGTCATTCATCCATATCTACCCCAATTCCTTTTCACTCACAAAAGTCCCTGCTTATTTCAAGTTGTTCTTACCCAGAGCTCGTGTCTCCCAAGTCTCCCACAATTCTTAGTGGCTGTGGCAGAGAGCTAGAGCAAGGCTGTCAGTGACCACGTGGGTGGCTGCAGCAGGCGAGGTGCTGCTGGGCAGAGGAGCTGTGGTGTCTGAGAGGAGGGTGTGACCCCAACAGACTGTGCAGGAGTGGCCAGAAGCTCACAGGCCTTTGTGGAAGGGCCAGTAGAAAAGCCCTGAGTGAATTCTCTAATCTAAGCCATATTGTGGTTTCTCCAACAGTTCCTAGTGCTCTCCATAAGCCTGTGTTCTCTCTACAAATTCTGTTTCTTCCCACAACCCTGTGTTCTCCCACCATCCTCCCTGCTTTCCTATGGGGCTTCCTGTTCTCCCACAGTCCTTTGTGTTCTTTCACAATCCTCCCTGCTCTCCCACCGTTCTCCTTTCCCTCCCAGAATCCTCCATTCCTTCCCACAGTGCACCATTCCTTCCCACGCTTCTCTGTTTCTTCCAGAATTCTTTGTTCTCTCTAGTTGTGTGTCCCATAAGTTCTTTGGCAGCTCACTAGAAGGTGTGTGGCCACAGAGATGCCTGAGAGGCTGGTACTAGCGACAGAAGCAGGTCCGTGGCGTTATGGAGAGAATAGGTGTGACAGGTGTGAAGGATTCAGTGTGGTATTGCCAGGAAGCTTCTAATTCAGGGATGTCTATCCTCTTTCCTTCCCACCCTTTCCTCTGAAAGCTTTTTTTTTTTTTTTTTAATTTTTATTTGACAGAGTTAGACAGTGAGAGAGACAGAGAAAAAGGTCTTCCTTCCATTGGTTCACCCCTCAAATGGCCACCATGGCCGGTGCTGCGCTGATCTGAAGCCAGGAGCCAGGTGCTTCCCCCTGGTCTCCCATGTGGGTGCAAGGTCCAAGCACTTAGGCCATCCTCCACTGCCGTCCTGGGCCACAGCAGAGAGCTGGACTGAAAGAGGAGCAACCGGGACTAGAACCCAGCGCCCATATGTGATGCTGGCGCCGCAGGCGGAGGATTAACCAAGTGAGCCATGGCGCCGGCCCCCTCTGAAAGCTTTTAATTGCCTTCCACCCAAGTGCAGCTGTCCTTCCAGACCAGTGGTGAGTACCCTAAGGATTCCCAAATTGGAGGAATCTTGAATCTTTTCTATAAAGTTGCATAGTATTTGCATGTAACCTATGAAATCTTCATGTGTACTTTAAATGATCTCCAGATTACCTATAATATTTACTACAATGTAAGTACTATGTAAATAGTTGTTCAGTCGTATTGTTTAGGGAATAATTACAAAGAAAAAAGCAGTCCAGGTAACATATTTAAAAATATCTTAAATACTAGGTTGGCTGAATCTATGGGTGCAGAGCCAACAGATATAGAGGGCTATATTCTTTTTTTTTTTTTTTTTTGGAAGATTTCTTTATTTATTTGAACATCAGAGTTACACAGAGAGAGAAGGAGAGGCAGAGAGAGAGGTCTTCCATCCGCTGGTTCACTCCCCAGTTGGCCACAACAACTAGAGCTGTGCTGATCCAAATCCAGGAGCCAGGAGCTTCTTCTGGTCTTCCATGTGGGTGCAGGGGCCCAAGTACTTGGGCCATCTTCTACTGCTTTCTCAAGCCATAACAGAGAACTGGATCAGAAGTAGAGCAGTCAGGACTCGAACTGGCGCCCATTTGGGACACCAGCACTGCAGGCAGCAGCTTTACCCACTACACCATAGCGCCATCCCCATAGAGGGCTGTACTCTAAAGTCTTATTTTGTATTTGATCTTGAAAGAGCACATTTTTGAAATGTGGTATTGTGGCCAATTGAGGAGTGAACTAGTGGATGGAAGACCTCTCTCTCTCTCTCTCTCTTTCTCTCCCACTCTCTCTCTCTCTGCCGCTCCTTCTCTCTGTGTGTAACTCTGACTTTCAAATAAATAAATAAGTCTTAAAAAAAGAAAGAAAACACATTCTCTTCTGTAAGAACTATGATGTGATATATATGTCATGAGTTCCAATAGAGGCACATAAGCATGCTACAGGTGGCATAAGTCATCTTGGGAAGATGTTTGAATTGTCTTTGAAGAAGCACTATTAAGTGGGAAGACAAGAATGGGAGCCATCAGTGACAAATGATAAAGGAAATTGAGAACATAGAGCATAAAGAACCCAGAAACTGATTACTCAGTGATTGATTGGCATGTGGGTCAGTATGGCTAGAGAACAGGGAAGAATTAGTGACAGATGGTGGGAAATGAGACCCCACACATGGATAAAGTCCTTGATCTTCAAAATAATGAAAATCCACTGAAAAATTGTATTCAGGAACTGGAAACAATCTTATATATTGATTATACAAAAGATAATTCATTAGAAAAACTTGTTAGAAGGTTAGTCCATTTATGTAGGAAATTATGAAATCCTGAACTAAGGCAGTAGTGAGTTTTGTAAACAGGAGAGACAGTTAGGAAGTTCAGGGTATTCTTCATTGTTCCCTGAATAAAATTATAGAAAATAGCTTGTCTTGGCAGTCATTTGGGTCATGAGAGTGGAGTCCTCATGAATGGGATTAGTAGCCTTAAAAAGAGACCCTACAGAGCTTTTCATCTCTGCTTCCACCATGTGAGAATACAATGAGAAATCTGTAATCTGCAACCAGGGAGACAGCCCTCACCAGAACCCAACCATACTCTCACCCTAATCTCAGACTTCTAGCCTCCAGAATTGTGAAAATAAATTGTTGTTTAAATTATCCAGTCTATGCAACTTTGTTATAGCAACCCCAAGTGATGAAGACAGGATAGTAACTAGAGCTCTGTGTTTACCTCTCTTTATGTAAGAATGTATTTTACATCTTTTTTTAGATTCCAGGAAGTTCAGAGTTCAATGTAGTAACAATCAACAAAAATCACATAGAACAACTCATGACTGGTGTATATACTTTCTTATTTTTTAGTATTTCTACTGTATTAACTTCATTGAATATTCTTCTCTTTGTCTTAAATAACATCATAGTACTTTTGAAAAAGAAAAGGCAAATAAGAAATGGATGGATGGATGGATGGATGAGTAGATGGGTGATGATATATAATCTTGATTATAAGTATAATCTTGGTTATAAGCCCAAGGCAAACTTATTGGTTTAAATCAGAAAACTTTTTTATTTAAAATTTTTATATATATAAATGGAACATATTTTGTGTATCTCATACATACAGTTTTAAGAACATGATACTTCCCACCCCATCCTCCATTCCCTCCTTCACTCCCACCCTTCTTCCTACTTCCTTTCTTATATTTTTTTTTAATTTTTGCAATAACAATTTTTTTCTTTGAGAACACAGTTTTATCATTAATTGAAGATGCACCTAAGGAAACAAGCAATGGAGTTGGGCACTTAGGCTTTTCTGAAACTTATGAGACGTAAGAATATCCTCCACTTAATACACTAAAATGAAGTAAATCTTTGAGAACAAGTTTTACTATTAACCCTCCTAATATAGCTCTTTGAGGACAGAGGTCCTGCATGGGAAGTTAGTACCCAGTTACTCCTGTTGTTAACTTAGCAGTTAACACTCTTATGTATGACGTCAGTGATCAACCAAGGCTCTTTTTTTTAATAGAAAAATTCATAAGTACAACTTTTGGATTATAGTGGTTCTTCCCCCCATACCTGCCCTCCCACCCCAAACCATTCCACCTCCTACTCCCTCTCCCATCCCATTCTTCATTAAGATTCAGAGGTGGCTAGACTCGGTTTCTCTGGCTGTCACCCAATAATATTTGTGTCACTCATACTCCCACTATTTGTGGATCTCCAACTTCCTGTAACCTATCTCTGAGTATATCCAAAGAACACTCCGTTGTCCTCAGTTACCTCCTACTTAAGGATATTTTCCTTTTGCACCAGCTCCTCTCCCCTCATTGGGTAGTCCAGGTCCCCCAGGTTCCATTCTCTCCGTGTTCTGACTTTCTTGAAGCAGAGCCTCTGAAGCACCTAAGTTATCCATGTGTTAGGGCACTTATGGGAGAAATCCACCCTTGCCCTCTCACTTTCTAAGCACTACAGTCTAGATCTTTCCATACACCCACCTTCTACTCCCACTGAGTACAAGTTCATGGGCTATAGATAGAAAATGATGAGAGACACTGATTCAGAAAATGAGTCCAAGTTTATAACTAATTCATCTTCAGGTTGCCCCATCCAATGACTAAGGTTTGTCCACAGAACTCATTTCTTTATTGTGAATTCTCCCCTATATATTCCTCATATAACATCATCAATTCACCAAATACAGCCAGACCTCAGGAAAGAAAATGAGGTTCAAGATTCATACCTTACCCTACCTCTTTTACAAGAAGTACTACCGGTGTAGCTATTATTACTATTTGTACCAATGGTTAGCATTGAAACCTCCACACAACTTCATGAGATAAGTACTGTTATGGTACCTCATTTGCAGATGATGAAACTAGGGCTTAGAAAGAAATGTAAAAAATTGCCCCAGGTCTCAAAGTTAGTACATGGTGTAACTGGAATTTGAACCCAAACATACTGACTCCAAACTCACTCACTTAATGGTCTCACCATATTGTCCCCTAAAAGTCCCTAACTACACTAAGCATATATTTCAGATTTTTTTGTTTTAACATTTAAGTATTATGAATATGATTATTTTGGACACGCCTCCAAATTTCGAGAGTGTCAGGGAGGATAATAAGAAGAGCATGAGATGTGAATTCTGATTTTCTTCCCTAAAGACTGGTTTTCCCATTGCATGCTCTAGCACTGAGCAAGTCATGGAAAATTTACTTTTTTTCTATTGAAAGATAAGAGTTTCCATCACCTTCCTCATGAGGTTGTAAATACTAAATAAATTGGTACATGCAAAGCACTTTAGCCCAGTACTTGAACTAGACTCCATGTTCTACTCAAGAAACTACAGCTATTATTATAAAACTTAAACCTTTGGAAACAAGGTGGAAAATATACAATTATTCTAATACCAGATAAAAATAAAAAGTTTCCAGCCATCCCACACTGTTTCTTTTTTTTTTTTTTTTTTTTTTTTTTTTTTTTTGACAGGCAGAGTGGACAGTGAGAGAGAGAGACAGAGAGAAAGGTCTTCCTTTTGCTGTTGGTTCACCCTCCAATGGTCGCCGCGGCCGGCGCACCGCGCTGATCCGATGGCAGGAGCCAGGAGCCAGGTGCTTTTCCTGGTCTCCCATGGGGTACAGGGCCCAAGCACCTGGGCCATCCTCCACTGCACTCCCTGGCCACAGCAGAGGGCTGGCCTGGAAGAGGGGCAACCGGGACAGAATCCGGCGCCCCGACCGGGACTAGAACCCGGTGTGCCGGCGCCGCTAGGTGGAGGATTAGCCTAGTGAGCCGCGGCGCTGGCCCCACACTGTTTCTTACAACAACATTACTCTTATAGTGTTCCTAGGCTGTTTTCCTATTTTCTTTTCTATATTTTTTCCAATCTTTGCTCATCCCTATATGGCAAACAATCATGTGCCCTAAGGTCAGTACAGTTACTCTTTCCCCCTCACCCATCTTTCTTTCCTTTCTTAAATACTATCCCATAAGCTCTTATTTTGGTGGTATCAATTGTATCAGTTCTTAAAGAATTTTCAAGGGTAGAGAATGCAAAGGATCTCAACAACTATAAAATATTGCAAGACTGATGAGCTGCTTGGTGTGTCTGGAACACAGGATGTGACTGGTGATGACATTTTTATCAAGGCAATTAAGAGCTAAATAATAAAGGTCTATGAATCCCATGGTAAGAAATGCAGAATTTTATATAGGTCATGGAGGCATTTGCAAATTTTTGAAGGGGAAAATGATCTATATAATAGGGGGATGACTTTGGCATCAATACAATAATTTGATACGAATAAATACTTCTTCAAGTAAACAGTGATTGGAAGTGGGGAGACAATTTAGGGTCATTTGAGGTCATGCCAATATCCCTGGTAAGCTGTGAAGATGATCTGACCCAATGCAGGACATTGGGATAGAGAAGAATTTGGAGGAATTTGCCAAGTTGAATACACACGCCAAATATCAATAAATGTTCTTGGTACTGGAGGTATAAGGTGGACATAGTTCTTCCGTGTTCAGGGTAGACTTCAGGAGGTGATGAATCTGAGTACTCTAAGAAACTGCTCCCTAACCCCTTCCCAGTTGTATTATTCTCTAGAGCATTCATCACCTCCTGAAGTCTATTCTGAACACAGAACTGTCTACCTTATACCTCCAGTACCAGGAACATTTACTGATATTTGACAAGTGTGTATTCAGCTTGGCAAATTCCTCCAAGATATGTCCTGTCTTCTCATATTGGGCATCTCCAATGCAGTGACACAGAAGAAACCAGGAGTGAACAACCTTGAGGACATCACAAGAAGTCATTTTCAGGTTGAGGAGTCATAGGTACCGAGCCAAGAGCTTCAGTGTGAATTCCCGGGGCAGCACAATGATGAACTCTATAACAGGGAACAGAAAGGAGAAAGAAGTGGATAAACTAGAAGTGTCCAGAAACTAGTTCTTAGATGACCTTGTAGGCCTTT
The DNA here is from genome assembly GCF_051225735.1 of Oryctolagus cuniculus. Lineage (NCBI taxonomy): Eukaryota > Metazoa > Chordata > Mammalia > Lagomorpha > Leporidae > Oryctolagus > Oryctolagus cuniculus. The sequence continues at coordinate 39,174,771 of NC_142875.1, forward strand.
AAAAGATTTTTGACTTACGCTGTAAGCGTGATGGAGGCTGTTTTTCTTTTTTTTTCTTTCTTTCTTTGTTCTTTTCTTTTCTTTCTTTCTTTCTTTTTTTTTTTTTTTTTGACAGGCAGAGTGAACAGTGAGAGAGACAGAGAGAAAGGTCTTCCTTTTCCATTGGTTCACCCTCCAATGGCCGCCGTGGCTGGCGTGCTGCAGCTGGCGCACCGCGCTGATCCGATGGCAGGAGCCAGGTACTTCTCCTGGTCTCCCATGGGGTGCAGGGCCCAAGCACTTGGGCCATCCTCCACTGCACTCCCTGGCCACAGCAGAGAGCTGGCCTGGAAGAGGGGCAACTGGGACAGAATCCGGTGCCCCGACCGGGACTAGAACCCAGTGTGCCAGCGCCACAAGGCGGAGGATTAGCCTAGTGAGCCACGGCGCTGGCCATGGAGGCTGTTCTTCCTGTCTCCTAATTCATTATCACCAAACAGATTAATTATACTTAAACACATAACTTGAAATTTTCAGAGCCTCGATGTCCTCATCTTCACCATGAGTATGAAGTACTCTACAAAACCGTGTGTAAAAACCTCGGACACTTGTGGAGATCGAATGGATCTGGGAGCCATAGCTTCTGCTTTTGGCCTACACAACTAGATAATGGTGATGTTCTAAGAGGAAACCTAGGAAGAGGGTTGGGAATAATGAGATCAGTTTGGATCCCACAGTGCTGTATGACCTCCGGGTAGAGGTCTCCGGACATGGCTGCTTCTGTAGGTGTGGACTTAAGACAGGATTTGCCTGGGGATGAGGATTTCTTAGAGGGCAGGCAAGAGAAGTAAGGTGGTTGGCACATTTTCACCTAAGTTGCTTTTACGGATTCAAAATCTTTCCCTGCTATTGCCTCGTAATTACCATCTCCTTAAAGCTGAAGGAGAAGATCATTACACTACAAACCAGTTCTGGATTCATCACTCCTAATCTTCCTTCCACTGGTGCAGACACACAGACCTACTTCTGTTTGCCTCTTGCTCTAGAGCACCATGAAAGAAGCATCCTGATGAAGACCTAGTGGCAGAAAAGGTTCGATGGGCTTTGCCCTATTTTCTATAGCAATTTCCAAGTCCACCCATTGAGTTTCCATTTGTGTGTTTCTGTTTTTCTCAATTTTTTTTGTGTCTTCCTCCTTTTTTTTTTTTTTCAGGCAGAGTGGACAGTGAGAGAGAGAGACAGAGAGAAAGGTCTTCCTGTTGCCGTTGGTTCACCCTCCAATGGCCGCCTTGGCAGGCGCGCTGCGGCCAGCGCACCGCACTGATCCGAAGGCAGGAGCCAGGTGCTTCTCCTGGTCTCCCATGGAGTGCAGGGCCCAAGCACTTGGGCCATCCTCCACTGCACTCCCTGGCCACAGCAGAGAGCTGGCCTGGAAGAGGGGCAACCGGGACAGAATCCGACACCCCGACCGGGACTAGAACCCGGTGTGCCGGCGCCGCTAGGTGGAGGATTAGCCTATTGAGCCGTGGCACTGGCCTCTTCCTCCCTTTCAAAGTGTACTCCCAGGGCCAGGCATTTGGCCTAGTGATTAAGATATCTCTTAGGACAACTGCATCCCATATCGGAATGCCTGGGTTTAGATCCCTGGCTTCAGATCTTGACTTCAATTTCCAACCAATGCAAGCCTGGGGAAGTAGGAATGATGACCCAAGTAGTTTGGTTCCTGCCACCCAAGAGGAAGACCTGGATTGAGTCATAGGCATTTGGGCAGTGAATCAGTAGATGGAAGTTCTCTCTATCTCTGTCATCTGCCTGTCTCTCTGTGTCTGTCTGCCTCTCCAATAAATAAATATTAAAAATAAAGTTTACTGGGGCCGGTGTTGTGGCGAAGCTGGTAAAGCCACCACCTGCAGTGCTGGCATCCCACATGGGTACTGGTTCAAGTCCCAGCTGCTCCACTTAAAATCCAACTCTCTGCTATGACCTGGGAAAGCAGTAGAAAATGGCCCAAGTCCTTGGGCCCCTGAACCTGCATGGGAGACCCAGAAGAAGCTCCTGTCTCCTGGCTTTGGACTGGCCCAGCTCCAGCTGTTGTGGCCATTTGGGGAGTGAACCAATGGATGGAAGACTTCTGGGTCTCTCTCTGCCTCTGCCTCTCTACAACTTTGCCTTTCAAATAAATAAATCTTTTTTTAAAAAATAGATTCATACTATGGTTAAAAAAATAAAGTTTACTGTCAAGAGCTGTACGCTTCCTCTGTTCTTTCACTTGCAATATTATTGTCCCTTGTTTTGATGGCCATGACTAGATTCAACTTCTTGACCTTGTGAGTAACTGGCATGCAAATATGAATTCATATGTATTTAAACATGACTACATAGTGGCATGATACTGTCAAAGATACAAGAGGCTGGTGTCAATAAGGGAGTCCTCTTCTCTCATTTCCAGGGCAGAGATTTCAGAATGTCTTGTGTATGAGACACAGAGCTTAGAGTCAGGACCCGAGCTATGAGAGGGGAGACACCACATCTACCATGGCTATCTAATATCTGCCTCCACTCCCTGTAGCTTTAAATCTTCTACATAGGAAATCTCAGTTTGCCTAACAGTGGTGCATTTCCACTTGAAACACAATGAGAACAGTTGGCCCTCCATATCTGTGGCTTCTGTGCCCCAGTATTTAACCAACAACAGACAGTAAACACTAACAAACCAATGTATGTATACTGAACATACACACAGAGCTTTTTTTTTTTTTTCTGGTCATCATTCCCTGAACAAAGCAGTATAGCAACTGTTTGCCTAGCATTTACATTGTTAGGTGTTATAAGTAATCTAGAGATCATTTGAAGTGCTCAGGTACAGAAGGGTATGCGTAGGTCTCATTGCAAATAGATGCCATTTTATATAAGGAACTTGAGCATCCGAAGAGTTGAGTATTCACAGGGGCCCTGGGGATGCTAAGGGACAATAATATCTTTCTTATTGATTTGGGTCCCAAGCCTTCATCACTTGAAGTCAGGTATCACAGCCAATCCCCTAGAATTCCAGAGGGGATTTTATAACAAATGTTTATCTGTTTCCTTTTGCTTCCTTCTGTCCTTTTCTAACCCTTTACCTGATTCCTAGGTGTCAGATGAGGGCCATTTTCACCATTCTCCCATTTGTCATTGAAAAGAGCAGCTAGAGGTATGGTTGGGTAGGTGGCCAGTCAGTAGAAGACATCAAAGGAGAGGGAAGCCACACTCAAGCAAGATCATATCCCAGGAACCCTCTGCTCTGATTAAATTGCTACTCCCCATCAGTTGTTTTCTCTTGTCTAAGTGCCTCTGTACCAAGTTGAATACTGTGAACCACTTTCTTTTACCTCTAATTTTCCTTAACTGTACTCTTTGTGGAGCTAATGCCTCCCTGCCTACAGGTACAGGAATCTTTGGGAAGCCTCTGATGGTAAGACCAGCATCCATTTCTCCTCGAAGCTGGATAGATGCCTTTTTTTTTTTTTTTGACAGGCAGAGTGGACAGTGTGAGAGAGAGACAGAGAGAAAGGTCTTCCTTTTCCGTTGGTTCACCCTCCAATGGCCGCTGCAGCCGGTGCACTGCGGCTGGCGCACCACGCTGATCCAAAGGCAGGAGCCAGGTGCTTCTCCTGGTCTCCCATGGGGTGCAGGGCCCAAGCACTTGGGCCATCCTCCACTGCACTCCCAGGCCACAGCAGAGAGTTGGCCTGGAAGAGGGGCAACCGGGACAGAATCCGGCGCCCCGACCAGGACTAGAACCCGGTGTGCCGGCACCGCAAGGCGGAGGATTAGCCTATCGAGCCACGGCGCCAGCTGGATAGACGCTTCTATCTGTAGGGATGTTTCTACCCTCTGTCGTAACATTGCCTGGATTTGTCTGCTTTCCAAACAAGGTTTTGACCTCACTGAGTACCTCATGTCCTCAGCCCTGGAGTCACTGCTGAGCTAAGTAGATGCTGAATCAGTGCTGTGTTCTGTGCACATTTTGTGCCAATTTCTTTACCTTTATTTTCTCATGGAGTTTCTTCATTTATCTCACCTGCAGTTGGGATCATGTATTTTTGATTTCGAGGAGAGGAAGTCTTCTCTGCCCTTTCTCTCCTTTCGTCCTCCTCCAAACAAGAGAGTGAATGTGTTTGATTTCAGCGTGTTTAGTGGAACGTGTCTTCTAAGGGCCAAACGTTCCTGAACACACCTGCATGTCCTTCTCCTCTCTGTTCCGTCTGGGTCCGGGGCAGCCTGCTCTCTTATGGGAGAGATACTCATAGTTTTTGTGTTGTGGCTTTTGCTCTGGTGCTCTCTGCTTTGACATCTTCTATTCCTCCCGTGTAGGAGCCAGTCCAAGACTTGTCTTCTTGCCCAGCCTAGATCAGTATGGCCTCGCACGCTAGAGACGTGCTCTTTTTCATTCTACTTCCTTTGTGGTGGTGGTGTTTATTTTCTGTATAATTTCATTTCCCTCTGATGCTGTCAGAGGATATAATTCTAGCTTTTCCTTCTCTTCTTGAGGTAGAGCTTTTTTGGCTGTTTCAAAGGGGACCGAGTGAAGAAAACGGTAACTTTTGGTCTGCTTTAATTTTATTTTTTTAATTTTTTTAAATATTTATTTATGTATTTGAAAGTCAAAGTTACATAGAGAGAGGAAAAGCAGAAATAGAGAGAGAGGTCTTCCATCCGATGGTTCACTCTCCAACTGGCCGCAACGGACGGAGCTGTGTGGATCTGAAGCCAGGAGCCAGGAAGTTCCTCCAGGTCTCCCACATGGGTGCAGGGGCCTAAGGACTTGGGCCATCCTCTACCGCTATCCCAGTGCATAGCAGAGAGCTGGATCGGAAGTGGAGCAGCCGGGACTAGAACTGGCGCCCATATGGGATGCTGGCACTTCAGGCCAGGGCGTTAACACGCTTCACCACAGCGCTGGCCCCCTATGGTCTGCTTTAAAGCAAAGATGTTTATTTTATTTTTAAAAAATATATTGAGATAGAATTCATACAACATAAAAGTCACCATTATAAAGTAAACAATTCAGAAGTTTTTCATATATTCGGTATGTTGTGCTGTTATCATCAGTATCTAATTCTAGAATAATTTCATCACTCCAGAAAGAAACTCCTTAACACACCACCAGTCACTTCTCAATTCTCCTTTCCCCCATCCCTTGTCAACAACTAACTGCTAAGCACCTACTTATTCTGGACAATTCATGTAAACAGAATCATATAATATGTAGCCTCTTATGTCTGGTGTTTTTCACTTAGCACAATGCCTCTTCAGTTTTGGGAAAGGGAGTCTTCTGCATTGTCCTGTATAGCTCATTACAGATTAGCATTGGAGTTCAGAGCCCAAGATTTAGCATAGCAAGGTTCAGTACCACACCTTTCTTTGCTTTGTTTGCTATTGCTCCATCCACATCAGGGACCCGCAGTGGATCAAGGCTGGCCAACTGGGTATTTGACAACTCATAGAACATTCTGGAATTATTGCCTAATAAAACATCTAAAACATGCTCCAATTATATGAACAAAGTACTTTATGCTTCTTATGGAAACCATATTTTAACTCCTATTACTTAAAAGAAGAGCAAATGTATTTACAATTTGAACATTTTCTTGTTATCAGTTTTATGTTATCCTGAGTAGATTTTCTCATCCTCCTAAATCTTAGTGTCTCTCAGAGCTAAAAATAAATTACTACAGAAATCTGGGTGATGGTGGCCCACAATTACCTTGTGATCATCTAGGATAAACTAGAAACATGGGACAATCAATAGCATTGTTGTGAAGTCCCTCTCTTCAATCACTTTTGTATACAGCTTCCTTTGATTTGTGGAACCTATTATTTTATAATTTTTTTAAAGATTCCTTATTGTCGCTCCCCGTCTTCGTGGAGGAACGACACAGGACCCTGCGCTGTTCTTTCGTCTGCTCGGCCCTCCCCGGGTTTGCTGCTGGTTCTTCCCGGGTTGGCTGCCGTCCCTTCTACCTCCGTGGAAGGGCGGTTCCCCCTGGCCACTTTCCCCACTTCCGCAGGGGAGCGGCACACCGCCGGCCGGCTCTCTCGGGGGCTGCACAGGTGTTCCTTCAGATAGATGTTCCCCTTAGATGTTCCTGGTGCATGTTGTCTCTCTCCTCCTTTATAGTCCTCCTCCGCCAATCCTAACTTGGCTGCCCACACGCCGAGTACGCTGCTCTCCTCCAATCAGGAGCGGCTCTTGCAGCTTGTCAAGTTGGTGAGAGGCAGCTGGGTAGAAGCTGTACGCTCCTCTCCCAGCGCCACATTGTGGGAGAGCAGATGCATAGAATAAGTCTTTTTTTTTTTTTTTTTTTTTTTTGACAGGCAGAGTGGACAGTGAGAGAGAGAGACAGAGAGAAAGGTCTTCCTTTGCCATTGGTTCACCCTCCAATGGTCGCCGCGGCCGGCGCACCGCGCTGATCCGATGGCAGGAGCCAGGAGCCAGGTGCTTTTCCTGGTCTCCCATGGGGTACAGGGCCCAAGCACCTGGGCCATCCTCCACTGCACTCCCTGGCCACAGCAGAGGGCTGGCCTGGAAGAGGGGCAACCGGGACAGAATCCGGCGCCCCGACCGGGACTAGAACCTGGTGTGCCGGCGCCGCTAGGCGGAGGATTAGCCTAGTGAGCCGCGGCGCCGGCCTAGAATAAGTCTTAATTCCAGTAACTCAGTCCAGTCCAGGTTGCTCCCCACACTTATGATTGGAAAAGAATGCCAAGATGGTACATTCTCTTGGTAAGATGCTATGGCTGAGCTGTCATTGAGGATACCTGGCACTATTTCCAGCATAGACTCTTATACTACAAAAGAAATAGAAGTATATTCATATAATTCACCCTGAGTTTCAGGCTCCATTTGGATTAAAAACTAAATATGCACATCCTTTGGAAACCCCAGTTCTTGGAACTGGATTTTTCATTTCAATCATGCTTTTGTGTGATCACGTAATTCTTCTTTGCCACGGCTGACTGTACATTTGATTGAAACTATTGATGTCCATAGTAGTTATGATATCCCTCCTAAACCTGTACATCTCATCCTTTCTGTGCTGATTTTCACATGAACTTCACTGGAAACTATGCTTCAGCATTTACATGGTGTGACAAAATTTTGGAACAGATTCTTAGTTTAAGGCGTAGTGAAAACGTGAAGAATTTGAGAAAAAAATATCTCATGTAAACCTTTTTAAAAAGATACATTTTCCCTGAATTGAAACTAGTTGATAACATTGCTTTTGGGGAGCAAAAGTAAGCATGGATCTTGATTCCTAAGTGCTAAAAAGAACATTAACAACCTTTCTTTTTCTTTCTGACAGGAAATGTATCTACTTTACTTATAAGTTCTGTATATGTAGCAATAAATACATATCTAGTGAAGTAAAGCTTACATGAGGGAATTTTAAAGGCCGTGTTACTAACCTTACAAGAAGTTTTTTTAAGGAGTGAGCAGTGTTAAGTTGAGCAACTCTACAACCTACCAACTAGCAATCTAGGACAAGTTCATTAACATTTCTGAACCTCAATGTCCTTGCATATAAAATGGGAGATACCATGCTTTTTACCATCTCTCACGTATTTTACGAAGCCCAACTGGATCAGTATGTGTAAAATGAGTAGCAAAATGCCTTGTATCATGATCAACACTCAGTCAGTGGTAGTTCTCTACTCTTTGTCACTATCGTGGGCTAGACCCCTAATAGAGACCACCCTGGCTGGTGCTGAAAAGACAAATCCCCAAGAGAGCTCTCGGAGTACCCACTGCAGCCAGCTCAATGAGCACCACTCTTCTTCGGAGACTCTATAAGCCATTGCCTCTGACCATGATCCATTTGTTGCCTTCCCTTCTTAAATGTCTGTCATGCTGGCCACTTGTGCCATTTAGCTTCTGACCTCCTCTGCCAGGTAGATAAATTTTCCTGAAGCCCACAAGTCCAGGGCAACCCTCACACCTTTATTCTTTGTGATGAGACTCTTGACTAAGTCTCAGCCTGCCTCCCTCTCTTGATTCCTCACCAAAGACACTGCCCACACTGACAATGAATGGCAGGCTCAACCTCTAACGTCGTTGCTTCTCCTTTTGCACAATCTTCCTTCCCCTCTCTCGCCTTACATCCTGCCTCAACTTACTCCTTTCTTCCATTTTCTAAATTCTCTTTTGAAGTTGATGAGGGAGAAAGTAAATTTCAGGAAACAATGGATACCATTGTCTAAGTATTTCCAGAAATGACGGATTAGTAACAAGTCTGCCAAACTGAAAACAATCACGATTCTGGCACTCACTGAAGTTTCTGTAGACACACTAAACAATTTCATTCTTGCATGAGAAAAAGTTCAAAGATATTCTTAGAGAAAAATCTGACCTCAGTGTCAGGCATCCTGTGACCTATCTCCTGAGAAAGTGCTTTATTCTTCATCTGAATGTGGAGTTGGATCAACTTCATTAATGTGCTACACGTGCTGCTCGTTGCATAAGTGAGATCTAAAACATAGACAGTCTCACTTCAGCCAAGAGCTTGGAATGGACTCAGTATCGTGTCGTGGTTAGGAGCCCAGCTCTGGCACCAGCCTACTGAGACCTGAAGAACTAGTTTATTGACCATGGGAAAACTTAATAGAATGTTGCTTTTCTAATATACAAAATGAATTCAATCATGTTTGTTACGTCAAATTTTGAATCCAATTTACATATTACAATTGAGTCCCAGGCTCAGAAAGTTTCTCAAAAGCACTAGCTAGTGTTATTGTTGTTGTTGACATAATTGTTATTAGCTTCTAAGATGATACTTGAGAACTTAATTTTGGACTCGGAGATTTAAAAGAATGTGTATGTAATATGTAATAAAGATAGGTAAAGGAGATTGTTTGAGGTGTTGGTTCTCAAAGTTAATGTATGTCAGAATCTTCTGGAAGGTTTGCTAACACACAGGTAGCTGCCCACTGCTCCTAGAGTTCCTGTCAGTAAGGAGCCTTTAAAAAAATGTGTTTATTTATTTATTTGAAAATCAGAGTTATAGAAAGAGACAGAGAGACAGGGAAAGAGAGAATCTTCCATCCGCAGGTTCACTCCCCAAGTAGCTGCAATGGCTGGGGACCAGAAATAGAGTAGTGTGTCCTACTGGGGCAGTAAGCACTGAGCAAATAATAACAGGAATGCAACTTCAGACTCCATTGAGTAAAACAAGTGTAATTCTCATATCGATTGTGTGAGATAGACTCAATAAATAGTGTTACCCTTACTTTAGAGCTAAGGAAAAAGTATAGAACCAAATAATTTTCAGACTGGCACAACTCTTAGAAATCTGTATTTAAAAAAGGCAAATGAAGTTTAAGAATTTCATCAAAATCAAAGGAGTAATTGTCATCAGAACCAATTAGATTCTTATTTAATTTTTTTCTCACATTGCCTGAAACTGAAAACATGTCTGCTATTTTATAGCACATATGAAATATATATATATATATAACATATCAACTATCTAAGTAAGAAAAAATACAAGGGAGCTAGCAGGCAACATAAATAGTCTTTCTCCTCCACTGGTTTAGGGCACTGTATGATATTCATAATGTAGCTTCATTTCTACTTCTCTTAATGGCCTAGATGTTAGTCATTATTCTTTTATTATATTTCTTATTGAGTGTTTTTTTTTCTAAGCTTTGGGCTACATTATCAAAAGGGTACTTTACCCTGTGTGGTGAAGTTTTAATGTAAGTCATTTATTTTTAACATTGGAAAATTTATTTAAAACAGTCCACAATTTCTGAAAATAAATCACTTTAAATGTCCATAAAATATAATTTTAATTCTTTGGTAAAACACTTCTCAATCACATTCTCATTGACCTTGTCAGAGTTTTTCTTCCCTGTTCCAACAAAAAGGAAACCAAAACATTCATAGAAAGTAAGAAATATCTAATTATTGCAGCACATTAAAAGAGAATGATGAGAAGCCTAAATATATGTAAGGCCATGAACTTTTAATGTATTTATTTATTTTTAAAGATTTTATTTATTTAAGAGTCAGAGTGACAGAGGGAGAGATAGAGAGATAGATCTTCATCCCCTAGTTCACTCCCCAGATGGCCGCAAAGATTTGGGCCAGGCCTGGCTGAAGCCAGAGCTAGGAACTTCTTCCAGGTCTCCCACATGGGTGGCAGGAGCCCGAGCACTTGGGCTATCTTTCGCTGCTTTCCCAGGCCATTAGCAGGGAATTAGATCAGAAGTGGAGCAACTGGGATACGAACCTGTGTCCATTTGGAATGACAGTGTTGCAGGCTGTGGCTTTTACCTGCTATGCCACCAAACAGGCCCCAAGAATTAAACTCCTAAATTCTGTCAGGCAGATAGACTACATGACTTTATTCTAGCTATGGAAAAGAGGTATCAACCTCAGGTAACTAATTCTGAATCTGGTGACACTGGATCTTACATAATGCAGGTGGGTAAGATCAGGTGTAAACGGTGATACCACATATCACTTACCATGACCATATGATCACAGTTTCAAAGGCACCAGAACTTGGTGAATTTTTAAAAAAAAATAGATAAAGTAGCATTTCTAGAGCTGAAAGAGAAGGTGGAAATTTATCTACTCTTACTTTTCATTACATAGATGACGAAACCAAGGCCCTGAAAAGAAATGACCTGCCCATGATCACAATGACAACTCCAAGTTTCCCGATTGTCGCTCCCCCTCTTCGTGGAGGAACGACACTAAGCCCTGCCTAGGCTTCATATCCGAGTCACGGCACCATTATGTCGCTCCCCCTCTTCGTGGAGGAACGACACAGGACCCTGCGCTGTTCTTTCGTCTGCTCGGCCCTTCCCGGGTTTGCTGCTGGTTCTTCCCGGGTTGGCTACCGTCCCTTCCACCTCCGTGGAAGGGCAGTTCCCCCTGCCACTTTCCCCACTTCCGCGGGGGAGCGGCACACCGCCGGCCGGCTCTCTCGGGGGCTGCACAGGTGTTCCTTCAGATAGATGTTCCTGGTGCATGTTGTCTCTCTCCTCCTTTATAGTCCTGTTCCACCAATCCCAACTCTGCTACCCACACGCCGAGTACGCTGCTCTCCTCCAATCAGGAGCAGGATCAGCTCCTGCAGGTCATCACTCAAGTTGGCGAGAGGCAGCTGCATAGAAGCTGTTTACTCCTCTCCCAGTGCCATATTGTGGGAGAGCAGATGCATAGAATAAGTCTTAATTCCAGTAACTTAGTCTAGTCCGAGTTGCTCCCCACACCCGATTACCTGTCTGATGCTTTTCTCTGAACTGTGGCCCTGGCTTAGTATTTCATGTGTTTTATTCCATTCCCTCCATTCCACCCCATGGATGCTCCTTTAGCCCAGGAAAGGGTGGGAATTTTTGTACACAGTGTCAAAGGAGTGATGAAATTGCAAAGTCAGAAAAGTCTATTCCTTGCTTTGGTGTTTCTTAAACGTAGATCCTATAACATAAAAATGCAATGTATATGAGCAGAATTGACATTTTGGGTTGATTGTTTGCTACAGCCCTTGTCTCCACTATTGAGGGACAGTGTATTTTTTCTTCTTATTATTTGTTGAATTCTTTGCTTAGTGGGGAGTTAAGCTTACGATTATAAAATACACTGAAAAATGTAATTGTAAAATTTCAAAGAAAAAATAAGACGGGAAGGTGGAGGGGGAGTGGGAGCATGGGCAGGAGAGAGAGCAGAGATAGATGTATCCCTAGGCTCCTAAACCTGCATATACGAAATACGTGAAATTTGTTCACCTTATGTAGATTTTAAAAATTGAAAACTCTGCCATCGGATCAGCGCGGTGCGCCGGCCGCAGCGCGCCGGCCGCGGCGGCCATTGGAGGGTGAACCAACGGCAAAAGGAAGACCTTTCTCTCTGTCTCTCTCTCTCACTGTCCACTCTGCCTGTCAAAAAAAAAAAAAAAAAAAAATTGAAAACTCTGGAACAATGCATAATGATACAGGAGCAATTCGTCCTGCGCCTAGCTGGATGAAGCTTGTCTGGGATGAAGAAGGAGAAATTCAAAAGGCAGATGCAGAGTTCAGCCATTGTTGCTTTCTAGGAAGGGAGCTTGGGATCTGCTTTTAGCCAACACCTAAGGATTTGCACCAGAGAACACAGATGCAGTTAGAAGGTGCGCGAGCAAGGTGGATCTGAGCGCTCAGCCCTTGTGGAAGGTTTGAGTCTCCTGCATGTTCAGCCCTTCCTGGCAGGGAGAAGCAGCGGAGCTGCACAGGGAGGCGGCAGAAGGCCTCATCAGTTATTCATCCTACTCCTCTGCACCGGAACAATGAAACGAGCCTGTGGCCTCCAGGAGGTGGACACAGCACAATATCAGAGGGGCCCGAAGTCTGAGGTTGAGGCTGAGGAGGGCTACGGCAGTGACCGGCAAGGGTGTGCTATTGTGGGTGTCATCCCGCCCTCCAGGCCTTGCCCAGGCCTCCACATTGTGTAAATCAGCCCAGAGTTAGACCCAGTCCTGAGGAAAGGGAAGAGTAGGTGAAAGAGTGGGGGCAGAGACCACGCTGGATTAGCTGAGGTCACATTTCTAACCATTTGGCCAAATGAGGATGAAAATAAATTTTAAGTACAGTTATAACAAAATAGAGAATATTTTGTATAAAAGAGTTTGTGGGTAAGGTTTTTTTTCCCTCTTTCTTTTTTGTCTGCTACAAATATTACTGCTTATTTGGCATGAATGTCATTTTCCCAATTGGCAAAACAGTTGCTTTTCTGAAATGAAGTTAAAAAATAACAACTTAGTCCAATTAGTTGCCTTGTAAAATGGCCTTAAATAACATTTTAGGAAACATGGAAACTCCTCTTTTAAATGAAAACCTGCGAAGAACAATTTATGTCCCTTAAACATTTTAATGTAAAACTTGTGTTGGTGTTACAATTTGGATTTGAACACCAACTCAGCCCCCATACATTCCCCTCTCACTTCCTGTGTTAAGAAGTTTCCAGAAACTCTATTACAATAGAAGGCCTCCAGAGAAGACCTCCCAACTTCCTCTGGGACACACTCCCAGTTCCCTGTCAGCAGAGTACATTATTGTTTCCTTATTGAAATCCAAATTGCACTTCTTACTTTTTAGTCTCCCTGTGATTTGCACATTTCAGATGTGCCTATGTTTATTCCTGAAGTGCATGCAATTAACTCTCAACTAACATTGAGGCACCCCCTTGAGACTTACTATTTGTAGCTTCTCTTCTTTGGACAATGTTCTGTGGTTCTAGCTCCTTCCTAAGTGTGGGGAATGCCAGGAAGCACTATGCCTTGGTGGTTAAACATAGGATTTGGACTTTCTCTTGGCTCTGTCACCTATAGGCTTTGGGTCTTGACACAAATCACTTAACTTCCATATGCCTCAATTTTCTCATTTATAAAATGAAGATAATGATAGTTACAGCCTCATAAAGTTGGGAGGATTAGAAGTAATCCATGGACTTAGTATAGTTTTCAGCAAGTGGTTAATGTTCAAGAAATGTCTACTATTACCATTGTTACCTGGTAAAAAGATTTTGCTACATCATCCCTCATTTTATAATATTATTCCCCCCATTTTGCTATTATTCCTTAAATGTTCATTGAATATATTCTGAATTGAGCATTTGCCAAATGCTTTCAATTTTCAGTTCAGTAAGTTTTCATTAAACTCTCTACATTAAGTCTCATGTAGCAGACACCACCAGCAGGGCAGTGAGACCACACAATGAATAGCACACAGTCTCTGCTCTGCTCTTCATCTTGCTGTGGAGAACTTTACAAGCCTGGTCTAACAGTGGTACTGAAGGGAAGTTACACTTCTCCATCATGACAGCTTAAAGAAGAAGGCAGAGAGAGTAGGGTGAAAGGATGGAGTGCTAAATAGGAACCTTGCTATGCATGGTTTTATATTACAAGGGGCCTGAACTTGAACCTGTTGGCTTTGTGGAAAGACTGTATACAACGAGATATCATGATTTCACTTTTTTAAAAAATAAATTGTTGATCTCAGTGTGGAGGAGAGTCTGAAGGTTAAGAATCAAATAGGGGCTGGCATTGTGATACAGCAGGTCAAGCCACAACTTGCAATGCAGCATCTCATATGGGCACTGGTTAGTGTCCTGGCTGCTCTACTTCCAGTCATCTATATGTTGATGGCATGGGAAAAGCTGTGGAAAAATAGCCCAAGTGCTTGGTCCCCTGCCACCCACATGGGAGACCTGGATGAAACCCCCAGTTCCTGGCTTTGGCCTGGCCCAGCCCTTGCCATTGCAGCCATCCTGTGTCTTTCTTTCTTTCTTTCTTTCTTTCTTTCTTTCTTTCTTTCTTTCTTTCTTTCTTTCTTTCTTTCTTTCTTTCTTTCTTTTCCTTCCTTCCTTCCTTCCTTCCTTCCTTCCTTCCTTCCTTCCTTCCTTCCTTCCTTCCTTCCTTCCTTCCTTTTATTTGACAGGTAGAGTTATAGACAGTGAGAGAGAGAGAGAGACAGAGAGAAAGGTCTTCCTTCTGTTGGTTTGCTCCCCAAATGGCTGCTATGGCTGGCGCTGCGCCAATCCGAAGCCAGGAGCCAGGTGCTTCTTCCTGGTCTCCCATGCGGGTGCAGGTGCCCAATCACCTGGGCCATCCTCCACTGCCCTCCCAGGCCACAGCAGAGAGCTGGACTGGAAGAGGAGCAACAGGGACTAGAACCCAGAGCCCATATGGGATGCTGGCGCTGCAGGCAGAGGATTAATCAAGTGAGCCATGGCACTAGCCCCGTCTCTCCCTCTTTCACTGTAACTCTGACTTTTAGGGAAATAAATAAATCAGAAGAAGGAGAAAGAGAAGGAGAAGAGAAGGAAGGGGATGGAAAGAAAGAAAGAGGAGAAGGAGGACAAAAGAAAAAGGAGAAGGGGGGGAGGAGGTGGAGTATGAGAATGAGGAGGAGGTGGAGGAGGAAAAGGAGAAAGAGAAGAAGGAGAATCAAATAAACAGAAGTAGAGGAATCAGCTCCCCAGGTGAAAGATAAAGTAGGATTGTGTAGAGATGAAACAATAGGATCAATACATACTTTGGATGTAATACTGGTAGGAATTACTGATTGGAGGTGGGGTGGGAGATTGTGAAGGGTAGGAGATAGAGGATGACACCCACATTTGGGAGTAGGGGCTGATGGGTTAGTGGCTTGCTGACTTGGGATGGTGTTGCATCCTGATACTCATCTTAAGTTGAAACTGTACTGGAAAATGCATGTAACACGCCTGGCCTACCAAACGTCATAGCTCAGCACACAGTACAATATTGAGGATTGCTTTTCTTCCCTCGTGGTCATGCAGCATGGCTGCCTGGGAGCTGCACCTGCTGCTCCTACCCAGCATCATGAAAGTATGAAGATCACCAGCCTGAGGAACGGAGCAAAATTCAAAACTCAAAACCTGCTTTCTACCACATACATCTAACTTTCACACCATTGTAAAGCTGGACAGTCATCAAGTTGAACCACTTTAAGTCTGTATTGGTATTTTATTGCTGTCATAAGTATTTTGTTGTCATAGTATTTTATTGCTGTCATAAGTACCACAAATTTAGCAGCTCAAAACAACACCTGTTTATTTTCTCATAGTTTGTTTCATCTTACAGCTTGTTCTATCGGGGTCTCCACTTACAGTCTCACAAGCTCTTTCAGGTTATGGGTTAAATTCCGTCCCTGAGGTTTTAGCACTGAGGTCCCCATTTTCTTGCTTGCTGTCATCCTGGGGTGTATCTTTGTTCCTGGAGGCATCACACATCCTTCTCGACTTTCCACGTGGACCCTTTCTTGCGATAGACCGTGAAGCGCCTCTCATCCTTGGAATCACTCTAACTTCCTTTTCTGTTGTATCTCCCTGCAGCATCTCTTCAACTTTCTACTTCTGCATTCAGAAAAGAACATTCTGCATTTTTTTAAAAAATATATGTATTCATTTGCAAGATAGAGAAATACAGAGAGGGAGGAGGGAGGGAGAGAGACAGAGACAGAGAGAGAGAGACAGAGACAGAGAGAGATTCTGTTTTTATACTTTCCAAATTGTCACAAGAATGATGTCTGGACCAGTCCTACACAAGGAGCCCAGAACTCCATCCTGATCTCCCACAGGGAGTGAGGGTGGGAAGGAGACAGGGGATCAATTACTTGGGTCATCTTCTACTACCTTCTCCAGCACATTAGCAGGAAGCTGGACCAGAAATGGAGCAGCCAGGACTTGAACCAGCGCTCCAGTATGGGATGCCTGTATCACAAGTGGCAGCTTAAGCCCCTGCACCACAATGCTGACCCCTATTTTCTGTTTTTAATGATGCAAATGATAGATTGGGCCTACCTGAGTAATCCAAGGTACTCTCCCCTCCTCAAGATAAAGAGGGCCGTTTGCCTGTGTGGATTGAAAAACCCGCAGTTTGAAAATACGCAGAAACAAAATTACATCTGTGCTGAACACGTACAGACTTTTTTCTTGTCATTATTCCTTAACAGTATTTATATGGTGTTTACATTCTATTAGGTATTATAAGTGATCTAGAGATGATTTAAAGTACACAGTAGGGAGGCCAGCGCTGTGGTGTAGTAGGCTAAGCCTCTACCTGCAGCACCGGCATTCCATATAGACACAGGTTTGAGTTCCAGCTGCTCCATTTCTGATCCAGCTCCCTGCTTGATGGCCCTGGAAAGCAGTGGAAGATGGTCCAAGTGCTTGGGCCCCTGGACCCATGTGAGAGACCCAGAGGAAGCTCCTGGCTCCTGGTTTCAGATAGGCCCAGCTCTAGCCATTGCAGCCATTTCAGGAGTGAACCAGCAGATGGAAGACCCCTCTCTCTATGTCTCCCTCTCTCTGTAACTTCTGTAACTCCACCTCTCAAATAAATAAATAAACCTTTAATTAAAAAAGTACACAGTAGGATGTGTGTAGGCTATATGCAAATATGTGTAGAAGAGACTTGAGCATCCATGTAATTTTTTAATCTGTAGGGTTCCTGGAAATAATCCCTGGTGCATTCTGGGGAACATCTGAACTTAGCTTTGATCACATCTGTAAAGGCACTTTTGCCATGTAATGTATGACGTCCCAGGTTTCAGGATTAGGGTATAGACGTATTCAGGGAAGCCTTCTGCCTACCTTGGGCTCTGAAAAGCGGCTGAAATCGCTTACTCTGACCAACCTGCTCAGTCCACAGATTGCTCTTGCTAAGCAGGACCGGCTGGTTGGTGGCAGAAACTGGTGAGAATCCTGATTTCTGGACCAGACGCTTCTTGCCCCAGTATTCTTGCAGCTCTGGACTCGAGCTCCTTTGACACCACCCAGTCGCTCTCTATCAAAGCACCTAGTTTATAGCTTTCATCGAATCCACGAGATCCTGAAACAAAATTCTTCATTTCTTTATCTGTCATCTTATAAATATTTGAGTTTTCGGTTAAGCTTGAAATTCTCAATTAAGTTTAAAATAGAGATTTTTATCTGGTTGGTTCACCACCGAATCTCCTGCAGTGCAAATAGTGTTTGCTCCACTGTAATAAGTACTTGTTGAATGAACGATGATGAAATTTAGCCTGGATATGAGGCCTTAAGAAAAACAAGCACCATCCAACTCTCATATCTTTTCAATCTTTATGTTCAAAGCATGTTCAGTCACCCCTTGATGCTTTTGGCAAACCCTCCTGATTCAAATATGCATTTCAGCATATTCATCTTCTCCGATGATTATGTATAAATCAGTAGAGATTGACTCTGCTTGAATTTTCCCTCGATGATGTATTAAACTGTGCATGCAAAGCAGGCCATTTTAATTTTTCTACACTAACATATCTTCTATGAGTGGTCCTGTTAAAGTGAATCAGTGATATTAAGGCATAATTTTGTGTTATATTTAACATATTAATGAGTGTTCCCAGGGCCAGCTGGCTATTTACATATATCTATATTTTCTGCAGTATTTTGTTATAAATTTTGACTCTCCTTAAACTCTACTTGTCATATGGGGTTGGAAATAACTCAAGAGATCATTATGTCCTCACTTAAACCGAAGTTGTGTGAAGAATGGCCATAAAGTCAACAGACTAATTTTTTTTTTTTTTTTTTTGAC
The DNA here is from genome assembly GCF_051225735.1 of Oryctolagus cuniculus. Lineage (NCBI taxonomy): Eukaryota > Metazoa > Chordata > Mammalia > Lagomorpha > Leporidae > Oryctolagus > Oryctolagus cuniculus. Next base: position 39,192,851 of record NC_142875.1, read on the forward strand.
AGGCAGAGTGGACAGTGAGAGAGAGAGAGAGAAAGGTCTTCCTTTGCCGTTGGTTCACCTTCCAATGGCCGCCGCGGCCCCCGCGCTGTGGCCAGCGCACCGCGCTGATCCGAAGGCAGGAGCCAGGTGCTTCTCCTGGTTTCCCATGCGGGTGCAGGGCCCAAGGACTTGGGCCATCCTCCCTGCACTCCCTGGCCACAGCAGAGAGCTGGCCTGGAAGAGGGGCAACCGGGACAGAATCCGGTGCCCCGACCGGGACTAGAACCCGGTGTGCCGGCTCCGCAAGGCAGAGGATTAGCCTAGTGAGCCGCGGCACCAGCCACTAATTATTTCTTAAGTATGCTCCAAGAAAATAAGACTCTTTGATTGAAAACCCCAAGTTTCACAATGAATAAGCAAGTGTGTTCTTTCTTTCTAAGGCTTGCTTCTTTCTCCCATTACTATTTAAATTGCATTGACTTAATTGTTCTCTCATATTTATTTCAGTGAACAGAGAACAACATCAAAAATAACTTATATCTTTCATTCTTCTTCAGCTTCCATTGTTGGTGATAGCTATAAAGTTTGGTATTATCCTGACACTTTTTTCCTCCAACCATTAACTATACCTTCTTCCAAGTTCCATCTCACTTATGGAAATTCAACGTGAATGTAATATTTTACTGGAGTTCTGATGAATGGAATGTGTAGGCAGTGGGTGCCGTCTCTCCCCTGTATGCCACATTTTTTGAGGAATACGAGCATTTCTTTTCTGATATCCTACTCTCAAAATTCACTGTGACTTAAGAATGAAGGGTGCTACCTTAGTTTGCAAGTTCTGTGTGCTTTTTCTTAGGAATTCATTTGCAATGAACTCCAGAAGCATTAAAACAATCATCACAGTTGATTTCTCAATATCTCCTTAATTGTCTGAACTCTATGATTTGTCTTTTCCTCATATATGGGGCAGGCACTTTGGTGTGGCAATTAAAATGTAGGTTGGGATGCCTGTTCTCCTTATCAGAGTACCTGAGTATGAGTCCCACCTTTGCATGCTGTCCAAGTTCCTGCTATTTCACACACTGGGAGGCAGCAGACGTGTGGCTCAAATATTTGAATCTCTGCCACCCTCATGGCAGATTGAATTAGTGGCTCCTGGATTCAGCCTGGGCCAGCCCTGGATATATATATATATATATATATATATATATATTTTTTTTTTTTTTGACAGGCAGAGTTAGACAGTGAGAGAGAGAGAGTGTTATAGACAATGAGAGAGAGACAGAGAGAAAGGTCTTCCTTTTCTGTTGGTTCACCCCCCCAAATGGCCACTATGGCCCGCACTGTGCCGATCCGAAGCCAAGAGCCAGATGCTTCCTTCTGGTCTCCCATGTGAGTGCAGGGCCCAAGGACTTGAGCCATCCTCCACTGCCTTCCTGGGCCACAGCAGAGAGCTGGAGTGGAAGAGGAGCAACCGGGGCAGAATCTGGCACCCCGACCAGGACTAGAACCCGGGGTACTGGTGCCACAGGCAGAGGATTAGCCAAGTGAGCCACGGCGTGGGCCCAGCCCTGGATATTTCAAGAATTTGGGGAACAAATCAGTGGCTGCCCCTCTCTCTCTCTCTCTTTCTCTTTCTCTCTCTCTCTCTTTCCCCTCCACTGCACTTTCTTCTCTGCCTTTCAAATAAATAAAATAAAATAAAGCCATAAAAATTTGACATTTGTTCTCACTTACAGGCCAAATTTTAAATCTTGAATTTTTAAACATAGGTGTCCAGCCTTTGGCATTCAATACAATTCCAGTTTCCTTCTAGTGCTCAGGTACTGAGACCCTGAGATTCATTTTATTGCAGAAGCATGCACAGGTCAGATAGTGCAGGATCTCATTAGTGAGGAACTCATAGGATTTAGCAAGCATGGGTGTTAACACTGGAGTTTGCTCTTGGTCATCCGTGGAAACTCCATGATCTTCATGTTCCATTGCTCCAAGGGATGCTTCGCAAGAAGAGCTTATTTGTATTGTTGTATTTGTTATTTGAAGCACACACACACACACACACACACACACACAGAGCTTCCATCCACTGTTTCACTCCCCAAATGCCTAATGCAGCAGAGACACCAAACCTGGAAGCCGAGAGCTGGATCCTCATCTTTCACGTGGGTGACAAGAACCCAAACACTTGAGCCGTCATCACATCAGTGCTTACCAGTGTTCATATTAGCAGGAAGCTGAGATCAAGAACTGGAGCTGGTGACTGAAGCCCGGAACCCAGATGTGTGATGTAGGCATCCTAACCCATGCCTTACCCACTAGGTCAAATGTCCACCTCTACATGCAGAGTTTAGGTACGATTTCTCAAGATTAGCTCCTTTGAAAAACAATTTCCAGCTTCTCTGATGCTAAGCTTCCTGGACACGGTTCTTTATCCTTCTTTTAACTCCAAACCTCCATCTTACACTTTCTTGTTCCATAGTGGGGCCTTGCTGCTATGTGCGTTTAGAGACAGCACTGAGAAGCCAGCAAAACCAGGCTGGTCATTAGGGAACTATGCAAGTAGTTCACTAATCGGTTTTATTCTTGCCTGGCTTAGGAGTAATGTGCAGAGGAAAAGGAAGATGGGTGAAACCACACACACACCTATGACCTTGAGATCCTATCACCGTTTTAGCTCTTCCTGCTCTCCAAAATTCCTTAAGTATAGATTGTGATCACAATACAAACAGATATAACTTGTGATTTATATTTGCTGTCCATATGTGACCGATGCATACTTTACTAGATTTCCCAATTTTTAAAAATTGTGAGCTTTTTGTGATTTCTTTACCCCTTGTATTTATCCTTTAAGTGACAAGATGTCCTGGCTATCATTATATAAAAACAGGGCATTTTTTGACCCCAAATAATAAGGAAATCTACAGAACAAAAAATGTGTTGCCTTTACTAGGTAAATGCTCCGTATGTGTGTTTGTGTTTCAAATAATAAATACATAAATAAAATAAGCCCTTCTTGTGAAGCATTGTTTGGAGCAATGGAACATTTATAGGTTATCCATATTCCATGTCAGTTAGAAATTCCTGATTCAAAAGATGGTCAAAGGAGTACATTAGTGTTTTTCCTAAATTCTTACATTTCTCCTTCTGATAAGTCAGTGAAACTTTTCCTACATTTTGTAGATTGTTGAAAAGTTACTGTTGGAAATTTTACTTTGTTTTCAATATTTACAGCTCATCACAACTCATGCCAAGGCTGACTTTTCTTTTCTGCATCGTTAGGGCTGCGGGCCCAGATTTGGAGTGGTGTTTATTATGAAAAATATCCCATGGGGAACTTTAATATATGATTTCTTTATAAATAATATCATCTCCTTCAAAACCAGGTTCTTTTGTACTGGATAGATAAAATATAGTCAAGAAAAGAAATGTGCATTCTTTTTGTACTCGCAATGGGCCAGTTCCTTAGTGCACAATAAATTATAATCCCTCCCCTCCCCCAGAATACATGTAAGGAGGCAAGATGAACAAATACATTATAGGTACAGAAAAGCATCTTAAAAACCACTTGAAACACAATTTAGCCTATTGTCAATTATACATCACTGTTTCTCCTTGTCATACCTAATGCATTTCTTATACTGTTGTGCCTTTTCAGAGGTTCTAGGGAAAATTAAATTAGAAAAACACGTTGACAGCTAGAGAATTGGTAAAATAGCAATATATTTTAAGAAATTGGAACAATAGACTTTTTTGTAATAAATTCATACTCTTGGAATGTTTTCAAATATTTTAAAATGTAACATACCTGCATTATTATTAGAAAAAATAATAATATACCTGTACAGTTACAGGGATCACTTTTCAAGGAGGAGAATATTTGTTGGTATATATTATATAAAATAGGGAAGTACTTATTTTAATTAATTGCCTGAAAATAAACAACCAAAAGAGAGAACCCTCATCTTGAGCTTTCTTGTACAATCTGAAAAGTTAGACTGGAAAATGAGCTGCTTTAGAGGTGGAGAGGCTTGGAGAGAGAAAAACACTTGGGCTAGCTTTCAGCAAATAGGAGTTTTCTGGGTTATACCAACATCTTCTGGTAATTGCTGACAGCCACGAATGGTCAGGAGAGGGAGGAGTGAGACTAATATAGAAACTAACACCTGGTCCACAGAGCCTTGTGGTCTTTAGCACCTGGTCTGTAAGCGTTCCCATTCAAATCTCAACTTATTCCTGTACCTCCAAAGACAGTTAACAAGCCTTCCATCCCAAGATTCGTAAAGTCAGAAACCAACCAGACACATTCCAAATAGGCGACAGAATTCTGGATGGATAGAAAGACAAGGAGATTGTGACGCGTCAACACACCCTTGATTGCTGGTGTCCTTCCGACGTGAATGCGGCGGTTCCTGGGTGGCTTTTCCCTGGGGGACATGCTGGGGTTAAGCCTCACCACTCCAAGTCGGGACTGCATCTCTTGTAAAGGCTAAAATCATTCTGCCTGTTAATCACTAGGGAGCGATGGCTCTCCAGATAAGACACCTGGTCCAAGGAAGCGAACCTTGTTAATCAGAGAGGTCAGGTTTGGGGGGATTTAGGAATCTATGTCTGTATTCCGAGGAAATCCCCTACCTTTAATTACTGTGGCTCCTTGCATCCAAGGGGGGAAATCAACAATGATCTTCTTGGGTTTCAGACTCTCAGGAGATTTTGTTGCTTTAATTACACCTTTGTGCATTCTAACAGCAGGCCATGAATGTCTCAACAATACACTGAAATGTTGCTCTTCTCTCTCTCATGTGTGTGTGCATGTGTGTGTAAAAACTAGCCCTTCACCCGTTGTAGCATTTTCTGATTTACCTTAATTCCTCACTCATTCCTTTGCCATTGTCACTTATATCCCATAATAAGCACCCAGTGTGTTATCAGCCAAGATAAAAATGTGACATTTTCCAAGAATTTGGCTTCAGAGATCTTTCTTATCTTTTTCTTGTGAACTTTCAGAATCTTATTACGCAGAACACACGTCCTTGAACAACGAAAATAATTCCAGATCACTCTGTACCTGGCTATCTTTGTGCTAAAGGTGTATCCTGGATTCTGTCTCTCCCCTTGTGTTCCACATCAGTAGTGCATAGCAACTAGGTGAAATGCAAAGGCAAATGTTCTAAGATGGGAGGTAATACAGCTTATCATTGTTTGAAATATAGACACAAGCAATGTGCAATCCAGTTGCAGAAGGATCTGAAGAACAAAAGGAAAGGAACCAGCTCAGATCTTTGTCTAAAGCAACTACTATGATTTGGTTAGGATATAGCTCCTGAACTCATGCAGATGGCTAAAATCCAAACTCATGAAGTTGATGGTACTGAGTGTGGAAAATGTATCCAAATATGGTACCGCAGAGATGAGCCTAGTCAGAGATCTTTGAGACATTGACGCTGCACCCTCAGAAGATAGTCCTCTTGAGAGGCTTGGTTATAAAAGCTGAGTTGAGCCACTCAACCCTCCATATGATTCTTCCTCTACACATGCTTTGCCATTGCCATCCTACAGCCTTATGACATGGCTGAAACAGTGGGATCCTTCTGATCTTAGACTGTGAACCTCCAAAACTCTGAGCCAAAGTAAACCTCCTTAGTTTGCAAGTAGCTTTTCTTGGGTATTTTGTTGCAGTGATGGAAAGTGGAGTAATAAAATAACAAAGTAGCAGAGCCCCTTTGATTACAATGGAATCCCATTTCAGTACTGCCCCAGAGTGTGGAAGGATGTTGACCACCATGTCAATGAAACTGGACGCTATGAAGGAGAAGACTCAGCAAGATGTCCTTTTCTTTTTCCCTGGGATCTCATGTGCAAGAGTAATGCAGCATACCTCTCAGCTCAGATAGATATTCCATGTAACAAGTTATAGTAGCTAAAGTCTGTCACTCTCTGCGTTTATTTCTCTTGGCTCCATTCATTAGCCAATGTTGTTTGTCAACCATGCTTGACTACCAGGATTAAATGCCAGATGAAATGCTGTATAAGCATCCAGACACATAGGCTGCATGGCCTAATGCATCTCATTCTCGAAGAGTCTGAGCTGAAATTATCTTATGGCTTACCTTGTGTCTTAGCCCTCCCCAAAAAGGTGTGTTAGAGTCCTAACACCCAGTGCCTAAGAATGTGACCTGATTTAAATAGGGCCTTTACAGAGGTAACCAGGTAAAAATGAGACCCTTAGAATGGGCTGTAATTGAACACAACCTTATAAAAAGGGAAGAATTGCACACAGAAGCAGATATGCACAGAGGGAAAACAATATGAAGAGTCACAGGGAGAAGTGGGCCCCAGATCAAACCAACCCTTCACAGCTTGATTGGAGCTTCCAGACTTAGAATTGTGAGATAATAAATTTCAACCACCTAGTTTGTGCTAGCTTGTTGGAGCATAAGTTAACATACATTCCGTAAGCCTTATAGACAAGTGGGTCCCCAACTGAGGAGAAATTTTGATCCTAAGAACCGTCTACTTTGTAGAAATGGGCAGCAACTCCTTGATCCCCATAGTAAGAAAGATTCATACCAAATGTTACACCATAGCCATATTCCTTCTCTGTCAGTGAGGTGAATTTGTGTAAAGAGCACTTGTAAATTGTCTAAGATGGGATAATAGGTTCCTTATTTGTCTTATCTAGCAAGGCATCCTGCAAGTCTAGACCCGAGGTCCCAAAGAAAGACCCTCAAAATTAAATCTCAAGTTCTATTTCAGGTAATTCTCTAAAAACCAAAAAAGCAAAAATGGTTGCAAAACAGGTATGTGAAATGTTTTTCTTGTTGATTTAATTCTATTAAGTGGTGTGGTTCAAAATTCTAATTTCCACAATAAAATTGAAATGGAAAGGGACCAGTGATGTGGCATGGCAGATTAAGCACTGCTTTTGACACAGGCATTCTATATTAGTGTGAGGTTGGGGTTCTGTTTTTTTCACTCCTGATCCAGCTACCTCTTAATGTGCTTGGGAAGGCAACAGATGATGGCCTAAGTACTTGGGCCCCTGCCACCCATGGAGGTAACCAGGAAGAGGGTGCTAGCTCCTGGCTTTAGCCCAGTCTCGGCTGTTGTGGTCATTTGGGGAATGAATCAGAAGGTGAAAGCCTCTATCTCTTTCTCTGTCTCCTTCTCTCCCTCTCACTCTGTCAGTTTGTCTTTCTTTTTTAAAAAAAAAAAAACAAAGATTTATTTATTTATTTGAAAGAGTCACACAAAGAGAGAGGGAGAGAGAGAGAGAGAGATCCTCCACCTGCTGGTTCACTTTCCAGATGCACAATGGACAATGCTGGGCCAGGCCAAAGCCAGGAGCCAGGAACTTCCTCCAGGTCTCCCATGTTAGTGAAAGGGCCCATACATTTGGGCTAACTTCCACTACTTTTTCCCAGGCCGTTAGCAGAGAGCTCAGTCAGAAGTGTATCAGCTGGGACATGAACCAGTGGCCATATGGGACACCTGCGATGCCGGCTTTACCCCCTGCACCACAACACCAGCCCCGTCACTCTGCTTTTTGAAACACTAAATATTTTCTAAACTTTAAATAAAGAAAATAGGAAATAAGCAATGTTGAATAAAAATGAAATGGGGGAAAAAAAGCTTCGACAATTTCATTCTCAGTTTTAGCAACATGTGCAGTTCCGTGGCTTTGAAGACATCACTCTGGAAAATAGAAAGAAAACTTGACTTGCTTTTATTTCAAAACTGAAATACTCACCGGCATTGTTAGATAGTTAACTCAATCCTCCATTTAGTTTCATGTGTATAAGGACAGCTTTTACCTAGGCAGGCATCAGCACAGTAGGCAATGTTTTCCTAAGGAAAGCAAACCTCAAAGGCCACACAATCGTGAATGAGCATCATTGCCAAGGGGTGAAAATCCCTCCTGGGTAGCACTGGGTGGGCAGCTGTATCGCTGTGCAGACGTCAGAATGGAGACCGACAGTGAGCATCTTGTAAGATCCTCACGTGAGGGAAGGATCCTTTCCAACACCTCTGTGAAGGGAAACATTGACCATTCTACTTGCACGGGCCTGTGGCGGACACAACAGAGTTCTATTCCTCTTGAAAGCTGAAATGCAGCCTTCTGTGTTGGAGACCTTTCCATACATCACTGGGTAACCAGCAGAAACTCGGCTTCCTCATGGAAACTTCTCCTCAGGTTACAAAGTACAAGAAAACAAGAGGGAGGGAGCCTGGGGGGGAAGTTCCACTCGAGAGTCCGTTCGCTTGTGCAATTTCAACAACAGTGACATTGATCAGATTGACTCCTATGGGAAAGTTACAGGACATGGAATTATTGCCCAGTGGTATAGGCTGACTTCCACATCTCTATTTTGGGAATAAATACTCTTTAAGAAATCCTTGAGGTGAATGATTAACACACACAGAGAGAGTCAAACAAGAAGCCAGAATCCTGGCAGAGCTGGGCAGGAGAGCTGTGGCCGTTCCCTTCTTTCAGCTCAGAGGAAGGAGGGCAGAAATCCCTTTTGAGTTCCACCAGGCACCATTTTCCCACGAAACTCCAGAGTGAGGCAATTCTGATTGTCCTGGGCTTTTTCCTTAAATCCAAAGAAGCAATAGTGCTAGACTCTTTGTCCAGATTTTCCTGTGATTTTTTTTAAAGAGTAATTTTTCATTCCAGAGAATAGAGCATTTTCTAGCATACTTAACAAACATGGGAACAAGAAGGGTATCAAAGTCCAGAAAGACGACCTTTTATGTAATTTTACTGTGTGAGCTTTTCCAAGAAATATTTTCTTTAAGAAATTTCCTTCTGAGAAAGAGTGTAAGTGGAGAAGCCATGAGAAAAAGAGTAAGCTGAGCCTAGAGAAAAGTATGGTTAAACACACTGATGCCTATTTACAAGCAATATGGAAATTCAATTAGACTGTTCAGAGGACCTTCTGTAGACTTCGTGTAGAGCCATGGTCATTTGCATTGTTCCAGGAACATGTAAGAGGCCTGTGCCTTATACAGAAGTGTTTGGAGACAGACAGCAGAATTCTGAAGTCACTTCTTTACTCTGAGTGTGTTGTCTTGGGTAGGTATCGAATCCCTTGGGGCATCAGCTTCTTCACCTGCAAAATGGGGACAACAAAACTGTTGTTATTGAGAATAGTAGGTGAGATGCTGTCTGTAAATGACTTTCAATATTGCCTATACGTAGGAGCGGATACATGAATATTAGCTACTATTGCTATGCAAAGATACAGGGAAAAAAATCTATTGAGAATGCTGTTGACTGCCTGGTAGAAATACAAAATATAATTAACCTTGCAAGAATATATAAATGTGTGTGGAGGGGAGTTGATATTTCATGATACATTTAGGATTCAGCAAACCTGGACACATCTGCAGGATAAGAGAAATGAGTCCTTTTAGGTAGAGTGTAGGACCAAGGAGAATCCTCCATAAAGACTCATCCTAGATAGGAGAGGATGACTTGAGGCCATGGGACTGATGCTGGAGAAGGAGTGGTGGTTATGAGAAGGGCACCATGCCCACCACTCTGATATTTGGCTTACCTCCTGAAGAGCCTTTGGCCAAAGCATGATGTGACACTAAAAATGACAGGAGGAAGAACTGAAGGAACTCCCTACAGTTTGTCAGGATATAAGGAGTGCTAGCAGCTTTGGCATTGATAAGAGACTTTGCCAGGAGCCCTGGAAGGTGGAGCCAACCTTCCAGGGAAGGTAGAATCCTGTGTGTTCGTAGCTTTGGCATGGACCCTTTGTGCAGCAACAGCTGCAGTTGAGTGGGATCAGCTGGCACCGGTGAGGGAGACTTCACAGGGTGCTGGCAATGCAGCTGGTGTGGTTGGTAGCAGGAGTGTCAAAGGATACATCTATGGGGGCCCAGAGGAAGAGAAAAGGAAATAATGGTGACCTGGGAGCAACAAGAGGACCAGCTGATTGGGCACAGAGTAAATCACCCAGGGAATTAGGAGTTGTCTGTGCTGTTCGCTATGGCCAACCACAGAAGACACACTTCACCAGAGGTTGAACAAGTCCTGGAAGCAGCAAGAATCCTGCAGTGGAATCCACTGCAATTTTAGCATGGTCCAGGGGGCCTTCTTTTGTCTTGTGGGCCATTCTTGAAGGGACAACATGGCTGCTTCTGCTGGCAGGAAGGCATTTAAGGTGGACAGAAAGCCTTTTGAAGGGAGAACACAGTTCCAGATCCAGTTCTTCCAGTTTCTCACCTGTGTAGCCTTGAGCAGCCTCTAGCCTTCCAGGCCTCAGATTCCTAAAATACAGTTAACAAAAACTTCCGACTACACAGAAGACTGCTTTGAGGATAGTGTGAAACAATACTCTCCTCCACCCCCACCCACCCCAGGGGAGAAAATGTTGACTTCGACATTGTTTTCAAAGAGACATAGGTTCCTCTCCAAACTTTATAAACTCACTCTTGCCCCTGCCAGATCGTTGGAACCAATGCCCAGTACATGTGCTGCACTTTGAAGCACTAATTCCAGTTGGCACCATTTACCTTTTGTCAAACAGCAAATACTTCAAATTTTAAAGATGCTGTTCTGCTATAATAGAAATTTTCACTTGGAGCCAAGATTCGTAGCCCTCACCTGAATGAGCCAAAAGAATAGAAACACATATGTCTGCCTCAGCTTTGCATTTGGGAAATACAACTGGAAAAAAAGCAATTTGTTCGAAGTCACAAACTGAACATTCCAGTATCTGAAATGCAACTATCTTTTGTTTGAATATGTGGTTATACCAAATTTTTATGACTTTAACACAGGTTTTTAATGTTTTATTTTGTAAAAGTTATTTTAAACTAGGGGCCGGCTCTGTGGCATAGACCGTAGGGCTGCTGTCTGCAATGCTGACATTCCGTATGGGCACCAGTTAGTGTCCTGGATGCTCTACTTCCAATTAGGCTCCCTACTAATGCTCCTGGGAAAAGCAGCAGAGGATGGCCCAATTCCTTGGTTCCCTATCACTCTTGTGGGAGACCTGGAAGAAGCTCCTGGCTCTTGGCTTCAGCCTGGCCCAGCCCTGGCTGCTGTGGCCATCTGGAGAGTGAACCAGTGGATGGAAGATTCTCTCTCTGTCTCTCTCTCTCTCTCTCTCTCTCTCTCTCTCTCTCTCTGTCTCTCCTCTCTCTCTGTAACTCTGCCTTTCAAATAAACAAATACATTAAAATACTTATTTTAAGCAAAAATCTTAGTTTTTGCAAAATTGTGCTTAAAAACTTTTTATAAATAAACTATGTTTAAAACAAACAAGACATTCAAGAGTAGTCCTTTCTTTTCTCACCTCCTTAGTTACAGTTATGAATTCCATTTGTCTCTATGAAAGCCTCTCCATCATATCCATCCAGTTCTCATCTTGACATGCCTGGCTATTTTAACAACCAACCATTGGCCAAACTGCTTCCAGGATCTCACCTTCCAAAACCTTCTGATACATTGCCATCCCCATGAGAATGATGATCTTCTGCTCCAATATGCCCACGCATTATCGGTCTTTGGTTTCAGGCTTTTCAAGGGTATTTGTGTAGTGAACACAAAGGGAAGAAAAAGATGGGGTCTCCTCTGACAGCAGGAGCAGGCAGGCTGGTTACCCATTATCAAAGAGATGCGTTTTCTAGGCTTGGAGCTCCCCTACAGTAATTGACACAACTGCATATGCAGGTGTCACCTGGCCCTCTTCTCATCACCCTCTGGAAGTGAGGCTTAGCGCGCTGATGCAAATGCTGATATTCTAGTCACTGCTCCTGCTATGAGTAAGCAACTGTACCTCATCTCCGACCCATGAGTCTCATGTCTTTTGTTAACATTCATGAAAACCATTGTACGCTAACTTGTTAGTGTGTAAGTTTGCTAACCCTTCAGTCCTTGATATTGTTTAATTTCCCAGTTGGAGAATTAAAACATGAGGAATTACCACTGCATATCTATTAGAATGACAAAAATAATAATGAAAGAATCCACAACCCTGATGTGGTCAAATGCTAGCAAGGATGCTGAGCAACTGGAATTGGTGAGAACACAAAAGAGAACAGTCACTCTGGAAAAGTTTCCAGCTTTTTTTTTTTTTTTTTTTTTTTGACAGGCAGAGTGGACAGTGAGAGAGAGAGACAGAGAGAAAGGTCTTACTTTTGCCGTTGGTTCACCCTCCAATGGCCGCCGCACCACGCTGATCCGATGGCAGGAGCCAGGTACTTATCCTGGTCTCCCATGGGGTGCAGGGCCCAAGCACTTGGGCCATCCTGCACTGCACTCCCAGGCCTCAGCAGAGAGCTGGCCTGGAAGAGGGGCAACCGGGACAGAATCTGGCGCCCTGACTGGGACTAGATCCCGGGGTGCTGGTGCCACAAGGCGGAGAATTAGCCTATTGAGCTGTGGCACCGGCTTCCAGCTTCTTTTAGAGTTATAAATACACTTGCACATGATGTGACAGCCTCCTCAAAGAAATAAAATTTTGTGATCACACAACCTGAAAACAATTGACTGGTCTCTCTATAATTTCTCCAAAGGCTATAAAACAAAACAAACAAACAAAAAAACCTACATGTCCTTCACTAGCTAAATGGATAAACACATTGTGGCACATATATACAATGGAATACTATATGGCAGTGTAAAGGAATGAACTTACAGACACGCTGAACAATTCAGATGGATCTCACAGACAGTATACTGTGAGTGAAAGAAGTGAGTCTCAAAAGGTGATGAAGATTTTGATCCCCTTTCTGTGACGTTCTCCAAAAGACAAAACAGGGACCACTTCAATGACTGGCCAGGCTGAAGATGGGGGGAACAGTGTGAACATGAAAGGAGAGCGTGCAGGGATTTTGAGGTGTTAAATCCCTCCCTGTGTTAGGAGCCATAGAGTTGTGCATGCCACCATCAATTTTATTATTATTATTTTTAAAAAGAAAATGAAAAAGTTTTACTAAAGTGATCATCCATGTGCTTCTATTGACTGTTTCACAAGTTGCTAGTTAATGTATTCTTTTTGAGAAATAATTAACATACTGGGATAGCAAAATACACAGTTCTTGATTATAGAGGTCAACAAGATTTGAAAGATAACAAATGCATAACTTTTGGCACGCGATGCTAGATCTGTTTCTTTTGAGAAACACTTATTCATTCTTACACTCTTATTATAAGTGCTATACTAGTACATCTCAGTGATGCCATAATTCATATTTTCTCATGATTATTGTATATTTATTTGTCCCATATGCTTTACCCTTAATTTAAGAGTGAAAGACAATAACTTTATCTCAGCTAATCTGTCTTACTCAATTGAGTGTTTGAAACAGTTTTTTGTTTTTGGGTGCATCCATAAAGCCCTATATTTTCATTCAATAACACAAATATATCCATATTATATCAGCTAATAGAAAATTTAGGAGGTGGCATTAAAACTTAATGAGCTATGTTTAGCAAAGAGCTGAGTTTGTAAAGTCAGTTGTAGTCAAGAATAGTGAGAGATGAGGTAAGCATTGTGGCACAGCCGGTTCAGCTTGGGATAACTGCATCCTTTATCTGAGTTCCACTTTGAGCCCTGGCTGCTCTGCTTCTGATCAGGCTTCCTGCTACTGTGCCCAGGAAGGCAGGAGATGACAGCTCGAGTACTTGGATCCCTGCCACCGATACGGGAGACCCTGATGAAGGTCCAGGCTCCCGGCTTTGGTCTGATCTAGCTCCAGCTGTTGCAGGCATTTGAGGAATGAACTCTCTGTCTCTTTTTATCTCTCACTCTCTCTGTGTGACTCTGCCTTTCAAATGAATAAGGAAATCTTAAAAAAAAGTGAGACAGAAAAAAGTCTCTTATATAAATATATAGCCAGAAGGAAACTTCTCAAACATTGGATTCTGTCTCTCTCCATATATATAACGTGTGTGTGTGTGTGGAAAACAACTTATCTGAGTACATATGTATGTATATAAATATATATGTATGCACATACTTGAGTGTATGCATGTGTATATGTATACATATATAAACTCAAATAAGTTGATAGGACATTATCACTTTTTAGCCAACGCAGTTATATAAATATACGGAAGTTTTACTGTCCGTAACTTGCAGCATGACAATAGCATGAGCAAAACAATCCAGCACAGAAGCCAAGAGCATCAGAAACCGAAGTCAGAGCTTATTTCGGCCAGTCTCAAGTGGGTTTGTAGCCAAGGCAGAAGTCATGAAGTAGCTGAAAGAGAACAGAAATGTCATCTAATAAATTTTATTCAAAGACGATGAGAAGGAAACGGGAACACACAGAAAGAAGCACAGCTGTTTTATAATTCTTTCACATATTAACCCTGAAGAAATGTAGTGACAGGACCAGACCTGCTTTTTAACCAGTCAAGCAAGTAAAAACTATGGTCGATACTGTACAGAGAAAACATAACCCCAGCAATGCTGGCCTTGAGAAAGTGCTCCTTGGATAAGAGGAAGGGCATCTCTTTGATCAATGGCTTAACACTTCCCAGTGTCTAGTACAGCAGTTTCTGAGATTTATTGCTAACCTGAGCGGTTAACCTGTTTGCCTAGTCACTCCTTTGCAGATTCTGAATGGACTGAGACATAACGATTGTCTCAGAAACACCTGCTGGGCATGTGTGAAGGTGTGTACTCTCTTCAGCTCTTGGGAGCATAATATAACATAGGCCTTTGCATTTCCGACTTTTAATTTATTACCGACTGGTGCATTGTATGTACAGAGATCCAGCAATGTATTGCTCAAGCAGAGTCTGTGAGACATGCAGCTTCCCTGCTCTGCCCGCGTTATACGCGGGGGTCCTGGTGGCAGCCATCAGGCGGGTGTGCAGGCTTCTACTGGAATAACACTGAAAGGCGGCCCTCACCTGAGCACTCAGTAAGTAGAGCAAAACCAGTTAGCTCAACTGAATCAATCTCTCCTCTCCTGGTATCAACATAGGTACAATAAGTACTTAACCCAAGTGGCAGTTGTGTGTGTGTGTTTATTTATCTGAAAGTTAGAGAGAGAGAGAGAAAGAGAGAGAGAGAGAGAGAGGATTGAGATTGATTTCCCATCTGCTGCTTCACTCCCCAAATGCCTGCAACAGCCAGGGCAGGGCCAGGCTGAAGTTAGGACCTGGAACTCCATCTGGGTCTCCCCCTGCGGGTGGCAGGGTCCCAGTTACTTGAATTTTAATCTGCTGCCTGCCAGGGTGTTTGTTAGCAGGAAGCTGGAATCAGAATAGGAGCAGTCTAATGTGGGATGTGGGTATCCCAAGCAGTGGCTTAACTGCTGGATCAAATGCCTACCCATAGTGTATATGTAGCCACTGTGTTCTTACTTTAACCCCAGTGCCTTGTCACAAAGGAGTCACTGCCATGGTACTTAAGCAGGCTTCGCTAAGGGACAAGTCTTTATTGTATTCCTGTCCAGAATCCCTTTCATTTTCAGCCATGCTGGTTTTATGGAGCCCATTAATCATCTCCCGGGGACTATCTTGTTTAATTTACCATCCTGATCTTTTATCAGGACTTCCCTCCTAATGGCAGAACAGTTAAAGGCTTTTTGACTGCAAATAACCAAGGTTCAAACTTCAGATTCTCAACTCACTGGCTTTGTACTGCTTAATCTGGGCCTCAGTTTCCTCATATAACGATGGAGATAATACCATCTGCCAGATAGATTTATTACAAGGATTAAATGGGCTGGCATACATGAGCGATTATAACAGATCCTGGTAAAGGGTGGGCACCATGGAAAGATTAGCTATTTATTTACCAAATTGTGAACTCTGGAAAGCCTGTTGATAATGAGAGGTTTGGCTAACATGAGCACGCAGAGGACAATGTAAATGCAAAAAAGTGTGCAGTGGAGCGCTGTGGCCCAAGCTGTCACTCCTGTGGGATTTCTTTTCTGTGCAGAAACTTGTGTGTGCTTGGTGACATGTTTCTGCATCCTCTTACTGCAACATACAAAAGTGACAGCAGACGAGAATTGTATTCAGCTGTGTGCCTTAAGTGCCATGCATAGGGCCAGATACATGATATGGGCTCAATAAATGTTTCTTGAAAAATACTTGCTGACAGTATGGGTAGGATGTTGGCCATGGGAGCAGTTATTCCATTCTTAGGCTTAGTTTTGATTCCTTCCTCTAAGCTGGGAGACACTACGCTTAATAGAAGACATCAAACCAAATGTCTAGGGAACAGTTTTTAGATAGTCTAGGAGAGGCAGGGGCCCACAGGTACAGGGGGATAATTCCAATGAGTTGTCCAAATGAGAATGTCACAAAAAAGCAATCAACACAGGCTTGAGAGGCTGTTGACATTCTGTGTAATTATTGCAAGTGCACCCTGGGCAGTCTCCATTATTGTAAACTGCATTTCTAACACTATGTGGCATTAAATTAAAAAATGAGGGGAGGAGCAGAGAGAGAAAGAGAAAGAAAAAAAAAGAGAAAGAGAGAGAGAGGAAGCAATGAAGTTATAGCTATTAGCAAAGCTGAGTTGGAACGCCTAGAAAATGTCAAGGAGATCTTAATTGTACTTTATATAATGGGTCTCCTAGGCTAATAAGATATGATCTCAAACCATTAGGTATGAGAAGGTAAACATTTTAAGAGCTTTTTTTTTTTTTTTTTTTTTGCCCAAGGCTCTTCATCTTTATTTGACAACTCTCACTTGGCCTTGAGGTGCAGCACTGCTGTGTTCTGAAACAGCAGATATTGTTTGTGACACAGGCAGCGAGGCCCCACGGCGCAGGAGCATACTCCGAGACAAGGCTTAGGGAACATGGGTGTCTATAAATCTGAATTTGAAGCCTCGCATCACTGCTCCCGTCCCCTTCAGCCCTAGCAGAGGGGGTGGGCAGGTTTTCTCGAAACGTCCTTAGCATGTCATGTAAGCATGCACTTCCAAATGCTGGGAAACACAGCACGTGAATCTATTTGACCTTGCCAATGACCGAGATTCATTCCCTCAAGGTCAGAATCTTGCCCGTAGAGAGTCATCTATTCATGCCTTGGTTTTTTTCAATGAGCTTCAGTGCTAAGGCTGTGGATCTTTGAATCCCCGTGGCTGTTGGAGAGTTTAGAGTCCCCCTTTCTCACTGATGAGTGTCTCCAGCACTCAAATGGAGCAGGCAGTGTTACCTTTGCATGACTCCAAAGTCTTACCCTCTATTTCCTTTTTAGGTTGGCCCTTAAGTACGAACTCTAGTTAGACGTGGCCGGTGGCTACAGTTTGTAATTTGGTTCTGTTTGTAAACACAGCTTAGAAATCACTGTTAGGACATGTGGGCTCTGGTTCCTGTTGTCTCAGGCTTGTGTGTTTGCTGGCAAGCTACCTAATACTTTTTTATCCCTTTGTTTCTCTGTTTGTACACCACTGAATGAAATGTGGATAGTGCTTTGGGACACCTGTACAATGGTGTTTGCTTAATCTACAGCAAAGTCGTAATAATACTTTCCTTACTGCTGGTTGGGTAGTATTTGCCAAGGTGCGCTTGTTTCATTAAACACTAGCTTTTCTGGATTAGATGTTACATGAAACAGCCCCCTTTCATCAAATAACCTTATGAAACCCTACCCCCAAATAAAATCAAACAAAGGCCTTTGTTACCGGGCTTCTCAGAGACTTGAATATGCTAATAAGCATTATGAATCTCCTAGATGGGTATGGTATGTGGTGTTTCCCAAACTTATTCAGCCAGAGAATTTGTTTTAAACACTTCTTTTGGGGTCAGAGGGAAGTTTTTTGTGAAATGTTTGGCAGAAGAATAAATGCCATTAATGAATGTTGTTTAAAAATCTTGAAGACAAAACACAGTGCTGAAAAGCAGCTCTGTTCTTTGAATAGTATAATAGAATCTGCCTTAGCTGACTCAACTTGGTTAAGTACTTAACTTACCACCACCCCAGCTTTTGATTACTCTGTAAAACACACTGGCTGAACTGTATTAAAGTGTTGGTTTTTTTGGGTCAAAAAATGATGGATATCGGTGTTTAACACAGTGGTCCTGGTAGATTAAACCCTTGGGACTAGTAGGCTAAATTCTAGTATAAATGCAAACCTCCACGTCTCCTCCTTGAATTAAGTTGATCAGGATGAGTTTCCAAACACTTTATTATGATGTGCTAGTTTTTTATAATTACATTATAATTTAATTAGCTATTATAGAAGCATGAGTAGGACAACTAAGTCGTTGATATTGTGAAAACTTGTCTCAAATGGTTGTCAAGATTCTTTATAGTGAGATTTAGAAACTGCCATTAAATAAGCTGTAAGTGAAATATTCTGAAAATTGGGGGAAATTCTTAAAATTGTAGAAGTCTCCACTCTGTATTGCTAAATGATTTTTTTTAATTTATTTTTTATTTTTTGACAGGCAGAGTGGACAGTGAGAGAGAGAGACAGAGAGAAAGGTCTTCCTTTGCCGTTGGTTCACCCCCCAGTGGCCACCGCGGCTGGCGTGCTGCGGCCGGCGCACGGCGCTGATCCGATGGCAGGAGCCAGGTACTTATCCTGGTCTCCCATGGGGTGCAGGGCCCAAGTACTTGGGCCATCCTCCACTGCACTCCCTGGCCACAGCAGAGAGCTGGCCTGGAAAAGGGGCAACCGGGATAGAATCCAGCACCCTGACCAGGACTAGAACCCGGTGTGCCAGCACCACAAGGTGGAGGATTAGCCTAGTGAGCCGCGGCACCAGCCTATTGCTAAATGATTTTTAATTATAGAATCTGAAATTGCAAATTAAGGGTGATATGTTTTGAGTGTGGTTTATGGAAGAAATGGTCCTTTGTCAAAAGACTGATGAATATAGAAGAATTATATTCAAATATTTCAATAACTGTTAATGACTCTAGCATTGACCCATGAGAACAGATGCTCATCTCATAAGAAAGGATGTTTAAACTTAAACCATTATGTGGCCACATGGTGCATGGCTGCCTAAATATCAGCTCTGCCTAAAAATAGTTCACGTTGAAATACAACATTTTGATACTTTATATTATTTTCAAATGAATCCTTGTTTTAGATAAATGTCTTATTTATCTGATCAAATGCTACTCCCAATTACCTGGGACAAAGGTTTCTCTTGAATTACCATTATCAATGATAACAGGACCCAGTACAACACAGTTGACAAAGTACTTTCCATGTATATTATCGCATCTACTAATCAGGAACTGAAGAAAAATCATGTGTTTCTATAAACAAATGTCCTGGGAGAAACCCTTTTAAGCTGCCTTCAAGCAGGTGGGGTTAGAGAAATCAGAATTTAATTGTATGAATCATTTCCTTATTAGTCAATCACTTGGTAAAAGGAAAAGTTCACAAAGAGGTAGGAAGAAAACAACGATTTGGAATCTGGATTCCAAGTTTGGGCAGACACTCAAAGTATCTGTTGTCACATGTTGTTCCTGACTCCAGGGGAGTACTTGGTTGGGGCAATTGGGGCAATTGTGCTGGGTATGTGACTGCTTTGATGTCTTTTACATTCCAATCATAATTAACCTACAGGGACCGGTAGAGGACTGTCCAGTTATGTGTCTGGACTACTCCCCAGCACTTTAGAAATCAAGAGTAAATCCAGAAACAAAGGAGAAAAATATCAAAACAAACTCTGGTTCTCCAATAACAAAAACATCATCAGGCCTAACCAATACACAGTTTTCAATTAGCTGGAAATAATATAGTTAAAAGTAATTCAAGTGTCTTTGGAGGCAGATAAAAGTGAAGGGTTACAAAATAATGATTTTTGTTAAACAAAAAATTACAGCTATTCCATGGCCTTTTTTTTTTTTTTCTTAAACTTCCCTCCTTTGAAGTGAGTCTTCTCTTCTCAAGGGGTACTAATTATTCACCTGTCCTGGGAGAGAAACTGGGAATGAGAAGTCACCATTGCCTCCTGGTAGGTCTGGTAGGTCTAGTACCTAGCTGTGGGTTGGAGTCACCTGAGGAGACTCAGAAACATACTGAAGCTGGGTGCTGCTCCCGGAGGGGGGGGGACTCAGATCAGAAAAGCTTCCCTCCTGAAATGTTGTCAGTGGCCCAGCTGGGCACCTGTTAGGCTGGAATTCAAGCCAGAATCTGCATTTAAGTAGAATACTACACACACTGAAGGCATGTTAACCTTGGAAAGTCCGGAGAACTATTTCTCCAAGTATTGTTGGACAACATACATTTGTATCACCTAATGGTTTTTGAAATTTTATATATATATATATTTTTTTTTTAAATAAAGACTGACACAGAGAGAGGGAGATACAGAGAGAGTAATGTATTCCATATACTGGTTCACTCCCCAAATGGCCACAATGGCTGGGGCTGCTCCAGGCCAAAGTCAGAGCCCAGAACTCCATCTGGATGTCTCATGTGGGTGTCAGGGGCCCAAAGACCATCTTCCATTGTCTCCCCAGGCACATTAGCAAGATACCACCCAGATGGGAGACCCAGATTGAGTTCCGGACTCCTGTCTTTGCCCTGACCAACCCTGGTTGTTGCAGGCATCTGGGGAGTGAACCAGCAGATGAACGATCTGTCTCTGTCTCTCTCTTTCAGACAAATAAAAAGCAAATAAGTAAAATTTAAAGCCATGAGTTTAAAACAATTAAATATTCATTCCAAGCAATAAAGTTTGTTGAAAGCATCCTTAAAACCTCTCATAAACATGATTGGCACACTTACCCAGATATTCTTGGTCCTCTTCTTCCACTTGAGCGAGTTCAGGAAGTCTGCTCCGACACAACCACAAGAGGTAGCATAAATCAGAAATAGCCCGGTGAACAGCATTTCTCTGAAGCACAAGTATGGGACAGCATACTGTCGACTTCTCATAGGGCTGTTAAGATTGTCACTTGTTATAGACTGCATCCTTCCAAATTCCTATGTTGAAATCTAACGCCCAGTGCAGTGGTATTTGGAGACAGTGTTTTGGGAAGTGATTAAGTTCTAAGGCCAGAGCCCTCGGGAATGGGACTGGTGTCCTTGTAGAAAAGGGCAGAGAGCTAGCTCAGCCTCTGCCCACAATGTCAGGACACAAGGAGAGCTGGCAGTCTAGCAAAGAGCCTTCCACAGAGCCAGCCGTGCTGGCACCCTGCTCTCACACCCCGGAGCCTCCAGCACTGTGAGAAACGAATGTGCATGGTTTAAGCCACCCACTCGATGGCAATTTGTCTTAGACGTGAAAGCTAAGACATTCTCCAGTTGCAGGATAAAAAACAATTCCATTGTCTGGCTTTTATTTATTCTAGCAACTCAGGTGCATAGATAAGGACAAAAGTTCATGGAAAAATAGGATTAAATTATTATGTTTATTTCGGTGCAAAAATTCAAGGCTCATTAAGTTTGTTTCATATTTTACGTTTCCCAGTCTATGTGAAGACTCTCTCATACATAGCTTGCAGCCATAGAGCCAAGCAGGAATTTTGTTACTGTATTAGTTTTCTAGACTGCTGTAAAAACTCATCACAAAGTGGGTGGCTTCAAGTATAAGGTTATTGGGCCAACGCTGTGGCACAATGGCTTCTGTTACTCTCTGTGAGGCCAGAATCACATATCAGAGTCCTGGTTTGAGTCTCAGCTACTTCACTTCTGATCCAGCTTCCTGCTAACGTGCCTGGGAAGGCAACAGAAAATGATCCAAGTACCAGGGTCTCTGCCACCCATGTGGGAGACCTGATGGGATTATGGATTCCTGTCTTCAGCCTGGCCATTGCAGCCATTGGAGAGTGAACCAGCAGAGAGAAAATCTCTCTCTCTCTCTCTCTCTCTCTCTCTCTCCCTCTCTACCTCCTGCCTTTCAAATAAATGAATAAAATATTTTTTTTAATTATTGTTGCACAGTTCTGGAGAGGAGAAACCTGAAATTGAGCTGTCAGCAGTACTATCCCCCCCCCGCCCCTTTCTGAAGGCTGCAGTGAGGCTCCTTTCTTAAGTGTCCAGTGGGTGGCTTTCTTGTCTCGTAGATGCTTCATCACCGTCTCTGCCTCTGTGGTTATCTCCCTGGTTGTCTTCACAGTCTTCCCTCTGTGTGCATCAGTCTCCCTCCACTCTCCTTTTCTCATGAGAACACTGGTTGTGTTAGATTTAGGACCCAATCTACCCCAGCATGATTCCATGTTAGCTAATTACATCTGTAACAACATTATTTCCAAATAATGTCACTTTCTGAAGTTCCAGGAAGACATGGGTTTTGGAAGGACATTATTCAACTCAGCAGTTATTTTATTATTTCATTATTTACTGTTGTTTTCCTCTTTTATTCTTTCCCCATTCTCTTCTGTCCCTACTAATAACAACTTTTAATTATTCTCAACACATGTCCTTCCATTCCAATTTCTTTGTCTTTGTTTAATAGTAATAGATATATGTTCTTAAAAACACAGTGTTGCTGTTTGTATAAATGATATGTTTAAATAGAAATAAATGGAGTTGTGCAATAAACCTTGTTTCTTACAATTATTTCACTCCATGTTTGATTTTGGTGGTCTTCCATGCTTTTAGGTGTTAATTTGCTTAGTTTCTTCTTAATGCTACATATTCTTTAAAAAAAAGATTTATTTATTTATTTATTTGAAAGTCAGAGTTACACAGATAGAGAAGGAGAGGCAGAGAGAGAAAGGTCTTCCATCTGCTGGTTCACTCCCCAACTGGTTGCAACAGCCTGAGCTGTGCCGTTGCAGGAGCTAGGAGCTTCTTCTGGGTCTCCCACATGGGTGCAAGGGTCCAAGGTCTTGGGCCATCTTCTACTTCTTTCCCAGGCCATAGCAGAGACCTGGACTGGAAGTGGAGCAGCCTGGACTCGAACCGGCTCCCATATGGGATGCCGGCACTGTAGGTGGCAGCTTTACCTGCCACACCACAGCGCCAGCCCCTCAATGCTACATATTCTATCAGCAAAGACTTGTATATACATGCATATCCTAGTGATGGATGCTTAGGTTACTCGTGACTGTTTGCTACTACAAGCCACCCTATATTGCAATTATTATTCTCATTTGCCCCTGGGACATGTACCAGAAGTTGACTTCTCCAGCTGTATTGGGGTGTTAACATACTTCATCACACTGACAGACAGCTATGCACAAAGGCAGCACCAACCCACAATGTAAGCAGTAATGGTGACTTTCCATTGCCCTACACACTTAGCACATGATGCTGATTGACTTCCGCAATTGTGCCCATTTGGGTGTGAAGGGGAGTAGCTTAGAGCTGTTTTAATTTGCAGCTCTCCAGTTACTAGTGAGGTTAATCCATTCAGCATTACTTT
This sequence comes from Oryctolagus cuniculus, assembly GCF_051225735.1. NCBI lineage: Eukaryota > Metazoa > Chordata > Mammalia > Lagomorpha > Leporidae > Oryctolagus > Oryctolagus cuniculus. The sequence goes on from NC_142875.1 coordinate 39,216,095, forward strand.
TCTCTGAATTGTCCACTTTCATCCTCTTCCCATTTTTCAAATGTTGGATTTCCTCTGTTTCTCTTGCTAGTTTTCAGGAATCCCTCATGATTTCTAGATATGGTTTTTGTTGCAGATATCTCTGGTTCCTTGTTACCTTTGCCTATAGGGTCCTTCACTGAGCAGACATCTTTGATTTTGATGTGATCAATCAATGACTTCTCTTTCCTGGTTTAGACTTTTGAGATTTTCTTTAAGGATATCCTCCCCATCTCCCACCATGTATACAATGTTCTTATACATTTAATTTTACATTTACACCTCTATATTCATATTACCCTTGATATAAACCATTTAAAACTGTTCAGTGACTTTCATATTGTTCAAAATAGACTTCCACCTTGTTCTGGTAGTATATAGGATTTTTCCTGAATATTACCCCCCACCCTGGCCTCCAACCACATTTTCCAGCCCATCTCCCAACACTTTCTGTCTCTTCACATCTTCATATGGTGTACTGCTTGCATTTCCCTGGCCACATAGTTTCCAGCCCCAGGATCATGTGTATGGGTTCCTGTCTTGGCCTAGCACATTCCTCCTTCAGTATCACAGAGCTAATTCTCACTAGTCCTTCAGGGCTAGACTCAGACATTACTTCCTCCTAGGATCCAAAAGACTGGATAAGCTGCCTCTCCATTGGCTACATTCTTAGCCATCTTATATCACATGCATATGTCACATACGTTACACTACAAAACTTCTGCCTAGCTATTTGTCTCTTTCTTCTACTTTATTATGTGCTCTTTGAAGGAATGCACTGGGTCTTACTCAACATTTGGTCCACAGTGCCTAACTCATTGCTTGACACGGTGAAGAAATCAACAAGTAGTTAGAAAAAGAACTGAAGAATAATTTTGTAAGTCAGAAGATTCTGCTACTATTCCATTATGGGCAGAATTGCATTGCCACTTAAGAGTAGCATAGTATTTGCTTGTATATAACTGATGGGTAGGCATCTCCCTACACACTTTTTTTTTAAGATTTATTTTATTTGTATTTGAAAGGCACAATTACAGACAGAGGGGGAGAAACAGAGAGAGAGAGAGAGAGAGATCTTGCATCTGCTGGTTCACTTCCCAGCTGGTCAACAGACAGAACTGGGTCTGACAAGCCAGGAGCCCGGAGCTTCTTCTGAGTCTCCCATGTGGGTAAAGAGGCCCAAGCACTTGGGCCATCTTCCTATGCTTTCCCAGGAGCATTAATAGTGATCTGTAT